>NC_137799.1:86830927-87092176 GCF_963383645.1 Muscardinus avellanarius
TGAACTAACCCAGTTCCTTTTAGAACTTTACCTCCTCTTTCTCTTTTTCTCTCCATATATTCTGGGCCTCCTGTTGGTTTTTAAATATATTCTGCTCATTTTTATTTGAGCATTTGCTTTAGAACTATTATGATTTTTGTGGATTGCATCGTCCAGTGTGGCTTACTTCTTTATTTTATTCAAGTTTCTATCTTTATTCAAAATCTTGCCTGAACACTTTATGGAAAATAAGCTGGCCTCTCCTCTTTTAAACTTCCTTATTAATTTTCTCCTTTTCTTCTTTTACTTATAATTTTTTCTATACTGAGGATTGAACCCAGAGGCCTTCTACATCTGTGCTACATACCCAGTTCTTATTTATTTACTTACTCGTGTTATTTTGAAACAGGGTCTGGTTAAATTGTTCACATTGGCCTTAAATCTGTGATCCTCCTATTTCAGCCTCCCAAGTACTGAAATTACAGATGTGTACTACCATGCCTGGCCTTATCACTATATTGCATGCTTTTGCATAAAAAACTAAGAGAACAGGAACTAGGGCTGTAGCTCTATGATACAGCACTTGCCTAGAATACACAAGGCTCTGAGGTTGACTTAAGGTACCACAAACAACAATAACAGGCTAAGAATAGAGGAATTCTTTGTATCTATTTACACATCATCCTATCTATAATATATAGAAAACTGTAACATGATAAGTGCTCAGTTGCTACTTGTTGAAAAAGCAAATGAATGAATAGTGTATCCCCACTTTCACCCCAGCCCAGTGACACTATCTGAACTCAAGTCTTCACTCTTCCTGATCTGGACTTTTCTCTGGTTTTCCACTGCAATCATTACCCACATACTCACTGATATAACTTCCTAAAGCATTGGCCAGCCACATCTGCCTGTATTGGGGATCATCGAGGCTACCTCCCCAGTATGCTTCTAGGCACTCCTCTGAACGCCAGGATACTGCTTCAAACGACCTAATTCCTTGTTTGTCTTCTTCACTAGAAAATAAATTTCTAAAAAATATCTTATCTGATGAATATAATTGTTCACATTCTTGTAGCCCATCAAAATTTATGAGAGTGATCATATTTTATGTACAGATAATTAACATTCCATTTTGTAACAGAAAATGAGAACTTGAAAAAATGAAATGACTTCTCTAAATTATACAATTTGTATAAACTGTTACTTTTGACCAATTCCTTAAATTTCAAGATTACTTTGCCTATTTTGGTTCAACAAAATTGCAATTTAATAAGAAAATTTATAACTCTTATATTTGGTATTTAAGACCATTAGCAATTTGAATATAAATCAAAATTTACACACACACACACACACACACACACACACACACACACACACACACAATTTGTCAGCCAGGCATGTTGGCTCACCCTTGTAATTCCAGTACTTGAAAGACTGAGACAGGAGGATCGCAGGTTCACAGCTAGCCACAGCTGCCCAATCTAGTGAGATCCTGTTTCAAAATAAAGAATAAAAAATAGACAGAAAATAGACAGAGGGATGTAACTCAGAGGTAGAATGCCCCTGGGTTCAATCCCCAGTACTGTAAAAAAATAAAAAAGAGAAAGAAAGAAAGAAAGAAAGAAAGAAAGAGAAAAATATCTTTCCTCTCAAATTTCCCCAAATTTAGTCACTTACTTTAAAAAGATCTTTATTGTTATGGATGTTTCTCTTTCTCCTTCTGAGTCTTTTCATCCTTTTTTTAAAATAATTCTAATACTTTTCTTTTTTATTTTCATGTCTTAATACTACCTTTTTAATTCAAAACTTAGCTAATTTTTCCCCACTAACCTCAAGATAACTTGTCTAAATTACAATCAATACATTCTTATGGAAATAACAAAGTTTAAAGCTCCAGATATTATTAAAATAAGTAAAAACATAGGTTCTACATACAAAAAAGGTATTGGTAGTTAAGTGGACAATGAACGTATTTTGTTGTTGAATTCACCTCATCTGTAGTGTCACTATGAGACAAATGTCTGAGTGTAAATGTCTAAGTTAAAATTAAGATTATCTACACACAGGAGAAAACCAAATAAAGTGGCTTACATCCAAAGGCAGATATGAAGGGTGGAAGAGACACTAGTCATCAGGAATTCGGGTTCCTTCTGCTGCTGCTCATGCTTCCTACCACAAAGCATCCGTTGTCATGATGGCGTAATTATTCAGGGTGATTCTAAGTCTCCAAAAATGGCTTTTTGTTCAGAAAGGAGTGGAGAGGGAAGGGGCAGAGACATAGCGCAGCATCCATAGTACAGATATGCTATATGCGTATCTGTATGCGTATCACTCAATATGTGAAAAAGATATATCAGACAAATAACACTGCATTTATGTTGACAAAAGACAAAACAAACCTAAACGCAAAAGGTGCTAAACTTACACAATTACATGAGAAACACATCAATCTACAGCCATAATTGGAGATTTTAATATAACATTTTCAGAAACAGATGGATAAAATAGACATGATAAATTATTAAACATTTGAGCAACAATTTACAAGCTTAAATTTAAAGATGGATACTCAACAACTGTGGGATGTATAATACTGAACAAAGACCCAGAGCATCTAAAACTTGTGTCTATACTGGGATAATAAAGAAAAGTACTGAGAAATTTAAGATAACATATTCTGAGATTGCGATGTAATCACATGAGAAAACAATTAAAGAGAAAGCTAGAAAGACTCCATTTGCTTGGAAGTTATCATAAAATGGCGAAGTGATCCAAATATTAAAAAAGAATTCAAACAATAACATCTAGAACTGAGTCGGGTGTGGTGGCGCAAGCTTGTAATCCCAGCTTGTGGGAGTTTGAGATAGAAGGATTCAGGCGCACAGAGAGCCTCAGCCACTTAGTTAGATCCTTTGCAACCCAGTGAGACCCTGTTTCAAAATTAAGAATAAAAAATAGGGCTGGGGATGTAGCTTGGAGGTAGAATGCCCCTAGCTTCCATCCCTAGTACCACAAAACAAACAAACAAACAAACAAACAAACAAACAAACAAACCTAAAACTGAAGAAGAATGAAAATATCACACACTGCTAGGCATGGGATACAGGTACAGCATTACCTGTAGATAAATTTATAACAATATTCTTTTGTGAGAAAACTAAAAAGACAAAATTAGGTATCAAATTTCTCATCTTAAAAGCTAAAATTAAATCTAAGGAAATTTGAGGAATAGAGATAACAAAAAATAAGAGCAGAAACCAATGAAATAGAAAAGAAAATACAATAGACAGAAACAAAAAGCTAAACTTTGGGTGTTGAAAATCCTAATATGGTAGACAAATATATGGCAAATAGATAATAAATAGACAAAATTAATCAAAGAAGAAAAAAGCATCAGAACAAAAGAAAAAAGGATGAATAATATATCAAATATTGCTAGTAGAAAAGAAAATATGACATATTTTCTGTCAACAAAATATTATTAACATATATTTTCTATCAACAAAATCGACAACCTCAATGAAAGGAGTAACAGTATCTCCAAACAAAAATAGAACCCAGTTATTATTGCTACTGAGAACTTCATGTCCTATAATTTTACTGGCAAGTTCAGCCAAACATTTAAAGGACCATATGGTTCCATTCTTACAAAATTTCAAAGAATAAGAAGATGAAACAATCCACAAGTTACTTATGAGTCAGTCATAATATCAGTGCTATAATCTGATAATAAGCATATAAGAAAAATACTCTTTAAATTAGTGTATGAGCTACATAAATTCTAAACATCAGATTAAGGTATAAATCCAGCAATATATAAATATGGTAATTCATCACAACCAACTTGGGTTTATCCAAACAAGGAAAAATTGGTTTATCATTAGCAAATAATTTAATGCAATTACCATTTAATAAATTTTTAAAAATATAGAAAAAGAATATGAGAAAATGTGGCATTTAATCTTCTCTGATAAAACTTCTAAGAAATGAGAAGCGTAGACTGTAGAATATGGTTGTGTTGCCCTGCTGCACATGGCTTCTATTTGATTTCAACACAGCATGTTGTTTTTATCTTCCTCCAGCATTTGGCTGGACATTTTCCTGCTTAAGGGATTTCTCTAGAGAGCATGAAGACCATTAATCTTTTCATGGGTAGCCTGGAAAAAAGTTAATCACAGGGGTGATACTCAACCAGTGGGTTTGAGAAAGCTTTAAAAAATTAATTCCACCTATAATTAAAGAATATGAGATTGATTTATTGACAATGATATAACATTTTCAAATGAAAGCTTAAATCTGGAAGAATGAGGTGGAAATTCATGCACAGCTCCTTTTGGCCACCAGGCAGACATTCAGCATTTCTTTTGTCAGACCGTGTGCTTGGTTCTAAAGAATGATTTGAGGAGTTGCTGTCCACAGCTCCAGGAGCTCAGAGCCATGTGGGAAGTGAGCACTAGGAAGCCAATTAGAACCCACCGTAAGAAACATGCAAATAGAAGTCAACTTAAGGCACTCTCAGAACAGAGATGTACCATCATTTGACGTTATCTGTAGAAGTCAGGAATACTGTAGTAAAGGAGGCTCTCTTGGACAGTGTTTCTTTGTTGTTGTTGATGGTGGTGGTGGTTGTGGTGGTACAGGGGATTAAACCCAGGGGTATTCACCCCAGAGTTACATCCCCAGCTGTGCTTACTTTTTGTTTGAAACAGGGTCTCACTACATTGGTGAGGCTGTTCTTGAATCTGTCATTCTCCTGCCTCAGCCTCCCACATACTGAAGTGCAGGCATGAGCCACTGTGTCCAGCTTGGACAGTGTTTATAAGGCTATCTGCATTGCCCAAGAGGGTGGATTAAACATCCAGTGGAGAGTGAAGAAATAGCCAGAGGCTGAAAAAGCATCTGTAGGAAAAACAACCAAGTCCATGATCCACATGAAGACTATGGAATAGAATAAGAAACCACCAAGAGCTTGAATTCATGTAGGTCTGGGAGTTTTAGGGGTATTTATGTGTGTGTGGAGTGGGTGGGGCCCGGGGATGGTTTGAACCCAAGGGCATTCTACTTTCAAGCTATACTTAAGTCTTATTTTGCTGTTTATTTTGAAACAGGACCTGTTTAAATTGTTGAAGTTCTTGTTAAGTTATTGAGGCCCTTGAACCTATAATCCTTCTGTCTCAGCCTCCTAAGTACTGAGATTACAGATGTGTATCACCATACCCAGTTGCTTTGGGTATATTTATAATGACAGTGACCTAATCATCTGACCTCCAGAAACATGAAAAAAACAAGCTTTGAGCTGGTGATTATCTAGTGATATTTTTATAATAGAGTTTAATGTTTTGAAAATTAAAAGCATCCATTCTGGTATATTCTCCTTCTTTGAGTGAAGATAGACCTGACATTTGTTCTTGACCTCTGAGGAGTTTACAGCAGAAGGGGAATTTTTTAGTTATGATTAATTATACTTCTTTAGTATGTAAGAAAGCAATATTAAGTCAGTTAATAAAATTTTTAAAACCTAGATTTTTATAATTTATATTTTTAGCCTCAGACAATATTTCAATGATGCATAGTATACCTGACTTGACTCAGGCATGGATTAATAAAGTCCAAATTCTTCATTGGGTAGGATAGCACACATTCTTTTAATGATTTAATCTATTTTCTTAAAAAAAAAAAACCCTCGAGACCCCTGGAGAAACCGGGCCCAGTAAGACGCTGGATTCTGGGTGGGGGTCGCGGGCGGGGCAGGCCAGATGGGGCCCGGGTTGCGGGACTCTGGGCCCCAGGCCGAACTGCGAGTAGCACGCCAGACCCCTGGAGAAACCAGGCCCAGTAAGACGCTGGGTTCTGGGCGGGGGTCAAGCACAGGGCACGCCAGCTGGGGCCCGGGTTGCGGGACTCTGGGCCCCAGGCCGAACTGCGAGTAGCACGCCAGACCCCTGGAGAAACCAGGCCCAGTAAGACGCTGGGTTCTGGGCGGGGGTCAAGCACAGGGCACGCCAGCTGGGGCCCGGGTCGCGGGACTCTGGGTCCAGGCCGAACTGCGCATAGCATGCCAGACCCCTGGAGAAACCGGGCCCAGAACAGAAAAAGATAAAGAAAAATATCGGAGAGGAGGTAAGAAAGCCGTTATGGATGCCTGGACACTGGAGATGCAGACAAAACTTATCTAAATGCACTGGAACTTATGGAAAAATTCGCCGTGAAAGAGGACTGCTATTTCTCTATATTGTTAAGAATCTCAGACATCACATATAAGGAGAGAGTTTAGCGGAGACCAAGGAGAAATGCGGTGTTGAAAGAGTTCTCCACGATGGTGGTGGAGACTTGTATTCAGGAGAAGCAGAAACCGGATCTTACCAACTTTATTTTTTTGGAGAAATTACACCAAATGTTGAATGCTACCATCACGCATGCTTAGGAACACTGGACAACATTCAGAGTGGAAAAAGAGCCTGGGAAGGATTTGAAACGGTGGAGGCAGTGGCAATGCCAGTGGCCAATATTCGGGGGAGGCAGAGATCTGATACATTACAACTGGAACCTTTGAAATAATAACCACAGAGACAGTGATCGGAACCTGCTGAGGGGTTAGGCGGGCGCCGGGGCCAGTGGCCGACATCGGAGCTTGCTGTGAGGCAAGGCCACTACTGAGGCCTCCGTGGCCGGGATTGGAACCTGCAGAGGGGTTAGACCGATGCTGGGGCCAGCGAGGCCGGCATTGGAGCCTGCCATGAGGCAAGGCTTGTGCTAGGGCCTCCGAGGTCGGGTCCAGAACTTGCTGAGGGGTTAGACCGGTGCAGGGGCCAATGGCCAGCATCGGAGCCTGGCGTGAGGCAAGTTCACTCCTGCGGCCTCCAAGGCTGGGACCAAAGCCAGCTTAGGGGTTAGACCGGTTCAGGGGCCAGAGAGACCAGAACTGGGGCCTCCCATGAGGCAAGGCCACTGCTTGAGCCAGCGAGGTCTGGATCAGTCCACTGAGTAGCCAGGCCACTACTGGGACCATCAAGAGTGGGATTGGTACTTGCAACGCAGCATGCACAGAGAAATATCGCAGAAAATATAAATCATATGCTTCTCTTAATCAGCAATAACTAGGAGGAAAAGGGCAACAGGAAGAAGTTGAGCTATAGAAAGGGCCCTATAGTGAAGCAACTAATGTGACCAATCAGAGGGTATGTAATACTGGAGGACGGAGCCTCTTTAAAATGCAGGAGGTACATAAACAAATGTATCAAAGTAAATCACCAAAGAAGTGCGGGATGGAGGGAGGGGGAGGGAATGGGATGGGGGCTGGAGGAGGGCTAATTGGATGATGTGTGCTTGTATATCCTCTCAAGTCTTGTACTCCAATGTGATTGATATATGACTACAATGCACCAATTTAAAAAATAAATTAATAAAAAAAATAAAAAATAAATAAATTTCCTGACAGGTTTAAACATTTATTCTTAAATGTATTCCAGGATTTAAAATGTGCCTTCAGAATTACAATAAAATCTGTTTTATTTAAAAAAAAATCTCAGATTAAAAAAAAAAACCCTCAAGATTGGATATGAGAAAACAAAAACAAAGCTAAAGAAAAACCTCCCCCAAAACATTAGGGAGCTATTGAATAGCTCAAATAAAATATGTGCTTCCTGCAGCATAG
The DNA here is from genome assembly GCF_963383645.1 of Muscardinus avellanarius. Classification (NCBI taxonomy): domain Eukaryota; kingdom Metazoa; phylum Chordata; class Mammalia; order Rodentia; family Gliridae; genus Muscardinus; species Muscardinus avellanarius. The sequence continues at coordinate 86,838,567 of NC_137799.1, forward strand.
GAAAATATTTTTGTAACTTCTCTCATGCTGAGGCACAGAAAATGACTTTTTAAAGTGACAAATGTCATCAGACCATTAATAATGAGGCTCCTCACCTCAAAGGATGTTGTTCTTTCCTTTGCTAGAAGGGAAAGATCAGGGTAAACTAATGAAGTTGCTTTAAGCAGCCACAAATGTTTTAAAAGCACCAGATAGCATATAAACATCTTGCTATGGTCACTTTAGTGATTCTTTGAGAGATGATATGCTGATATGCATTGTAGAGTCTATGTTGTAATGGTAATGTATTAACTAGTGTCCCTACCCACTTTGATTTTCTCTGGTTACCTGGTAACATTCTGAGTCTCTTCAATTTCTATCTGTAAAATATTTGAGCCTGAAGGTGTTAATTCTCTTCACAGAAAATTGTCTTTGCTCTTAGAATGCTATATTGAATTAGAAATATTTGAGTCAGTATTTCCCAGCCAAGAATTATTTTGTTTAAAAATATTATGAAAGGCCAGGCATGGTGACATATGCCTGAAATCCCAGTACTTGGGAGGCTGAGACAGGAGTATTGCAGGTTGAGGCCAGCTTCAGTAAGCTAGTGAGACTGCTTCAAAAATAATAAAATAGGGCTGTGGGTAGAGCTCAGAGGTAGAGTGCCTCTGGGTTCAATCCTTAGTTAGACCACACACACACACACACACACACACACACACACACACACACACACTCACACCACACATACCACCACCAACACCACCACCAACAACAACAATAACAAAATATTATGAAAGGTCTTTTGTTTAAAAAGTATGAGAGGCCTTTTGCCCCTGCTCTAGAGTCAATTCCTCTCTTCTTTTTAATGTGAAAGAGAAATGCAAAAGTGAAAATAATCCATAGGATACATTAACAGATATTATCAAGGAAAGTAAGAAATATGAAGCTAGATACATTTTAAGTCTTCCTAGACTAGAATAGAAGTTGAAACCATTTTATATCAGATAGCAAAATTTTAGCCTGTGTGAGACATACAATTTCAACTGCTGGTATTTTAGCACAAAAGTAACCATAGACAATTTGTAAACACATGAGTATGACTTTGCCAATAAAGCTTTATTTCTAGACACCAAAATTTGAATTTCAGATAATTTTTATCACTAATGCAATATAATTCTTTTAAATTTTTCAACAATTAAAAATGCAAAAATAATTCTTAGCTGGTGGGCTGTACAAATGCAGGCAGCAGGCTGGAATTGGCCTGAGGGTTATAATTTATCAGCCCCTGCATTAGACAAATATATTTAGTATGTACCTTAGCCCTGAAGTACAAAAGCCCTACCGTTTTTAAACTTCCTTCATAACACAATTAATATCACAAACATTCCTTTCACTTAGATGACAGAAACCATTTGTCCTGGCATTGAGCTTGAAGCCACTGATCTGAAGGCACATTTATCTGGACAGGGAGTATCTGGTCTTCTTTGTCATCTACCGATACTGATGTCTCCCAAGAGGTTCATTCTCCTTGGCCCATGGTCATTTATAGTCAAAAGAGAAAACTATTGAATTGTTCCTTGTTTTCATTAACAAAGCTTCTTCCCTCTTTTCTGTTAGGCGATCATGTCATTCTCACTTTTGTATCATGCTTAAACACAGTGCATGCCATGAGCAGTAGCCCTTTCTGCTTAGATGTACCAGAGATCTATCTCAGAAAGAGAGGAAGTATCCTTTCTATGTTGTGGCTTTCGCTGACTGATATTCAAAGTGAACAAGAGACTCACCTTTATTTCCACCCCCATTTCCATGAGCATGGAGAGGATAACTGTAGCACATGTGGGATTAGGGAGGGACAGAGAAGAAAAAAAAGGGTATAAAGAAATACTAAGGACATTGTGATGAGTAGTCCAATATTGTCATTCCATGTGCACACCCTTGCACATCATATTTCTGTTATTAAATAGATTTTGAAATCCTACAATGTGCAAATATTATTCTATATCCTCAAAGTGTAGTACTAGGCATTACAGATATGATTTCTTAACTTGTGAGACTTACATTGCAGTTCAAAGATCACAGGCAATCATCACTCAGCCTCCCAGTGAATCATTACAAATAGTGCTAGGGGTGAACAACTGTAATCCTAGTACTTGGGAGGCTGAAACAAAAGAATTGCAGGGTTGAGGACAGCCTCATCAACTTAGTGAGGCCCTCTGCAACTTCTTGAGAACCTGTTTCAAAATAAAATATGAAATAATATATAATATACATATATGATATATACATATATAACATATTTTATGTATAAGTATATACATGTAAATATATAAATATGTATTTCACATATATATTGACTTAATAACATAGGTCAGCCCATACATTAGCAATTTTGACAATTTACACATTTGTGCTACATTAATCAGACAAGTAGGTATTAATTAGGTTGAGCAGATATGTTAATTTTAGGAATAAACTCTGGTGGAATATTTTCTCTTAGCCTATCATACACATACACACACACACACACACACACACACACACACATATACACACACACATTCCTGGATTAAGAAAAAATAGACAAAATAAAGTAGCCATAAATAAATGTGATATATTTCCAACCTTTTGATTAGAAAATTAGCATGAAAATATTAAAAACTAAAAAGAAGTTAAAAATTTTTTCTTTGATTAATAGATTTTTCATTCAAGCAAATTTCAATTTTATTTTATTTTATATAAAAGTAGATATAAAAGACTCTTGGAAACTTTCCAAGATAGGAGCTATTTGTTATTAGCATGCAATGATATTTATACCTTCATACAAAATTTGTATGAAGCATATAATTGAGTCAGAAATTTTCTTGGTCTCTTGCTGGGCCAGAACTATATATCGACACAGAGAAAGTTTATTATATTGATTTTATTTTTAATAAGAATTATATCACAGTTGTGAATTTTAGCGTGCAGGACAAAAATATTAGCTAAGTTAAAAATACTGGGAAAAGAAGAGTGATATTGAGACTCTCTAAGATCCTAAAGGGATTAGAGCATGAAGTTTTCTTTGGCTAATTTCTAGAAAGATCTTCAATTTCTTAAAAAATAACGATTTCTTTTGTTATTCTGTATGTGCATTTTAATGATGATAATTGATTTCCTTGATAAATAGGCAGATGGAAAGTAAATGGAAAATAATGGAGAAGTTTCTCTGAAATTACTCTAAATAAATCTTGGAATAGCTATGACTATGGTATTAGTATTCATGATAGTTCAGTGAAAAAGAGTAAAATCAATTTAATCTCCTTCCTAAAATCCCATTTAAATTAACTATTTTTTACCATGTATACAGCACAAATTTTTAATTAAACTGCTTCAAAATTTTTTACCTATTTCTAAACACTCAACTTTTTTTTTTTTTGTGGGTTTGGGGATGGAACCCAGGGGCATTTGACTTCCGAGCTACACCCCCTGTCGTACTTTTTTATTCTTTATTTTGAAACAGGGTCTCACTAAGTTGCAGAGGGCCTCACTAAGTAGCTGAGGCTGGCTGCAAACCGTGATCCTCCAGTCTCAGCCTCCCAAATGCTGCGATTACAAGCATGCACCACCATGCCTGGCAACACTCAACTTTTATCGGATCCCACATTTGGAATTCTCTTCTTTAAGGTCTGGCTCACTGTCCTCACATCTCACCAAGACCAGAATTAACTAAGTGTAAGAAGTTCCAGGCCATACTTGTGTTATTATTCTGAGAGGAACTGAAGGCCCCAGACCCAGGCCTGATGGGCTCATATGTAATCCCAGTTCCTGGGAGGCTGAGACAGGAGATTTGCAGGTTAGTATCTAGCCAGCCTCCTCAGCAACTTAGACCCTGTTAAAAAAAATTAAAAGGGCAGGGGGTATATCTCAGAGGTTAGATGCTTCTGGCTTTTATTTCCAGTACAAGAAAGAGAAAGAAAGAGAGAAGGAAAGAGAAAGAAGAAAGAAAGAAAGAAAGAAAGAAAGAAAGAAGAAAGAAAGAAAGAAGAAAGAAAGAAAAGAAGGAAGAAAGAAAGAGGAAGAAAGAAAGAAAGGAAGGAAGGAAGGAAGGAAGGAAGGAAGGAAGGAAGGAAGGAAGGGGAAGGAAGGAAGGAAGGAAGGGAGAAAAAGAATAGAGAAAGGGAGGGAGGGAGGAAGAAAGTCAGATCTTAGAACCCAGGTAAACTATGAAATAAAATGTCAATCTTATTAGAAAATACAGAATTCACTTTGGACAAAATAATTCATTGTCAAGAAAACATACTCTCTGCTACAGAGTAAGTCATAGCACATCATGAGTTTTACAATTTTTTTATTTAGTACTAATTAGTGACTCCAATCATTACCACTTTAACCCTGGTCATTTATTGGCCATGCTTGGGTTTTGCCAAGCATTAAAGAGAGGAACGAGTTTCATTTTCTATGATAGAGTACTATAAATTCTAGATAGCAATGTCCTTTGTGCAGTTAACTCTAAATAGTTCCCACAACATTAAGTTTAGGCAAACTATCACAACCACTACCACAATCTTTCCCTTCATATCCATTAATGAAATTTCTCTGTGTTGATTTTGCATTTAAAAATGCATAATTATACTCTCTTGATTTTTTAAATCTGGACATGTTATTAGATAAGATATTAAAAAACAAACAAGAACTGATTATAGAGGTTACTTAGCCCTGATAGTACATAATAAAAGTCTTGGTTATTTAAAGTTTTTTTTGTTTGTTTATTTGTTTGCTTTTTTTTTTAATGTGTGTGTGTGGGGGGGGAGGTACCGGGGTGGAATCCAGGGGCTTCTCCACCTCCGGACTATATTCTGAGATCTATTTTATACTTTATTTGGAAACAGGGTCTCACTAGGTTGCTGAGAGCCTCACCAAGTAGCTGAGGCTGGCTTTGAGCCTGTGCAGATCTTCCTGTCTAGGCCTCCCAAGCGCTAGAATTACAAGCATGTGCCACCACACCCTGCTGCTTTTTTTTTTTTTAAAGAGAAATTGAGAGGCCTGGTGACTCATGCTAGTAATTCCAGTACTTGGGAGGCTGAGACAAGAGGATTATAGGTTTGTGGCTATTCTTTGCAACTGTTGATGGTCCCAGCAACATAGTGAGACCCTGTTTCCAAAAAAGAACAAAATAGGACTGGGGATGTAGTTCAGTTAATATGCCCCTGAGTTCAATCTCCAGTACAAAAAAAAAAAAAAAAAAAAAAAAGGAAAGGAAACAAAGGAAAGGAAAGGAACAAGGGAGGGAGGGAGTGAGTGAGAGAGACTGATATTGTATCTGTGAAGGTGTCTACTTCAAGCATGGAAATATGAAAAGGAAAATCACATAAATGGTATATGTTTAAGTTTTAGTGGAGGAAATATAACTTTGTTAAGCTGTTTAAATTTATCTTCTGAACTCTAGATTAAGGAAGAGAAACCAGAGAGGAGCAAATGAGGCAACCTAACTGGGGGCAATGGGAGAGAGAAGAGGGAGATTCCCTAATGCACATGTTGCACATTCACAAACATATTAAAGTCAATCACTAAGCCAAACACGAGAAGGAGGAAGACGGGAAGGAATGGGTGGAAATTGGGAAAGGGCTAAATGAGTGATGTGTGCATATATGACTATATATATATATATGCATCTTGTACTACATTAAGATCCATGATTACAATGCACCAGTAATTTTTTAAAATCATGAAAAAAAATCATCTGAACCTTATGCCTGTAAATTGCTACTAGGTAAACATTTTATAGACATCATGCTGTGAGTATGTATAAGCAGAAAATGAATAAATTTTTTTATTAAAATGTGATTAACCCAGGCATTGTGGCACACACTTGTAATCCCAGCATTTGGGAGAAAGACAGGAGGGTCGTAGTTTGCAACCACCCTCAGCTACTACTTACTGAGCCCCTCCACAACTCAGTGAGATTCTGTTTCAAAATAAAAAATAAAAAAAAATAGGGCTGGGAGTGTAGCTCTGAGGTAGAATGCCCCTGGGTTCTATCACCAGTACCACAAAAAGGTGATCAAACTATAGATGTTTTATATCAGAAATCTATTTCATTTTACATAAATTTAATTGAAGAAAAAGAAAATAAAATTAATTTGCATAAATCTGTCTTCTTACTCCTAGCTAACTCTGCCCAGCCCCATCCCACAAATATAAACAAAATTCTACAGTTCAAGAAGATAGAAAAGAAAAATAAATTAAATAACTTTATTTAGTGATTACTAAAACTAATTTTGGATATACAAAGTTTCTGATAAAATATAATTGCACATATATGCTCTGCATATCTTATATAAGCATTGTACATTTTGTAAAGACACTCACCACTACATTGGTAAATAAGTTATGTAGGCTGGGCATGGGACATGTGAGTTTGGGTGCAATTTGTAATACCCATTTGCTGGGTGATCTTGAAGAAAAAGTGTATGTCTACCTCGCTATATCATCTGAAATCAGTAAATCAAAATGGGTTGTTATGAAACATCTATTTAGTTCAAAAAGTTCACAATTTGAAATACATTTCTGATTAATTTTAGCTGTACATGCAAGTTTTGCATATGTCTTTACCTTGGATCATTACTTCATTTGATGTGCTAGATTGTAGTTGAGAAAAACAAAGCTCATTTATAATAATTTCCTCAGGGAGCCTATGATCTGCTCTCTGGGTACCTGCATAACAACATAACTTTCTCTTGCACATTTGGGGAAAGTGATTGGACAATCCACAATCCAAATAGGAAATCTAAGGCTATTTAAACTGAAGGAAGACCCAGACAGGCAGGTAGGCTGGGCAAGGCCCAGGGGTGTGGTTGGGAAAGGTCCAGGAACTAAGATATCATTTAGATGACTAATGACTAATAGAAGTTTTAGGCCAATTTAAAACAGTATTGCCAGGATACAAGGCTATAAGCACACAAAAATAAAGAATTAAAAAACCACAAAAAATCCCAATAAGAATCAAGATCACTAGTAGGCAAACTATGATGTTATAATATATAATAATAGCAGAGGTCAACAAAATCTTTACATGAAGAGTCAGTCACCAAGCATTTTAGGACAGGCAGTCTTTATTACAACTCCTCAATTCTGCAATTGTAGAGCTAAAAGAGCCATTGACAATAGGCATGTATGGTCACTTGCCCCTTAAAACTTCATTTATGAATATTAAAATTTGAATTTCATATAATTTTCACATGTTACCAAATATTCTCCATTTGATTAGTTTAACAACTTAAAAAGGTAAAATAAAGTCTTAGTTGGTGGACCATACAAAGAGAGATGCTGGACCAGATTTGGTCTGCTGACTGTTGTTTGCCAACCTGTATAATAATATATCAAAATAAATTGAGATTTTTGAAATATGATTAAGTCTATAATTTGTTAATTTTGGTAAATTAAAATAGTCAAAATTTTTTGCATTTTTAATGTTGCTTTATTACTTTAATCATGTTCTGAGATTCAAACTAAGCCAGTAAAATTTTACTAAGGTTTAATTTAGGAAATAGAGAAGGCAGCCTTATTAACACATATACTGTTTGTGAAAGTTATTTAATCTATAGTATTTGAACAAATTCTATTTTCTTAACAAAAACTTTCTCTTGCAATAGCATTTTCATTTTTCATTAGCTTAATAATTATACTGCTTGTGGCTAATTAATTCAATAATGAATTGATATAATAGTTTAATACAAAAGGTATAATAATGTTGCTGTCATAATATACAACATTTCATATCACTTTTCTCTGAGGTAATATTTTCATTTCTTATAAAAATAAATGAAATGATCAAATAAATATTCTTTCTAACATTTCGTAGCTGACCATCAAATCAAATGCTTACTATTTCGAACATTCTACTACACAGAGTCTGATAAATATCTTTTCTTTAAAAAAAAATGGAAAAACTTTGTTTATGTCTATGTTGACCCAAATTCTGAATGGTTGTGTGAGCCAATCTTATATTCTACTGCCAATATTTAATTAATTAATTAATTAATTAATTTATTTTGCAGTGCTGGCAATGGAACCCAGGGGCATTCTACCTTCAAGCTACACCCCCAGCCTTAATTTTTATTCTTTATTTGGAAACAAATGTTTTTATTTTTGAGAAAATATTTTTTCAGCATTTATGCATGAATATAAAAATTTTGAAAAACTAAATATCAAAAGTGAGATTAACACTGAGTTATTTTAAAACCATACTAAAGCACAAAGTTATTTTATGATTATTCTCAAAATCAACATATTTAACAATAGCAATTCTATTTAATGAAATCATAATATTTTGAAGGACTTTAATATATTCAATAAAAACTAGTAGTCCATCCATCTACTCATCCAATCATCTACTCATCCAATCATACAATTCAATATTCATTGAATTATCTACATATGCCAAGTAATATGTTCTGCTTGGGAATATTAGGTTGAGAAAAATCCCCACTGTCCTCAATCTAGTGGAGAACATAGCTATATAATAAACAATCACATAGGTACTTCTGATTCACACTGGGAAGATGCATAAAGGGTGTTATAATTTCATTAAATATAGTTCCTATTCTAGTATGGAAAGCTAGCAAAGACTTTTAGGATGAGACCTGACTAGGCAAAGGTAGTGGCTTGAAGAATAGGGACTAGAATGCTCTCTCTGTGGAGAGCCAGCTGTAATTTCAAGCACTTGAATGTCATTTTTCTAGAAAGGAGAAGTCCAGATAGAGAACGGGCCCAGCTCAAGTCATGGAGATAGGCAGAGAAAGATTATGTAGATGTAAAGGACTTGTTTAAAGTTTTTTTCCTGCAACATACAAATCATGAAGGATTTTAAGCAATAAAATGAATCAACAGTTTTTGTTCTTTGTAACCACATGAATAAAATGGGGAAAAAATGTGACCAGGAAAGGTAGGGGGAGTCCAATGCAAAGGCCATTATTACAATCAAACTGAGTGATGATAATAATTATATAAAAGCAGCTTCTGAGGAGACAGAAATAAACATATTTAAGAGCTTTTTCTGACTACCTTGTGCTATTATAAGCATTCTTCTTTTATACTACATCTTAAAAATTTTGACTCTTATTTTATTTCTTTATTGACCCTTTCATTTTCTGTAAGCTCTTTGAAGGGTGAAATGCTGCTACTTTTGCCTGCCACTATATTTTTACCATAACACTGAACATGAGACAGAGTAGCACTGTGCAAATTATTTGTGAGATAATGGATAAACACTGAGGTTTGTGAACGTCATTGAGACATATGGCCTTAAGTATTAGTGGCAATTTGGCATGCATTTTTTACTCTGCCACGAGAGAAAGGAAAAATGTCATAAGTGTGTCTTTCATATGTTGAAAATTGAGCTGAATTTTTTGTGTTTAAGATAGAGAGATAACATATTTTATCTGATTTCCCCTAATAGTCACATCTGGTTGGCATCAAAGTGAAATATAAAATAGAAATTCTAAAAAAAAAAAAAAAAAAAAGGTAGCCAAGAAAGAACATTTAAAATGCATAGTAAAATTCCATCACTTTTTTTTTTTTTTTGTAATCCTATCTGTTAATGGAAATCTTGGCTGGTTCCAGAGTTTGGCTATGGTGAATTGTGCAGCTATGAACATGGATAGCATGCACTACTTTGGTAATTTGGTTTCCATTCTTTTGGGTAAATAACCAGAAGTGGTATTGCTGGATCATATGGTGAGTTCATTCCCATTATTCTGAGGATACTCCATACAGTTTTTCAAAGTGGTTGCACTAATTTGCAGTCTCAACAATAATATATTAGAGTTCCCACTTCTCCACATTGTCTCTAGCATTTGTTGTTGTTTGTGTTTTCAATGATTGCCATTCTAGTTGAAGTTAGGTGAAATCTCAGGGTAGTTTTGATTTGCATCTCTCTGATTGCTAATGATGTTGAACATTTTTATGCATTTATTGGCAATTGAATTTCTTCTTTCATAAAGTATCTGTTTAGTACACTTGCTCATTTCTTATTGGGTCATTTGTTTTCTCATTGCTAAATTTCTTGAGTTTTCTGTATATTCTAGATATTAGTCCTCCGTCTGAGAAGTAGTTGGCAAAAATCTTCTTCCATTCTGTTGGCTCTCAGTTGAGGTTCTTGATAGTTTCGTTTGTTGTACAGAAGCTCTTCAGTTTCATGCAATCCTATGTATTAATTTGCCTGTTAATTTCTTGTGCCTTTGGGGTCTTGTTGAGAATGTTTTTATCTGTGCCTATTTGTTTCAGTATTGGACCTATGCCTTCTTCAAGGATCCTCAAGGTTATTGCCAACACCATTTGTTGAACAGGCTTTTTTTCCCCAGTGTATGTTTTTGCTCACTTTGTCAAAAATCAATTGGCTCTAAATGTGTGGATTTATACCTGAGACTTCTATTCTGATTTATTAGTCTATGTATCTGTTTTTGTGCCAGTACCATGTTGATCTTATTACTGTGGCTTTGTAGTATAGTTTAAAGTCAGGTATTGTGATTCCTCTAGGGAAAACTCCTGAAGCTTTTTCCCAATTAATATGATGTTGGCTGTGGGCCTATTGTAGATTGCCTTTTTAATGTTGAGGTATGTTCCTTCTATTCCGATTCTCAGCAATGCTTTTAGCATAAATGGATGTTGGATTTTATCAAATGCTTTTTCATCATCTATTGAAATGATGATATAATTGTTGTCTTTGGTTTTGTTTATAATGAATTGCATGGGTTGATTTTTTGTTTGTTGACCTAGCTTTGTGTCCCTGGGATGAACCCTGTCTGGCCATGGTGTATGATTTTCTTGATGTGGTTTTGAATGAGTGTTGCTAGTAGTTTGTTTAGCAGTCTTTCATACAAGTTAATCAAAGATATAGGCCTGTAGTTTTCCTTTCTTAAGCTGTCTTTATTTGTTTTTGCTAGTAATGTGATGTTGGCTTCGTAGAATATATTTGAGAGAGTCTGTTGTTTTTTTTCTATTTCATGAAATAAATTGAGGAGTATTGAGATTAGCTCTTCTATAAAGGTTGTATAGAATTTACTTGGGAAACCATCTGGTCCTGGGCTTTTCTTTGATGGTAGGCTCTTTATTATTGTTTCAATCTCTTTGATTACTATTGGTTGGTTTAAATATTCTTTATCTTCTTGACTCAGTTTAGGCAGGGTTTATTTATCTAGAGAGTTGTCAATTTCTACCAGATTTTTTATTTTGTTGGAGTCTAGTTTTCAAAGTACTTTGTGATAATTATCTGTATTTCTACACTGTCTGTAGTAATATCTCTTTTTAAATATCTTATCTTTGTAATTTGGGTTAATTCTCTGTTTTTGGTTAAGTTGGTTAGTGGTTTATCTTGCTAATTTTTTCGAGAAACCAGCTCTTGGTTTTGTTGATTCTCTGTATTGTTTTTTATTCTCTACTTTGTTGATTTCTGCTCTGATTTAATAATTTCCTGTCTTCTACTGGCTTTGAGGTTAGATTGTTCCTGTTTTTCAAGGACTTTGAGGTGTATCATTAGGTTACTTATTTGATGATTTTTGGTTCTTCTTATGTGAGCACTCAGTGCTATGAATTTTCCTTTTAATACTGCCTTCAAAGTGTCTCAGAGGTTTTGATATGTTGTATCTCTATTTTCATTTGCTTATAGAAATATATTGATTTCACCCCTTACTTCTTCTATGACTTACTTCATTCAACAGTGTGGTATTTAGTCTCCATATATTTATGTGGTTTCTCTGGATCTTCTTATAGTTGATTTCTAGTTTCATTTCATTATGGTATGAAAAGACACAGGGAAGAATGTCAGATTTTTTTAAAATTTGCTAGTTCTCACTTTGTGTCCCAGAATGTGATCTTTTTTTGGAGAAGGTTCTGTGAGAAGCTGAGAAAAATGTGAACTCTGCTGTAGTTGGGTGGAATTATTTATATGTGTCTAATAGGTCCATTTGGTTGATGGTGTTCTTAAGGTCTGAGGCATATTTACTGACCTTTTGTCTAGAAGACCAGTCTAATGATGTGAGAGGAGTGTCTCCCAGCATTATTGTATTATGACTTAATGTCACAAAGAGTTTGTTTCATGAAAGTAGTTGCACCTATGTTTGGGGTATAAAAATTGACTATAATTATTTTCTCTTGCTGCATTGTTCCTTTTACCAGTAAAAATGACCTGATTTGTCTCTTCTAATTATCTTGGGCTTGAAGTCTAACTTTTATGATATTATAGTTTCGCCAGATGTGGTGGCACATGTTTGTAATCCCCGCGCTTGGGAGGCGGAGATAGGAGGATCACGCAGGTTTTAAGCCGGCCGCGCTGGCTTAAGAGACTCTGTTTCCAAATAAAAATATATAATATCATAGTTTCTACTCCTGCTTGTCTTCAAGTTCCATTGGTATAAATTACCTTGCTCCAGCCCTTTACCTTAAGTTTGTTACTATCTTTACGTGTAAGGTGTATTTCTTGCAGGCAACAGATAGATGGATTTGGGGTTTTAATCTGTTTTGGCACCTTATGTCTTTTTATTGGGGAATTGAGACCATTTACAAAATTCAGTGTGATTATTGAGAGATAAATTTTAATTACTAACATATTGAGATTTAACTTCAGTTTGAGATAGTGTTTGTTTTTCTTTGCTTAATTGTTTGCTGAATGGGAATTCTTGTTTCTCTGGTTCTGGCATGTATTATTTTTTCTTTGCAGTTAATCTCTTTGAGTATTTTCTCTAGTGCTGTTTGGAAGGCATAAATTCCTTCGGCTTCTGTTTGTCATGAAAGATTTTTATTTCCCTGTCTAATATGAGATAGTTTTGCTTGGTAGGAAATTTTTGGCTGCAATTTTTTTTTTTTAAGAGTTTAGAATACGCTACTCCAGGCCCTCTGGCTTTCATGAATTGGTTTTGGAATTCTGGAGTGATTCTAATTGGTTTGCCTCTTAATGTCACTTGATCTTTTGTTTTGTTGCCTTTCATTGACTTTAAGAGTCTCTTCTTGGCTTCTATATTGGTCAGTTTGAGTGTTATGTGGGGAACATTTTCTCTGATTTTGTCTAAAGGGGGTTCTATAAGTTTCCTGTACCTGTGTATCAACCTCTTTCTCTATGTTTATAAAATTTTCTAATATTACTACTTTGAAAAAATATTTATCCCTGTATTTTGCCTTCTATTCTCTCTTATGTGCCAATTATTCTTAGGTTAGCTCTTTTAAAATGGACCCATAGTTCTTTAGTGTCCAATTCATGCTGTTGAATTGTTTTTTTGTAAGTCATATACTATACATTAATTTCTGGAGTGATCATCTAGGAGCAAATTACTATCTTCCATGTGGTCTAATCATTTGTTTATAGTTTGAATTGATGCCTTTACTTAAATGATTGCTTCCTTTATTTCCAGCAGACTCTCTCTAAATTCTTTTTGGAAGTCCTGTATTATTTCTATAGTTATATTCCTGATTTAGCCTTCTTAAGAGCTCTGCAATTCTGTGTTGTCAGGTTCTGTTATTTTGGTATTGTGGGAGCTCATTGCTTCCTTGTTATTCCTCCATCTCATGATTTCAGAAGTTTGTACCTGTTGCCTTTGATATATTTATCTCAGTCGCTAGGTGTCAGCTTGTATATCCAAGGGCAAGTTGTATTGCATTCAACAGTGAAAATTGAGTGAGGAGGAAAGTGAGGTTGTAAATCTGAGAATAATGTAAAGCCTCAGATAGGGTTGAATAGAATAAGAGTATGAGTTTGGTAAGGTAGTCTATAGTAGAGATTAGAGACATAGAATATGTAGTAGTATTCTAGTAACCAATGTAGAGTTTCTGGTATAGTGATAAATAGTGGATTTAATACAAGACATGGAAGAGGAAAGAAGAGAAAAAAAGAAAAAGTAAGAAAAGGCATAGAGAGAAGAGAGTAGGTATATACAAAGGAAGAAGCTTTGGAGAGGGGTTGTAAAGAGAATAAACAAACAGGCATATACACTCATACACACACACACACACACACACACACACACACACACACACAAGAACAAAAATCAAAACAGCAAGAACAAATTAATGCAACTCTACAAATATATAAATATTCAGTAGAATGGGCCTCTGCCATCTCTCTCTGTGCAGACACTGAGTATCATCAGCATCATTCTTGCTGCAAGTCTGGTTTTCTGAGTCTGCAGATGGCCAGTGTCAATGGGGCTGGACCTAGTATTAAACATAGGTAACCCTCTGTGCTTTCCACAGATGTGGAGTCTCAGTCTTTCTTTGCCTCTGTAGGTGGTGGATGCCTCTGAGACCAAATTCAAAGTAAGAGACTCTGTTCTCCACAGCTAGGGCTGGGATGGTCTGACTTCTTTCCATTCACAATTGGTTGGTCTGTGATCGTGATCCCAAAGATTCTACTAGTTGAATCTTGTTTTAAGCATAGGTCTTTCCCCACACTTACCACTGATCCTAAGCCTAAGTCTGTCTGACCCTCTGCTATATCCAATTGCCAACTCCTTTCCCACCTTCTCAGGGTTAAACTGAAAAGTCTCAGAATCAGGGCATTTGTTTGTGGTTGCATGAGTACCTTGGGGTGTCACGCTGGGCATTCTCCCACAGGGATGGTTGCTTCACTTATGGAATTGTTGAGTGTTGTTCTGAATCTCTGGAGTGCATGGTGAGCTTGGCTGCCACTGCTGAAAGTTGTAGCTGGTGTTTGCACAGGAGGAACTGATGGCTTGCAATTATAATTATCTGTAGCTGCTTACTTTAGGTCCTTGGTTGTTTTCCTATTTGTCTCTGGAGTCTGGTGCAGTGAGGCAAGATTTCACTGCTATGGTGCCCAAAGCCACATGGTGAATGGGTTTCTTTTCTGCTCTCTGATTGCCTTGTACTTATCTTGTTATTTTTCTAGTTACAGTATTTTCTGACTTTTACAGAATACTGTTTTTAAGGTAATGGAGATTGGGTGTCAGCAGGACTGTTATATGCTGGTTTTTGTTGCCATTTTCTGAGTCTTCCCAGCATTTTCTGAACAATAAAATTTAACATAAATGAATGAGTAAAAAGATTATAATTGGAATAAAAAAGGTTGAGCTGAATCTCAATAATAGACTACATCTTTAAACATATGGCATACAATTAAAGTGTACTCAGATGAAAAGTAATAGCCTTAAAATAAATTTGCTGAGCCTTTAGAAATATTAAGACATGATGATTACTTTTCAGTTCAAAAATCTTAGAAAAGAGCAAAAAATAAATCTTAGAGTTCAAATAAAGGAAACAAAAATAAGAACAGAAGTGGATGAGATATATAATGGAGGAATTGAGAAAGAATAAGTCCAAGTTAAATATAGTTTTTGAAATGAACAATCTAAACATAAAATAATTATTTTAAAATTAATCAAGCTGGGCGTGGTGGCGCACACTTGTAATCCCCGTGCTAGGGAGACGGAGACAGGAGGATTGCGCAGGTTTGCAGCCAGCTGCGCTGGCTTAAGAGACCCTGTTTCCAAATAAAAATATAAAAAATAGGTCTGGGAGTGTAGCCCAGAGGTAGAAGGGCTTCCAGAAACCCCAGTACCACCAAACAATTAAACATATAAAATAATAAAATTAATGAAGAAAAATGACAGGACACAAATAAAAATGTTAGTAATGAAATATGACAAAAATAGTAATAAAGTTCAGAAGAGGGAAGATCCATTCTAGTGTATGAGCTTGTGAAATCTTGGGCTGTATTATTATACAATTAGATAAAGGAAAATGATATATTTGCAAAATTTTCAGTTATAAGTGTCATATTTGGTTATGGATTCAATAATATCTTTATTATGTAGTGGTAGTTGAGATCAAGGGAATTTTACCTCTGAGCCACACCCCCTACTTTTTAATTTTTTTATAGTATCTCACTAAGTTACCAAGCCTCTCCTAAGTTTCTGAGTCTGGCCTATCATTTGCCATCCTCTTGTCTCTGCTCCCCAAATACTGGGATTATAGGTGTTCCACTGTGTCTGGCTTTGAATACTATATTTTAAATTTGTTTCAAATTTCTTAAGACCAAACTCAAATGACAAATGAGTGCTATATAGAGCTAAATTAGTGATGTGTGCATTTATGCCTCTACAATCTTCTACCCCATTAAGATATATGACTACAATGCATCAATAAAAAATTTAAAAATGCATTTAATAATAGCTGAGAAAAATGTAAACAATGAGAGTGAATTAAAATAAAAGAGATGAGTTAGGGAAGATTTAAGCCCAAATGTTTTAAAGATTTATGTAAATGATTTAAAAAAATTTTTTCAAGTGTTTAAAATATTGAATTAGAAGAAAGTCTGGGTATTGGGGATTGGCAGATTTGAGCTCAGTATTAGAAGAAATCAAAGTAATGGAGATGAAGAACTGTGTACCTGGTGGAGCAGTGTAATCTACAGACAGTAATTACTTCCAAATCTGCACATGTTTGTGGCAGGTGCTGATGGCCTGTTTGGCCATCATTAGAGCATTGTTCTACTAGTTGGAGACTAACATGACCTGAATGGTATCTAAGGTTTTTTCTAGCTGAGGGCTCTGTGATTCATTTAGCAGGATTAAAACATTCTTATTTAATAGATGTAAAAACAAATATTATTTTTCAACTTTTATAATATCTCTTTGAAAGCAGGAACTCTGAGTCATCTGCTTGTCTTCACAACACCATTTCTTAATACCATTTCCAAACATTCCAACAAGAGCTTCAGGCACAGAGTCTCCAGACTCCCAAAAACATTGGACACCCATTGATAAAAAGCAAAACCAATGCCAGACCAAAACTTCAGGAATAGAACTGTTTAGTTTCCCATGGGATACATCATAACCCTAATAAGAGTATAAAGTTACTAATTTAACACAGACATATCAAAATTTTATAGATTAGATAATTATAATAGAGACTGCTCTCCCAATGTAGCCAATTGCCTCAGACAAAAGAGCCCTGTTTCCTGGATAGTTCAGATACAGGTTTATACTGTAGCTTGTCATTGATGATAGCTTTGTTTGAAGGGTGACTGTTGACTTGACTTTTTCCAGTAGGGGGTTAGGAAAAGATCTGCAAAATGTCCATTGCTGCACCACCATTTTAGAAACAATTACAGTGGAAGCAATTGGGATGCAGTTTCCAGGACGCCACTTCATGGGTCATTGATCCAGTCCCACTTACTGATACAAGAACAGTGCTCTTGTTTTCAATCCCCCTCACTGTGGGAATCCAGCCCACAACCCAAATGTTCCAATTTACTCTGGTTGTTGGCCTCCACAAGACAGTAAACCACATTTGAATTGTTGAGATTCTTATACTGATTTTTTTTCTTTCCTTTTCCTTTTATATTGGCCTATTAAAAATTGAGGTAGGAAGAAAAACACATAGAAGGTAGAGAATTATAATATGCTTTTCAAAGACAATAACTTTTTAACATGGCCATGTATTTCTATTAGTATAGAACAAAGTTTCTTTCAAAATACTTTGTGACTATACAGTCTGATATAGTAGACACATATAAGTGAGTGGATATAGCTATATATCCAACATTTTTATCTCTCTTCATTCCCACAATTGGCAAAAATTAAAAAAAATGAAGGAAGTTTATTATTATAAGTATATCAAGACTATAATAGTAATAAAAGAAAAGTAAAAAATCAACAAAGGGGAAGAAAATACTAAATAGCTGATTTAATTACTTTAATGATATCTTAAGTTTGAGAATTAAAGTTCTAAGACACCACCGTATCTGAGAAGTAGGAAGAATTATAAAATCCATTTATTGATTTGATCATTCTCTATCAATTATTGCACCATTACTATAGGTTTGAATGATATATTGCTGAAAATATTCTAGATGACAGCTTGCAATAACCATTTGATCATTTTCTTTGGTTGCAGCCTCCAGCTGCCTATGGATTTTTCTAGCTAGTCCTCAATCTTTCCTTTGTGAATAGGAACAATTTCTTTCCCACTATTTCCATCAATTTTACAATAATCCCTGATGGTGAGATTCTAACCCTGGTATAATTTAGGAGGTATGAATAGAAGCATAGAGTATAGCAGAAAGTACCCCATAAACAATATGGTGCTAATACTTTAAAAGTATTGAGTTTGGGGTCTTGGGCCCAAAATCAATAAGCTCTGGGTATTCCTGTACAAAGCCCCCATATCTACCAATCACTGAAATACATTTCCAACCAATTGAGTATTTGGTTTACCCAAAGACAGCATAAAATTAACTAGTAGAGAGTATGAATTATTTAGTTTTACTACCTTGATTCATGTTTCAAGTCCTCCACCATTTTGGAAAACTTGGAAAATTTCTTAGCCTGTCTATACCTCAACTTCTCATCTCTAAAGTGGGAATTACAAAAGACTCTATTTTGTAGTATTGTTAGAAGAAGTGATGAGATGATATATAATAGAAAACTTGGAAAAATGCCTGGCATAGGGAAAGAAGTCAATAAGCAGTCATTGTTACTATTGTTATTCTCTTGCTTGTCTGCAGATTTGAGTGATAGTAAAGGTGCACTTTGGAATGAACTGTTTAGTATCAAAGACAGAAAGTGACCAAACTCCTCAAATATTTCTGGCACTGACTTAGGAGTCATGAAAGATTAATGAAGAAAATAGCCATACTCCACCTCAGAGCACCTATGTGCCATAATGGGCTACATGAAATTCATGATGGAATTACATATTTAGATTCAAGGTATATGATGGTAATGGCATATGGGGGTGCTCTATTAACACTTTGGAGGGGCCCTTACCTAAATCCTACAAAAAGAAAAGGATTTAGAGGAGACACACCTTAACTGAGGTTGGACTAATGAGAATTACTTAGGTAAAGTCCTGACAGTAACCAGGTGGCAATGATTGATATAGAAATGTTCTTAAAAAAAACATTGAGAGAAATAGATGATGGATGCTATCATATTTTTGTTGGTAAATTTCAAGAGTATTTATGGAAGAAAATTTAGTATTATTTTTCATAGTCTAATAAAACATGTATATTTAGATTCAAGGCATTTACTTTTAGAAATGTGATTAGAAGAAACCAACTTTGAAGAGACCTAGGAGAGACAATGCAGAAAAACAACATGGCAGTCTTGCAGCACTGTCAATGGGCTGTTAAGGAGCTGGGGTGATAGATGATGTACAGGTGGGTGAGAAGAAAAACAGGTGGAGAGAGTAGAAGGAGATGCCCATCAGGATGCACTGGGTCTTTATATTAAGCTGAAATACTTCAGTTTTATTCCAAATGGTCCCAGACATTGCAGTGCTTTATTTCAAACAGCACAAAGACTATTAGGATTTTTATTATTATAAAAAATCTTTCTATATACAGGCAGAATATAAATTGGTGGTAGAATTGAGAGAAGCAAGTGTAGACAAATAATTATTGAAGTGTTTTTATGAAAAGCTAAGTAAAACAGGGTGTGTTCAAGTTGCATGCATCAGAAATCCACTTAGACTTGTGCAAAAAAATTTTATGAAAGGGTGAGGAGGACACATGTGGTATCCAACTACAGGCCTATATAATTGCTGAACATAGATGCAAAACTGCTAAAGAAAATACCAGCAATGCACATGCAAAACCACATTAAGAATATCATACACTATGACCAAGTCAACTTCATCCCAGGAATGCAAGGCTGGTTCAACATACAGAAAACAATCTAATTTACTTCATAAACAGAACCAAAGACAAAAACCACATGGTCATTTCAATAGAAAATGAAAAAGTATTTGATAAAATAAAAATAATTCATGCTAAAAGCACTTCAGAGAATCAGAATACAAGGAACATACATCAATATCATATAGGTAATATACAATAGGTAGGCCCACAGCCAACATCATGTAAAATGGGGAAAAACTATAAGAGTTTCCTTTAAAAACAGGAACAAGACAAGTATGCCTATTATCACCACTTCTTTTCAGTATAGTATATGAGACTTTAGCCAGAGCGATATGGCAAGAAAAGGAAATTAAATGAGTACCAATAGGAAAAGAACTAAGACTATTCCTATTTGTAGATAATAATGACAATATACTTAAAAGACCCAACAAACTCAACCAAAAGGCTTATAGAACTGACCAACAAATTCAGCAAAGTGTCTTGAAACAAAATCAATCTTATCTTAAAAAAAGCTTTTCTGAATGCCAACCATCAATATAGTGAAAAAGAAGTCCAGAAAACATTTCCATTCACAATATCTCATAAAAACAATACTTAGGAACAAACCTAACCAAGAGGTAAAAGACCTCTATCCCCCAAATTATAAAGCATTAAGAAAAGAAATAAAAGATGGAAAAATATTCCATTCTCTTAGACAGGCAGAATACATATCATCAAAATGGCCATTCTTTCAAAAGCAATCTACAGATTCAACGCAATACCTATTAAATTTCCAAGGTCATTTCTCACAAACAGCAACATCAATCCTTAAATTCATTTGGAATAACAAAAAATACCAGAATAGCCAAAGTATCTCTCAGTAATAAGAACCATGCCAGAGACATCACAATATCTGACTTCAAACTATATTATAAATCCATAGTAATAAAAATGGCATAGTATTGACATAAAAATAGACACCTAGACCAATGAGAAGAATAGAAGACTCAAAAAAAATCCACACACTTTCAGCCAATTAATTTATGACAAAGGAGTCAAAAACATATACTGGATAAAAAGATAGCCTTTTCAACAAATGGTGTTGGTAAAATGGGTTAACCATATGCAGAAAAATGAAAATAAACCCCACTTTTTCACCCTGCACAAGAGTCAATTTAAAGCCGGGCATGGTGGTGCACACTTGTAATCCCAGCATTCGGGAGGCTGAGAACTGGAGGATCGCGGTTCACAGACAACCTCAGCTACTTAGTGAGACGCTCTGCAACTTAGTGAGACCCAGTTTCAAAATAAAGAATAAAAAATAGGGCAGGGGGTATAGCTTGGAGGTAGAATGCCCCTGGGTTCCATCCCCAGACCCGCAAGAAAAAAAAGAAAAAGTCAATTTAAGATGGATCAAAAACAAGATTTTCCATCCAAAAGACAACTAAGATTAGTTATCTGTGGAGATTCATTATTTATGTTAGTCTTTTACCTATCTAAATTGTATTGTTTGCTTTTATTGTTGTTAATTTTTAGGATTTCTAGTTGGAATATTAATATACCTTCAGATATAGCATTTGGAAATATTTTATCCCATTCTATCAGTAACTTTTAACTCTGTTTACATTGTCTTTGGATATACAATATTTTTTTTAAATTTTTTAGGGAGTTTGTTTACCCTTCTGTTGCCTGTGCCATTGAAATCATATTCAAGAAATCACTGTCAATTTCAATGTTGTGAGGTTTATGACCCAGATTTTCTTCTAAAAGTTTATAGTACTAAGATTTATATTTAGGTCTTTTATCTATTTTGAGTTAGTATTTGTATATGGGATTAGGTAAGGGTCCAATTTTATTCTTTTTCATGTAATTATTATTTTTCAACAATATTTAGTTAAAAGATTATTATTTCTTCCACCAACTGTTCGTGGAAACCTTGTCAAAAAGAACTTGGCAATATATGGGAGAATTTAGCTCTAGGCTTTTATTTAGCTCCAATGATTTATATATCTGCCTTTATAACAGTACTACACTGTTTTAATTATTGTAGCTTTATATGGTTTGAAATCAGAAAATATACATCTTCTAGCTTTGTTCTTTTTCGAGATCATTTTGGGTATCTAGAATCCATATTCCATATTAGGATAGATTTTTTTCTGAAAAATAAATATATAAATATATGATAGTTTCACCTAAAAAAGAAAAGAAAAGAAAAGAAAATATTCTCTGGTAAGAAAGAAAGCAAAAAGAAATATTGAAATGTTATCATTAAGTTATCAAAAGCTTGGTTTCAGACAAATGAAACTGTTATGCGAGATTATCATTTTTAATTTTGAATAAATTGCTATAATACTAGATGTCAACCACTAAGCCAAGCATGGGAAGGAGGGATGGGGAGGGAATGAGGTGGGGATCGGGTGGGGGTTGACTGGCGATGTGTGCATGTATGTCTACAAAAGTTTTTTTGTATCTCACTATGATGTATGAATACAGTGCACCAATAAAAAATTTAAAAAAAAAGATGGATCAAAGACATGGAAATCAAACCAGAGACCTTGAAATGATCATAGGTCCAACACATAGGTATAAACTTTCTCAACAAGACCCCAAAGGCTCAAGTAATTAAAAGAAGGATTAATATGTGGGGTTGCATTAAACTGAAGAGCTGTTGTATAGCAAAGGAAATGATTAAGAACCTCACAGAGAGCCAAAATATGGAAGAAAATTTTTGCCAACTACTTTTCCAATAGACCCTGTTCCCAAATAAAAATATAAAATGGGTCTGGGAGTGTAGACCAGAAGTAGAAGGGTTTCCAGGAACCCCAGTACTACAAAAAAAGTGTATCAAATAGGTACTTCACAAAAGAACAAATTTAAGTGGCCAATAAATGGTTGAAAAAATATTCAACACCACTAGCAATCAGAGAGATGCAAATAAAAACTGCCCTGAGATTTCACCTAACTCCAATTAGAATGGCAATCATTTAAAACACAAGCAACAAGAAATGTTGGTGAGGGTATGGAGAAATGGGAACTCTAGTGCATTGTTGGTGGGATTACAAATTAGTGCAACCACTTTGGAAAATAGTATGAAGGATCCTCAGAAGAATGGGAAGCAACTTACCATATGATCCAGAAATATTTACTCAAAGTATGGAAGCAAAACTACCAAAACTAATGCACATGTATATATGTTTATAGCTGCACAAAATTCACTATGCCAAACTATGGAACCAACCAAGATGTTCATCAACAGATGAATGGATTACAAACCTATGAGGTATATACATAATGGAATTTTACTCAACCATAAAGAACAAAATTATGTTATTTGTGGGAAAATGGATGGAAATAGAGAAGATTAGTCAGTCAAGAAAAGCAAAAATTTGGACATTCTCTCTAATATGCAAAAGCTAGGAAGAAAAGGGATCAAAGGAAGAACTCTAGACAAAGAAGAAAAACCATAGAGGGTGATGGGAGGGGGAAAGAGAGAAATTCCCTTATGCTCACAATATATATTCACAAACATATTAAAATCAATCACTAGGCCAAACATCAGAAGGAGGGAGGGGGTGGGATTGACGTAGGAATTAGGGAAAGGCTAAATGAGTGACTTGTGCATTCATGCCTCAATCATCTTGTACCCCATTAAGATGTATGACTACAATGCACCGATAAAATAAGGAAAGAAAGAAAGAAAGAAAGAAAGAAAGAAAGAAAGAAAGAAAGAAAGAAAGAAAGAAAAGAAAAGTCAGAACTAGATATTTTAACATCATCTGGAGTCACACTGGTAATTCTCTGCATTGTTCCCTTGCTTTATTGAACTACACAAACTTATCCCTGATTCTCTTTTACATATTCATTCTCTTCTTTATCTTTATGCATCTTTCTGTCTCTGTCTCTCTTTTTTATTGTAATAATTCTGTAACTAATTCGCTTAATAGCTGGGAAGGTAGGAGACTAGAAATAGGCCCAGGCACATAATTTGCCAGGCGCATGCAAAAAAAAAAAAAAAAAATGTGAGGTTTCTTGCTCAAATTTTGAATTTTTTTTGTAGTACTGGGATGGAACCCAGAAGCATTCTATCTCTGAGCTACACCCCAGCCCTCTTTTTTATTCTATATTTTGAAACAGGTTCTCACTGGTTTGCAAATGGCCTTACTAAGTAGCTGAGGCTATGAACTGAGATCTTTCTGTCTCAGTCTCCAAAATGCTAGAATTACAAGCATGTGCCACCACGACTGGCTAAAATTTGAATTTTAATACAACAGTAGTAGAGTGTTAAATTAAATATGAAAAATTTATAAAAATAGGGCTGTGTGAAGCAGCACAGACTGAATATTATTAAAGTTAGAGCTGATGAGCAACTCCCAATTTGAGAAGTAGCCAGACAAACAAAGTCACTAGATATTTTTTGTGTGTGGCCTTCTAAAAACGAATACAGGTGATATCACCAAATTGTCTTTTACTGGTAATAATTTTTTAACCTCATATTATTGACAGTCTAGAATATTCAGATTTTTTAACCTTTTTTGCCTATAATAAATACAAACCCCAAAGGAAGTTTAACTAAAGAATGTCTCATTTAATTATTACAATATGCTTGTGTTGCATTTATACTAAAACTGTTGGTACAGGAAATTAGTAGAGTCTTATCTAGAGAATTCTAAAATCCCACACCACATCACAGAGATGTCATGGGATGGAGGACAATAGTATCTGCCAGTCCCTGGAGCCATCATCAAATAGGGGTGATACAAGAGAAAGAGGTTTTGGCTAGAATTAGAGAAAGTCACAAAAACAGATTTTCTTCTTTTATTTCTCCTGTCTTTGAGTTCAGGAAGCTCCCAAAGAAATGTAAGAAAGCATGAAACCATGAAAAATAAGATGATGGGAAATTATAGCCAGACTTCTACAGTCCGACATCAACAAGTTATTACATGAATGGATAGTCATCAAGTTTTCCATTAAAGAGTACTATCTTACATTTTGTTTTCTCCTCTTCACCATTTCCTGCTGCCTTCCAGTGACAACCTTATTTCCATCACTTTTGAGAAACTCAAGGAGACTGTCTCATGGAGACTGTGAGGGAGTATGGTGAGGTTCTGGTGGCCGTACAAGATTCCTGAGATACCCATGCACAAAACATTATCAGAATGTAAATGACAGCATCACAGATCAAAAGTTTGAAGGAATTTCCATAGATGAAATCTATACTCAAAATTGTCCAAGTTCTTGCAAAGAAACAATAACATCTGAAGAGAGAGCTGACATTCTAGTAGAAAATATCTGCCAGCTACTCTTCTGCTAGAGGATTAATAACTAGGATATACAGAAAAAAATTAAATATTTGCCACTAAAAATACAAATGACCCAATAAAAATTGGCAGTTGAATTGAATAGACACTTCTAAAAAGAAAAAATACAAATGGGCAATAAGTATATAAATGTTTAATATCATTAACAATCAGGAAAATTAAAATCAAAATTACATTGATATTCCATCTAACTCTAGTTAGAATGACAAATATCAAGAATACAAATAGTAATAAATGCTGGTGAGGATGTGGGAAAACAGAAACTCTTATACACTGTTGGTGGAACTACAAATTAGTACCACCACTATGGAGATCAGTATGAAGGTTTTTCTAGGGCAAGCAATGGAACTCTTCTATGGTCCAGCCATATCACTTCTCACTATATTTTCAAAAGAATTAAAGTAAAATTACTACAGTGATACATGATTATCCATATTTATCACAGCACAATTCACAATAGCCAAAATATAAAACCAGCCTCAGTGTTTCTCAATAGATGAAGGGGTTACAAAACTGGTATTTACTTGCAATAAAATTTTATTAAGAAGAACAAAAATATGTAATTGGTAGACAAATGGATAAAACTAAAGAATATAATGCTAAGTGAGATCAGCTAGTCTCAGAAAGTCAAGAGTTATATGTTTTATTTCATATGTGAAGGCTAGAGAGAAAACAGGAAATAAAAGGGACCTCAGATACATGAGGAGAGAGAGCAGAAATTAATAAAAGGGGACTGGAGGAGAGCTGAGGGGAGGAGAAAAGAGGCTTGATGAAGGAAGCAGTTTATATAAACCTATGTCCATATGCAAAAGTACTCTTGCTATCTCACTAATATGTATAGAGTGGGGTAGGATCTGGAGAAATCACACTAAGTGTTGTGTGTATATATGTTTGTATTATATTGAACCTCACAATGACGTGTAATAACAATGTTCCAGTAAAAGTAATTAAAAATATTTACCAGGTTATTTATCATACCAAAGAAAAGAATTTAAGGACATGTTATGTTATAATAAAAAAAAGAAGTTTTTTTTATTACAAAGTGAAAGTACACTCTGGAGAGAGCTGAGTGTGACATACTCAAAATTTAAGTAGCGGGCAGTTAGTTTTGTGAGTCATATTAGGGGAATTAATATTCATTAGCAGGGGGTTGATGATGAATGTATTTCTCTGGATTGGAAGGTCTCTTTATAGAACCTCGCTCAGCTTCCTTAGTATTTAATTATGTAGCTAAACGGCCTGTGTACATATGGCAACTGGCCTTAGTAAGCAAGAAGATGAAATAAAGGTCAGGTTGCTTCTTGGTGGATCTGCAATAGGAAACCAGTTGGAGTTGGCTTGCAAGTTTGGTCATTCTGTAGTTTGATAGGATATTATTTTGTCCAACTAAATGCTAGCAGGATGTCTGTGGCTGCACAAGAAAGAGGCCTGATGCCAACAAGATCCAGGACTAATCCTAGAAGAACCCACACCTCTTTTCTCATATCAGTAGTTGAGCAGGGGGCCTGATGGCAATGGGATCCCTGCAGGTAAGCTACTGTCTGTCAAATAAGGCCAAATCCCACTGCCAACTAAGCAAGACTGTCTGCCTTCCCCTACGTGGTCTTTTTCCTGCCTCAAAAGCACTATTTTAGGGCCGGGCGTGGTGGCGCGCTTGTAATCCCCGCACGTGGGAGGCGGAGACAGGAGGAGCACGCAGGTTTGAAGCCAGCCACGCTGGGTTAAGAGACCCTGTTTCCAAATAAAAATATAAAAAGTAGGTCTGGGAGTGTAGCCCGGAGGTAAAAAGGCTTCCAGGAACCTCAGTACCACCACCACCAAAAAAAAAAAAAAAAGGCACTATTTTATTGTTTATTGTTTTTCTTTTTTTTTGTGGTACTGGGGGTGAAACCTAGGGGATTTTCTCCCTCTGGTCCGTACTCCCAGACCTATTTTATACTTTATTTGGAAACAGGGTCTCACTAAGTCGCTGAGAGCCTCACTAGGTAGCTGAGGCTGGCTTCGAACCTGTGTAATCCTCCTGTCTCAATCTCCCAAGCGCTGGGGCTGGGGTTACAGGTGTGTGCCACCATGTCTGGCACTATTTTATTAATATCTGGGCCAGAACCCCAAATCTTGTATGTAGGCTTACTTGTTAAGAGTTAGTAGCAGTGGAAATCGTGGCATCCCAGTCCCAAGAGTAGGTTTCAATAGATCTTTCAAAGCTCTGCTCATTCACTTAGAACTCAGCCACCCTCATATAAAAAAGTTCAGGACAGTATGCGGTAGTACAGAATGTGGTGTGTGTGTGTGTGTGTGTGTGTGTGTGTGTGTGTGTGTGTGTGCGCGCGCGCGCGTATACACCTTAAGCCAACAGTGGAAGCTGGACCTTTAGAAAATGACCAAATCTAGAAATTTTATGGACTAATCTATACATAAACTCCTGCTTCACACACTTCTAACTTTATCACAGTACACTCCTAGAGATGAGCAAGTGCACTATTCCTTCTACTTATAATACTTTTCTTACTTTTCTTTACATATGTAACCCATTTTTTAAGATTCAGGCAA
This sequence comes from Muscardinus avellanarius, assembly GCF_963383645.1. NCBI lineage: Eukaryota > Metazoa > Chordata > Mammalia > Rodentia > Gliridae > Muscardinus > Muscardinus avellanarius. Next base: position 86,866,023 of record NC_137799.1, read on the forward strand.
GGTCAGTTACTCTGGGAGACTGATCCTGAACTAAAAACTGAATTAAACCTTCCTCTTCTGAGTTTTTTGGGCATGTCTCTATGTTGTCTCTTAAAAGCATAAAACAAATAGAATTAGTACATCCACTTCTTTATACCTCCTTCTTCATTATCCCACTTCAATTTGTTTTCCACAATCAATAGTCCTTGGAATTAGCTCTTATATACAAGTATCTAAAATTATGAACAAGTCACCACTTGAGTACATTTACAAGTTCTCATCTTACTGAACACTTAGAAACAAGTGAAAAATTTTAACTTCTTGAAACAGCTTTTTTGGGTGGCACAATTGTACAATTATAACTTGGCTTTTATTTGAATTTTTATTAATCTCTTTTCCTAAACTGTAAAGCCAAAGTCAATAAAAGCAGGAACTGTTTTCTTTTCTCATTAGTTTATACTCAGCACTTAATGCAGTAAAGTCTGGCACAGAGAACATACTAAATACCTCCGCATGAATGAACAACAATCTCTAAACGTTAATTTCCTATGTTGATCTTACCCCTAGATGGTATGCTTCCAGATGTCAAGGGAAATGGGTTAGTTTGTACTTAGCATGTCTATGCCAGAGCTTGGCCTCCTAAGTAAGAATAACAGAGTTGGACATGGTAATCTATACTTGTAATCCCATTATTTGGGAGGCTGAGACAGGAGAATTGAAGGCTCAAGGTCAGTCTCAGCAACTTAAGAAGATCCTCAACAGCTTAGTAACTTTGTACAACCCTATTTCAAAATTAATAAAAATAAACTAGGACTAGGATATAGTAGAACACCCCTCTGGGTACAATCCCTAGTACCAAAAAAAAAAAAAAAAACAAGAGTAATAGCTAAAAGTTATCATGTTTAATGTTTAATAAATTTGTATTGCATTTTAAGATCCTTACATATATTACTTAATCATGTAACAACTTGTAGATATTGAACATTTTTCCATCTTAGAGAAAAGTAAAATGAGGTACTAGACACTATGAATTTTTGTAAAACCAAACTATGTGCTCTTGCAGTACACATGAAGGAGAGGAAGAATGAGTAGCGACTAATATGAGCCTGGACTCTTTCAGTGAGGTGACAAACTCCCACCCTGCCCACATCTAGAGACATATTGTAGCAGGCATGTCATCTCTTCATTCAATTAGTTCAGGTGTGTAGAAAATTATTCTGAGTTCCTGGGTCTTCTACTTGGTCTCACAAGAATACCTATAAAAACCCTTTACTTTCTCATTGGATTCATCTGTGTAAAATTACCTTTTCGACCACACTGTATACTGTTCTGAGATTTTATTTGCTCTATTGCTTCAAGATCTGATCATTCAAGATATACACTCTTCACTCCTGGTACAATTCCTAGTGCACAAAAATATCCATTCATGAATGAATCACTTCTTAATTTCTTAGTAGAAGTATCTTTGACTCTCAAAAATAAAAACAATAATTCATCTTCTGTATGTTTTATGATATATTTTGCTTTTTTGCTACAGGGAAAAGTAAAAACAATAATCCAAACTATGCCATGAATGTACAACTAAATAATGTCCCCTTGGTGTCCATGGGGGCTTGGTCTCAGGTCACCTCAAGGATGGATACTCAGTCAATGGATAATCCGATCCATTTTATAAAATGATGTCATACAGCTAGGATGTGTTTGAATAATAGAGTGTTTGGCTAGAATAGCTAAGGCCTGGGGTCTGATATCTATCCCTGAAAAATAAACAACTTAATTAATTAAAATGGTTTTGTATTTCCTTATAATCTAGGTGTATCCTCTCATATACTTTAAGTTACATCTAGATTACTTATAATACCTAATACAATGTAAATGCCATATAAATAATTGTTTTACTATATCATTTAGGGAATAATGATAAAAAAAAAAACAAAAGTCTGGATATGGTCAGTATGGGAACAATTGTTTTCCAAATATTTTAATTCACAATTGGTTGAATACAAAGATGTGGAGCCCAGAGATATGAAGGCCTGACCATATATAGTTTTGTCATGGTTTTAATCTTTGCATGCATGGGATTTGGTTTTGGGGTTTAGAATCCAAAAAAACATGTTATATCTGGCTAATCAACATTGAACCATAGTTTGTATTTTTTTTTATTTTTTGGTGGTACTGGGGTGGAACCCAGGGGCTTTTTATCTCCAGGCTATACTCTCAGACCTATTTTATATTTTTATTTGGAAACAAGGTCTCACTAAGTTGCTGAGAGCCTCATTAAGTAGCTAAAGCTGGCTTCGAACCTGTGCAATCCTTCTGTCTCAGCCTCCCAAGCATGGGGATTACAAGCATGAGCCACCACACCTGGTGGCCATCCATAGTTTGTATTTTAAAATGAGCAAATAGAAGTTTATTGATTACTAATTTGAACTGATGATATTGATGATGATTATGATAATGATGATGATGATGAGGAGGAGGATAATGATGATGACAAACTGATAGCTTAGTAAATTCTCCTGCTCAGGAATTACCACAGGGTGCAAGAGGAAGACTATCAAATATGATGTAGTAAATTAGAGTTGGAAACACACCAAAATTTTGCATGAATAAGCTTAAATTTTACAGCCTGTGCCATTTTAACTATCTTAATCAATATATTTCTCAGCTCACTTCTTTATCTCCTGATTCAGTATCAGAGTCTATGTAAAATTTCCTCCATCATTTCCTGCTCATGAAGGAAATTAAAGACCTTAGGAACCAATTACAGTATAACTCACCTCTACCTGACCATCCCTCAGCAGCTGTTCCCAGGGAGAGCTGGAGAGAGCTCAAAGAAAAGCCGCCTTGGAACAGACTCACCTGGAACTCATAGACTCCTCCAACTCTGCACTGCCAGGGGCCCTGGCAGCTCTCTCTGAGTTGTGATTTTATTCAGCTTGAGTGGAGTATTCTGTGCCGGGTGCTAAGGAGAATTTGGAGCATCCATTAGGCATGGTTCATACCCTCAGGAATCTCACAATGTAATGGAGGAAATGAGATAAACATACAGTCAATTAAGAGAAAGCAGATACACATTTAGCATAAAATATTAATTTAAAGTTGGGAAAAAAGAGGACAAAGATTTAGATGCTAATCAGGAAAGTCTTGCAGAAACATATGAAAGAAAGTTCACTGTGTACCAGAAGGAAAAGAACAGCTGGGCCAGAGAGGCCTCCATTCCTCCCTTTTTTCCTATCTTCCTATCTTCCTTCCTTCCTTCCTTCCTTCCTTCCTTCCTTCCTTCCTTCCTTCCTTCCTTCCTTCCTTCCTTCCTTCCCTTTTAGACCAGGTTCAGAAGAAGTCACTTTGTGCTTGGAGACTATAACTCACATCTGCATGACTGACCTCGTAGGTCACTGGAGGATGCATGGATATATTTTTACATATTCTTTTAATAATCTTGGATTAGTTCGTTAAGATTGTATTATTATCTCTGAGTTTAGCTCTTTATCTGTCAAGTGAGTTAGTGCAAAATGACTGATTTCTTTAATTAAAATATCATACTGGCACTCTGAAAAAAATCTTATATTACCTATTTTTTAGAAAGAATATGTAAGCCAGGTGTGGTGGAACATGCTTATAATCCCAGTACTTGGGAGGCTGAGACAGAAGGATTGCATAGGTTCAAAGGCAGCCTCAGCTACTTAGTGAGGGTATCAGCAACTTAGTGAGACCCTATTTTCACATAAAATATAAAATAGGTCTGAAAGTATAACCTGGAGGTAGAAATCCCCTAGATTCCATTCCCAGTACCACAAAAAATAAAATAAAGAATATGTAATTCATATGGGGAAATCAAAGTTAATATTTGCTCTCCTAAAGTTTGTATTTCTCCAGAATTTATGGTCAGCACCATATCAGACTTTGGAATTAGGACGGTATGCATAGAAAGTGGCCCCTTCAGCATCACAGAATCCTTGGAGAATTCAAAAGAACACTACCAAAAGAGGCCTGCATAGTGTTCTGCTGGTTTCTTGTACTTCTCACATCTCATTGGAATAACATTGTCCCATAGAGCAACAGCAAAAAAAAAAAAAAAAAAATCCCATTAAACAATGCTGTCAGTATCATTGGGCATCTGATGAATGGTTTCTCTCTATGTCTCTTTTCTTTTTGTTTCCGACATTTATGGAGTTAAATTTCTTGTCTCTTTCACTTTTTCAATCTAATCAAAGGTTGTTTTCACTCACCGCCACCCCCTTGGTAGGGGGAACAAGGAAAAAGACACAGATGGTACCGTTTGCAAAAGGAAAGCTGAGAAATTACACATATATCTTTCAGCTTTGTGTTAAGTCTGATGCCAAGATTTTTGCTTGGAGCGTGTAGTGCAGTACAGGCACAGAGGCAGACCAGAAAGGGTGAGGCCAGCCGTGGAGGGCAGCATGGTAAATTGCAGTGGGCTTATCCAATGGCAGAACATGCGAGCCATTACACTTTAGCAGCTATTTTATTTTTTCCTTATGGAGCTTTAGACCAGTCTTGTACACTGAGATAGGTTTCATCTGGTTAGAACTTGTGTTGTATTTAAACATCCTTCAGAACTATGGAGTCAGAGTGGGAAAAAAATCAAAATAAACCTAGCATAGCCCATAACACACTGAAATGATGTTGGGGTGGGAGGGGCAGTAATTGTGCCCAGATAATGTTGTCATACTTTGTAAAGCCTTTAATGCTGGAATTTATTTATTAATGATGCATAGGTTATTACCCACCATCTGTCTTGTGTTAACAGTGGGCTGTTTCAGATTATGGTAATGTGTTTCTGATTTGAGTTGTGTTGAAAGCCAGAACAAGGCATCGCATGTGCAGTCCTCTTTGAGGCCTGCTGTTTTCAATTCCTCTTCACAGAAAGGGCTTTTATTTGATTTGTTATGGGGATTTTTTTCTTCTGTTGCCAAAACAGCTGCAAGCCTGGAAGAGAATAAGACACAGAGCCACATCAAACTTGTTAGCTTGTAAAAAAAAAAAAAAAAAAAAAAAAAAAAAAGAAGAAGAACAAGAAATGTTCCAGGAACCAAAAAGAAGAAGAAGAAAAAAAAGAAGGTTTGGGGAGAGTAGATGGAAAGAGAGAGGAAAGGATTTTTGTGGTCTATTTGATTTGCTTTAATATAAAAATATACAGGCATAATTTGCTAATTATGTATTATAGATTAGATTGCAATATATTTAATTGCATATTTCCATTCATACCAAACAGAATAGCTTTAGTCTTTATGCCAATATAAAAATTTTAATAAAAGTTTTCTAGCCACTCTCCTTCAGTCATCAAAGCAAATATTTAGTTTTTTAAGCTTTATTTGTTATGTACTACAGAAATGTGGCTATTTATGAGTGAAAAATAATAAGAACTGGAAATCATGTTGTATACCTGTAGTCCTAGTACTTGGGAATCTGAGATAGGAAGATTGCAGGGGTGAGGGAAATATCAACACTATTGTGAGACTCTCAACAATCTAGTGAGACCCTATTTAAAAACAAACAAACAAAAATATAAAAGGGCTGAGGGTGAAGTTCAGGTGTAGAATTATCTTGGGTTCAATCCCCAGGACCATACAAAAAAAAAAAAAAGGAAGAAAAAGGAAAAGAAAATAAAAAGAAACAGGTAACTTCCAAGCATACCTTGCCTGCTGAGAATATTTGCCCTGATCAGAGTTCTTCATTTCTGATTTTTCTACTTCTACAACTGTGGGTCAGCAAGTTATATTTCCAAAATTCTGCTAACCTACTGCAACATAGATTAAAATTTTCTGTCTGCCAGTCTAATATGGTAGCCACACACCACATAAAACTACTGGGCATATGGAATGTGCCTGGAGTAACTGAATAAAAACTTAATTTGATTTAACTTTAAATTTAAATAGTCACATGTGGCTAATGGTCACTGTCTTAGAAAATATAGTTCTAGCACTAACTAAAAAAGTGAAGAAGCTTTTTTTTTTTACTCTGTTCCAGTGTAAAATCAATGGTTGCAATTCATTTCTAACCTAAAGAACTTGTTCAGAAGATTTGCCTCTGATGTATTATTCAAAAGTAGTAGCTTTATAGCTTTCCCTCAAAAGGCCACTGACAAGTTCCTTCTTGAAACACATTCACAAATGCTTGTATCAAAATATGGGTTTATGGGAAAGTTAACATTTCTTATGATGAACAAATTACCATAAAGAACTGCAACCAGAATGCTAAAATAGTAACAAATCTTCTAATGCTAAGAATATTCAGGAACTTGTTTGAAATGTATCAGCTGCAATTCTCTCAACTCATTTGTATTAAACAAAGCTAATTGCCAGTAGAATATATTCTCAGAAAAAAAAATCTCCAAACCCTGGGAAATTCACTTTGTTTCACACAAAGACTAAAAATTAATTAATTAATCAAATATTTTAAAATTACACTTGTTAAAACCTGTTAAAGTTTGGGGGTGTCTTTTTGTTGTAGGTCTTCTTTTCCAGGGCAATTAAGTTGATGGAGAAGAGGCCTACAGGGATAATGAGATAAAGAGATATATCAAGGAGAGGAAAGAATATGTGCTTACCATTGCCTGGTACCTTTGCTACCTGGACTCACACTTAGATTCCACTTCTCAGCCATTCTTACAGTTTATGGGACCATGCAACTGAGTTACAGTCAGTGGGATATGAGTAGAATTAATGTTTTTCAATGTCCATCCATAACTGATAGTAGTTTATTTTCTCCAAAATCTCCATCTTTATTTTATCAGATACAGAAAATTCAGCAGAGAATAGAAGGCAGAAGATAGCCATGAGATTAAGTGAGCTCAGATCTCTGAGTGATACAATGGAGCAGAACCATTTCTCCCAACTAAGCAAAATTAGATTGTGATGGAAGGAAAGAGATGAATCTTCACTGAGACTTGAAGAATTTTTTTATGCTGATTCAAGAAAAGGAGTAGTCGTAAAAAATCAAATTCCCCAACATGAGATGATTGGGATGTTAAATGCTCTGTCCCTTAGCTTTGATATTCAGAACATTACTTCTAACAATGTACCTATTATCCATATTTGGAGAGAAAAATTAACATTATCCAAGTAAATAAAATGATGTACATAAAATATGAGGTCAATTTATTTAATATATATAAGATAAATATCTGTCTTAACATTTTTAAATAAAAATATAAAATTGCCATTGAAATTAAGATTTTAGCAAAATTATTCTTTCCATTTGGTTAAATCAAAGTGGCAAGTGAAATAGCAATTATCGTCAGTATGAATTTGTTTTGTTTTTAATTTTAAGATTTGATCACACACACACATACACACACACGCACACACACACGCACACACAGTACACAAATAAAATATACCTGAACAGATCTTACCTGGTTCAAATTAAACTTCTCAAATATATTTTTTTCTGATTTTGTTTGACCCCCCCCCCAGATTGACAATACATTAGCTCAGGAGCTGTAAACGTCTGCAAAAATATTTTTGTGTTTGCAGGTCAAATGAGTCTCTGTGGCAACTACTTAGCTCTGCCATTTTACGTGGATGTGGCCACAGACAGTCCTTAAATGAAGGATATGTTGAATTGTGCTTTTCATTTGACCCTTACATTAGACAGTAGGTTTTCTTTTCTTTTTTTTTTTTTTTAACCTTAAGATACTAATGTTTAGCGGGCATGGTGGCGCATGCTAATAATCCCTGTGCTTGGGAGGCGGAGACAGGAGGATTGTGCAGTTTTGAAGCCAGCTGTGCTGGCTTAAGAGACCCTGTTTCCAAATAAAAAAGTATAAAAAATAGGTCTGGGAGTGTAACCTGGAGGTAGAAAAGTTCCCAGGAACCCCAGTACCACCACCAAAAAAAAAAAAAAAAAAGATGCTAATGTCTGTTTGTATGAATTATTTGTCATGGAAATTATGAGTTGTGCTTCTAAGTCAAAATTAATGTTGATTGCATAATAAAATCATCAGTATTTCAACTGAGAAAATATTTTAAAATCTAGTCAATTTTAGTATTTGTAAATTGAAAGAACGGTGGCCACTTTTCTGGTTCCTAAGTGAAAAGGATAATGGAGCAGCTAATTTCTTTGTAACTTACTATTAGAGCTTTTATTTTATTTTATTTTATTTTTTTATTGGTGCACTGTATTCATACATCATAGTGGGAAACAAACTTTTGTAGACATACATGCACACATCGCCCAGTCAGCCTCCACCCGATCCCCACCCCATTCCCTCCCCATCCCTCCCTCCCATGCTTGGCTTAGTGGTTGAAATCTAGTATTATAGCAATTTATCCAAAATTAAAAATGATAATCTCACATAACAGTTTCATTTGTCTGATACCAAGCTTTTGATGCCTTAAAGATAACATTTCAATATTTCTTTTTACTTTCTTTCTTACCAGAGAATATTTTTTTCTATTTTTTTAGGTGAAACTATTATATATTTATTTTTCAGAAAAAAAAATAATCCTAATATGGAATATGGACTCTAGATACCCAAGACGATCTTGAAAAAGAACAAAGCTAGAAGATATATATTTTCTGATTTCAAACTATATAAATCTACAATAATTGAAACAGTGTAGTACTATTCTAAGGGCAGATATATAAACCATTGGAGTTAAATAAAAGCCTAGAGCTAAATTCTTCCCTATATTGTCAAGTTATTTTTGACATGGTTTCCACGAACAGTTGGTGGTGGAAATAATAATCTTTTAACTAAATATTGTTGAAACATAATAATTACATGGAAAAGAATAAAGTTGGACCCTTACCTAATCCCATATACAAAGATTAACTCAAAATAGATAAAAGACCTAAATATAAATCTTAAGACTATAAACTTTTAGGAGAAAATCTGGGTTATAAAACCTCACAACATTGAAATTGGCAGTGATTTCTTGAATATGATTTCAATGGCACAGGCAACAGAAGAGTATACAAACTCCCTAAAAAATAAAAAACATATTGTATATCCAAAGACAATGTAAACAGAGTTAAGAGTTACTAATAGAATGGGATAAAATATTTCCAAATGCTATATCTGAAGGTATATTAATATTCCAACTAGAAATCCTAAAAATTAACAACAATAAAGGCAAACAATACCATTTAGAGATAGTAAAAGACTAACATAAATAATGAATCTCCACAAATAACCAATCTTAGTTGTCTGTTGGATGGAAACTCTTGTTTCTCTGGTTCAGGTGTGTGTTACCTATTTCTTCTTTGTAGTTAATCTCTTTGAGTATTTTCTCTAGTGCTGGTTTTGAAGACATAAATTCCTTCAGTTTCTGTTTGTCATGGAAGCTTCTTATTTCTCCATCTAATTTGATAGAAAGTTTTGCTGGGTAGGAAATTTTTGGCTGGAAGTTGTTTTCTTTCAGAGTTGGGAATATGTTACTCCAAGCCCTTCTGGCTCTCATGACTTGGTTTGGGAAGTCTGGAGTGATTCTAATTGGTTTGCCTCTGAATGTCACTTGGCCCTTTATTTTTGTTGCCTTTAAGATTCTCTGCTTGGCTTCCACATTGGTCATTTTGACAATTATGTGGCATGGGGATCCTCTTCTCCGATCCTGTCTAAAGGGAGTTCTATAAGTTTCCTGGACCTGTGTATCAACCTCTTGCTCTATGTTTGGAAAATTTTCTGCTATTACTTCCTTGAAGAGATTGTTGATCCCCTTGGTTTCACTTTCTTTTCCCTCCTCTATTCCAATTATTCTTAGGTTAGCTCTCTTAAAATGGGCCCATATTTCTTCAATATCAGATTCCTGCTGTCAGATATTTTTTCCTAGATTAGAAACTATGCGTTCATTTTTGGAATGATCATCTTCTAAGAGCGAGATTCTGTTCTCCATGTGGTCTAATCGGTTGTTTGTGCTTTGAATTGAGGCCTTTACTTCATTAATTGCATCCTTTATCTCTTTTTGGCTCTCTCTGAGTTCTTTTCGAAGCACCTCTATTATTTCTACAGTTATTTTCCTAATTTGATCTTCTAGAAATCTCTGATTTTCTGTTTTATCAAGTTCTGATGTTGTGGGGTTGTGGGCATTCATTGCTCCAGTATTATTCCTCTTTCCCATAATTTCGGAAGTTTGTGCCTTCTCTGGGTTTTTCCCTTGGGTCACTATGACTTCACTTAAGGTGTTCTGGATCTCGAGTCAGTAGTATCTCAGACCCCACTACTCCTTTACTGGGTTGTATCACAGAGTCTCCGACCCAGAGAGTCGATAGAGGCTGCTTTAGACTGTGGGGGGTGCCAGGTTGCACGTTCTCCTATGGTGTGATATCTCTGCCACCGCCCCTCCCCCACTGGGTCAAGTCCCATGGAGTACAGTACTGGGATTTCTCCTCTGTGGCCCGCAATTTGACTCACTGTTCTTGAGTACGCAGGTGTAGCTATACTGGATTCGGTGAATTCTCTGCTGCTGCCGCCGGTGGCAATATAGCACCGCTGCTATGCCCTCGGCCGTGAGGCTGGCGTATTTCTTCTTGGTTTTGATTTCCCCTCTGAATCCCTGCAGCGTGTGCTGAGCTCAGCCACTGGGAGCTTTAGATTTTACCTGCGGCGAGAAATCCCGCCTGGCTGTTCCGCAGCGGCTCACCTCAGCTTGCTGTAGCCGTCCGGTGAACTCACCGCTGCCACCGGCAGTAAAGCGCTGCTGCCGCGTCCTTGGGCATGAGGCCCGTGTATCTCCTCTGTGGCTCTGAGCTCTGTTCTCAGTTCGCTTTCTCTCTGGAGCCTGGTGATTTTTTGTCTCTCTGGTGATGGTGTTTTCTGGCTATGAAAGGCGCTGATTTTGTGGTAATGGAGATTGGCTGTTAGCGGGGCTCTTAAGCCCCGCTTTTCTCGGTTGCCATCTTCCCAGAAGTCCTCACTATTAGAGCTTTTCTTATTCATTGCCTTACACTGAAATTTATAGTTTAACCTTTGTGTCATGAGAAAGGACCTGTAGATTGGAGTGAAAATTTTCTAGAAGGATACATTTATTTATTTTATGTGATTAATGTCATAAAATCATGATAGTGAATCACATTGCTATTTTAATAACCTGTTTTTGTAATTTTGAAAATCTCATATTCTGCCAGGCACAGTAGCAAATGCCTATAATCTCAGCTGTTTGGAAAATTTGAGTCCATCCTGGGCAACATAGCAAGACTATCTCAAACAAACAAAAGAACATATTCTGAAATTTTTTTTTTCTTAATTAGTGTTAGTTTGGGTTAGGTTGCCATGACTAAACTATTATTTATTTCTCTGTATAATATTTATTTTTAAACTTTGTTAAAATCTGTCTCTTGTTCATCCACAATGAACCGTTTTATGGAAGCTATAATTTCTTAATATATAATGAATATGGAGTATTCATTGTATAGAGAAACAAGTCAACAAATTTTCCTGTTATATCCTTAAAACTACTCATGTCAAAAGAGAAATTGAATCAGTGTACTTACCTTACAAAATGGAAAGATTGTGTCAAATCTGATGTAAAGATGTTGCAAAGAATTTTTTTTACAGCTTAAAGGAGATGTGATTAAAGGTCTTTGAGTTTTCCTTTTCTTTGACTTTTCCTCCTGAACATTTGTGTCTTAGCAAGTGACTAACATGGTGGTTTCCAAACCTAGTTGTTGATAAATGATTGAGGCACAGATAAACATATTTATGTCCACTGTTTACCACCACATTATTTTTAATAGACGTGACTATATATACTATCTTGCTTGAAGAAGTCTTTGACAAAAGACAGTACCTGTCATTTGTAAATTATCTTGTTCTAAAGAATACAGCTATGTTCTGTAAATATAAATTATATAAATAAAAGTTATTTATAAAAAAAAAGTGGTAAGTGAAACATATGGCTAAATAGGATAGATCCTCTAACAACATTTCTCCTTGCCCTAAAAAGGACCAGAGTTTTGTTCCTGCAGCATTTAAGAATTTTTATAGCTTCTCATACTATCCTCTTTTTCTTGGGATTTCTGCCTTATATTTTCCCTCCTGCCTGGATCTTTTTTTTCAATCCATCCAAGTCAGATTGAAGTATTGGCTAGAAGACTGCATGGCTTGTTATTTTGGATTCTCTGTAATGACCTGTCCTACTTCTATATACTGAGGTTGTGTACCTGCCCTGTCTCTCTCTGATCTGAATTCTTGGTACATTATAATCTTAGCTCAAATTCTGTATCTATGGTTTCTCCTCATCAGATATTATAACAGTGACTTAAAATCCATACCCATCAGAGGGTTCTTGAGCAGGTGTTATGGACAAATGTTTATATCACCCTAATATATATATATATATATATATATATATATATATATATATATATATATATATATATATTGATGGTATACATATACCTCCAATGCGATGGTATTTGGAGATGGTGACTTTGGAGGACATAATTCAAATTACAGGAGGTCATGAGGTTGGGGTGCTCATGATGAGATTAATGTCCCTAAGAGAATAACTATTAGAAAGCTCATAGTTGTTTTCTCCCTCCTCATCACACTTACAAAGAAGTTTTGTAAAAATACAACTAGACAGTGATCACCTACAAGCTAAAAGAGGCCTCAAAATGAAGTCTACTTTCCCAGTCTCTTGCTCTTAGTCTTGCCAGTCTCCAGAATTGCAAAAAAAATTTCAATTGCTCATGCTACACATATTTTGGTATTTTGTTATAGCAGCCAAAACAAATACAGCAAGTGGTCAAATCAAAGTAAAACTAATATAATATCTCACTGGTGATTTTTTGATAAAATGTGTACCACATGCCAACCAAAAGGTAGGTTTTGTTAGCTATCATAGACTTCTCATTATATAATATTGTAGTCACATTAAATTTGGTTTTAGAATATATCTTTATTCTAGAAATGATATTGAATACCCTATTCCAACTAATATTGCTTAACTTTTCTTCTTTGTTATTTTGTGTGTGTGTGTGTGTGTGTGTGTGTGTGTGTGTGTGTGTGTGTGGTACTGGGGTTACTGAAAGCCCTTCTAACTCCAGGATACACTCCCAGACCTATTTTATATTTTTTTTTTATTTGGAAACAGGGTCTCTTAAGCCAGTGCAGCTGGCTTTGAACCTGCACCATCCTCCTGTCTCTGTCTTCCAAGCACGAGGATTACAAGCGTGTGCCACCACGCCCAGCTAATATTAACTTTTTACATATCTTGACACACTTATTAAATTTTCACTTGTATAATAGAGTCTTAACTTTTTTTGATAGTATAGATGAGACATTGATTAGAGCTGCAATTATTTTGGTTATTTTCATCTCCAAGATGTTTCTAGTAGACGCTATCACATCACATCTTTACATTGGCTAATTGTCCTGTAATATGTATTTTAATTTGGAAGATTTAAGTAATAAAGTAGGTCTCAAGGTTCCTTGAGTTCCAAAATCCAACCATTATAGTTAAATACCTGAACACATTAAATCAGTGATTCCTGAGAATACTGCTCCAGACCAAGTAAAGAAACACTGTGTTATATTAGCTTACAAGATGATTTGAAAGGAAAAAAAAAAAAGAAAACTTAGAGGGGAACCATTTGTTATACTGATACATCATGCTACCAAAATGTGTTATGATCACGAAAGAGCAGTTTGTTGGAATAAAAACTAAATTTAAAGATCAAACATTTAAAGTCTGGAAAGACCAACTAGTTAAAATTTTAAAAACTTATTTCTGTGTATCAAGTGATAATACCCACTGAACAGATGGAGGCAGGAAACTTTAGGCATCCGTGGAAAAGCAATATAAAGCCAGAGGCTGGAGCTGAATTTTCTCTTAAAGGATATTGGCATATCAGTGGCATGAAAGCATATATTATGCTTCCAATTTAGTGACATTTTTACATTTACAGAATAAATTACTGAGAAGTACCTTGTATTACTTAGATGATCAAATTATTACAGAATACATATTTAGACAACATTTTTATCATTTAAAGCTTCCTTTTAATATGATCATAATCCTAAAAGCTTGCAAAATCTCATCATTAGTTAAATATAGAAAGGAGACAGAAATAAGCTTCATGAATTTTCAGTTTTAAAATGTCAAAATATAAGCCCCATAGGAAGTGTTCCCATAAGGACAAATTTTTTTTATCTACAACGGAATCATTTGTTTTACTTATCTAAATGAAGAATATAGAGGTGAAGAAAATAATCCAGGCCAATTAATATTTCATAACTATGAGAAGCATAGGAAATGTATGAAATCCATGGTGTTCCCAAGCATTGGCCAGCCATGCTGGACTCTGCACTGTACATTCTTTCTTCACCTCTCTCTCTTGTTTCTTAGGAATGTCTATTCCTGCAGACTGTGTACTTGGAACTTTGCTGGTGCTGAATTCTATCTGGTCCAGTCAGTGGAAGACATTGGAGGAGGCTGAAAAGTGTGAGCAGGGGAAGAGCCGCCCTGCCCTTTCCCCACTCCTTCCCCTCAGGAACCTCTGGATGCAGCTGTGTACTCCCTATATTCATCTCCCTCTTGGCAAAACCATCCTAAGTTCATTGATTTCTGGAATCCTCAAGCCCTAGGCAGCTTCTAGATAATTTACCTCCTCTCTTTATCCCTTCATTAAGGTATGGCATCAGCTTCCTCCCCATTTAATCTCTGGCTTTTCTCAGTATCCACTTTGTGCCACCCCCTCAGTTTCATCTCTCAACTGAATTAAATTTCCTTTGCTTTAAATTACTATTGCATATGAATAGAACTTGCCTAGTATATTAACTATATTTTGTTCAAGATATGGAAGTTTGTAGGGACACAATGGATAGGAAGAGGACATCACAGATGCCAAGTGCTTAATCAGTTGTAGAGAGCTTACACCTTCAGTGCAAACAATTAAATCTTGAAATTGTATGTGTACTATATTTAATATTCCTTATATACTACAATTAATTAGAAAAATGATCTGTCATTATTTTATTTCAAGGAAATTCAAAACTCAAAGCTTTTAAAGGATTTTGTTATTCTATGCCCCTAAACTACCATGTGTAGGCTAGACAGTTTAGGCCATTGCCAAGTATAAATTTTTGCTTTTGAGTACTACAGATTAAACCCAGGGGCATTTAACCTCCAAGTTAGACCTCCCTAGCCATTTTTATTTTTTATTTTGAAAGGTTTTGCTAAGCTGCTGAGGAACTTGCTAAGTTGCTAAAACTGACCTCAAACTTGTGATCCTCCTGTTTCAGCTTCACAAGTGCTGGAATTACAGGCATGTACCACCACGCGCTGCAAGCTCGATATATGTTTTGAGGGTAAGAGATCTCTAAAAAATAGCTTTTTCTTTTCTTAACCACGAGCAAAGGAAAATGGGGAGCAGCAAGTCATTCCACTCCTAAATATATCACTACAAAAAAAAAAAACTACAATAAGATAATGGGCTGATATCTGATATGTAGTATAGTAGATAAGAATTTTTTTTTACAGTAAATTAGAAAGTTTTTCTAATGCCTTACCATCTTTGCTCTTACAGAAAACCCCAAAGACTGACGTTATAGAACCACCAAAAAGATGACTAAATATTAATTATCCTATACCTATAACCTTTTATTGTAAATACTTGATAATATCCAAGCACATATGTTTCATACAGTCAATACTCTAGTATTCTTACATTGGCACCTTTGGTAAATATATCAAGAAAATATCTACGAAAGAGCGCGGCCCGACGCAGCTTATGACCCAAAACAGACTCGGGAATATGGCAGAAGAAATCCAGTAACTCTGACCTGCAATATTCACCACAAAACAGACACACAAAAAGCACAATCGAGCTGCAGATGCAGCGGCCACTGGCACCATATTGAGCTGCCAGCCCAAAAAGGATTTTTAGGCACTACGGTCCTGGCAAGCTATAGAGCTCTAACATCTTAAACTGCGAGTTCACCAGAGCACTTGAGCTGCACAGTTTGCGCACCAGGAGAGGCACCCTCAAAGGCACTGGGAGACCTTCAGGGACCTAGACTGGACCTACTATGCCCCCAGAGAATTAGTGTTATATGGAAGAGCTGCCAGCCCATCAGAGCCCAAGACTGGGCTGTCAGGTAACAGTGTGAGCTCAGATGAGCCACGAGAGCCAGTGTGCACAGAGTGAGTGCCACTAGACAGAGCGATAACTGAGGGCACCAGTGTGCACCCAGAGGGGCACCTTCAACCATTGACACAGCAAGGGCACTTAAGGTGTGATACTTGCACAGGGCCACAAGGGGTCGCTCCAAGCAAGTACGGGACATTGGCATATACAATGTATATAAGTAAACTTTTTATTTTTTTATTTTTTTCCGCTGATTTTTGTTTTATTTTATGTTTTTGGTTTTTGGGGTTTTTTTGGTGTTCAGTTTTTTTGGGGGAATTATTTTTTTAACTTTTATTTGGGTTTCTTGTTTGTTTGGATCTTACACTTCATATCACATGGTTTTTAGTTCGTTTTATTTTATTGTATGTTTATCCTATTTATTCTCTTAACCCTTTTTGTTCTTTCTTGTCTATCCATTTATGTTTTGTCACTGTTGTTGTTTATATTTGATGTATAATAGTCTTTCTACCTTATTTTGTTACTTTATCTGTTTGTGTTTGCTCTTTCCCCCCACTCCCTTTACAAGTCTACAATTTAGACTATCAACTATCTTCCCTCAAAACTTTCTATTTGTTTCCTAAATGTATCCCTTTGTTTAATATACAAAGTTTCTCACATCTCCATACTTAAATATTCTAATAAATACAAGAGTCCTACTATATAACCTTCTCCCATTCACAACCTGATTCAATTTTATCATATTTAAATTCTTCCACAATCTAATTATATCCTCTACCTTACCTGACTCTTGCACCCATCACCCTAGCTACTCCACCAGCACCTAACCATCACCACTCAAAAAAAGTACTGCTTAACTGTTGACTCTTCTAAATTCCTACTACTAAGACTGGACTAAACATAATACCCACAAACGATGGGAAGACATCAGAAAAACAAGCCTGAGAACTTTGAAAATATGAGAACCAGGAATAGAGGAGAAATGACAGAAGTTACGAATACTGACCTACAAGAAATGCAAAATCTGAATCTTGATCTACAACATGATGAAAGGATTTAAAACAAGTCTAGAGGAGATGAAAGATGAGTTAGACATACTAAGAAAGAATCAGAAAGAGGTCTGGAATGAAACAAAAGAGTCAATAAATGAAATAAAGTCAGCAATAGAAAGAAATTCTGGAAGATTAGATGAAATGGAAAGTAGAATATCACTGTTAGAAGACAGTTCATCCAAAACTGAAAACACAGTCAAAAGTATACAGAAGTCATTATAGCAACAAAGCCTATACAAACAACAAATTTGGGATAACATAAAGCGACCTAACTTATGGATAAAAGGCACTGAAGAAGAGATAGAGGTACAGTCCAAGGGCATCCATAATCTCTTCAGAGAAATAATTTCAGAGAATTTTCAAAACATGGAAAGAAACTTGGATCTTCATGTCCAGGAGACATACAGAACACCAGTAAGACAAGATCAAAGAAGGACCTCCCCATGCCACATAATAGTCAAAATGACCAACATAGAGGCCAAGGAAGGAATCTTAAAAGCAGTGAGAACAAAAAGACGGGTGACATATACAGGTAAAACAATAAGAATCACTCCAGACTATATAACCCAGAAGAGAAGGTATGACGTGATTCAGACACTGGAAGAAAATAACTTCCTGCCAAAACATCAGTATCCAGTAAAACTACAATTAAAAATTGATGGAGAAACAAAAGTGTTTCAAGATAAACAAAATCTCAAAAAACTCATGAATAAAGCCACCACTAGAGAAAATTCTTAAAGAAATAAACCATAAAGAAAAAAAAAAAGAAGCAGACTTCAGAACCAGAGAAGAGAGAAAATTGATAAGAGGACCATTTAAGTAGAGAAGAAAGACCAAACTACCAAACACAGACAGAACACAAAATGACAGAAAATAAAAATCATATTTCAATAATATCTCTTAATGTCAAAGGACTTAACTCACCAATCAAAAGACATAGACAGGAAATGTGGATTAAAAAAACATAATCCACATATATGCTGTCTGTAAGAAACTCACCTTACAGCCAAAGACATTCATGCTACTGGAGACCAAAAAAAAAAAAAAGCAGGGGTAGCAACCCTGATATCCAACAAAAAAAGACTTTAAACTACAACACATCAGAAGAGACAAAACAGGGCACTTCCTTTTATTAAAAGGAACAATACACCAAGAAGATATAATGATAGTAAAAGTTCATGCCCCAAATGTGGGTGTAACCACATTTGTAAAACAAGTCATTCTGGACATCAGATCTCAATTAGACCCAAATACAATAATTCTGGGAGACTTTAATATGCCTCTCACACCACTGGATCGATCTTCAAGGCAAAAGATGAGTAAAGACTCTTTAGAACTAAAGAAAACTATAAAACAAATGGACCTAATAGATATTTACAGAATATTTCAGCAAGGAACTACAGAATATACATTCTTCTCAGCAGCCCATGAAACTTTCTCCAAAATAGATCACATATGGGACACAAAGAAAGCGCCAGCAAATTTAAAAGATGTAATATAATTCCTTTCATCTTTTCAGACCATAATGGAATAAAAGTAGAAATTAACAAAAGTAAACTCAAAGAAACTATTCAAATACATGGAGATTGAATGATACACTACTGAATGATGAATGGGTAAGAGCAGAAATTAGGGAATAAATAAATAAATTTATGGAAACAAATGAAAACAGGGACACAACTTACCAAAATTATGGGACACTATGAAAGCAGTATTAAGAGGAAAGTTTATTGCATTGAGTGCCCACTTAAGAAGGACAGAGAGTCACCAAGTAAAGAACCTAATGACACAACTCAAGGATCTAGAAAGACTGCAAAAGTCTAATCCCAAAGCCAGCAGAAGGCAGGCAATTATTAAAATCAGAGCAGAAATAAATGAAATAGAGAACAACAACAACAAAAAAAACAAATCAAAGAATTAACAAAACAAAAAGCTGGTTCTTTGAGAAGATTAATAGGATTGAAAAACCCCTGGCCAACTTAATAAAAAAAAAAAGAGAGAATCAACTCAAATTATTAAAATCAAAAATGAAAAAGGAGACATCACCACAGACAGAGGGGAAATTCAAAGGATTATCAGAATATATTTTGAGGATTTATATTCCAACAGACTGGAAAACATGGAAGAAATTGATAGATTTCTGAACACATATATATAACCTACCTAAACTTAACCAAGAGGACATAGGAAGCCTAAACCAACCAATAGCAAACAAAGAAATAGAAACAGCAATCAAAATTCTGCCAACAAAGAAAAGCCCAGGCCCTGATGTGTTCCCAGCTGAATTCTACAAAACTTTCTGTGAAGAACTAATACCAATATTTCACAAATTGTTCCGGGAAATTGAAAGACATGGAATTCTCCCTAATTCCTTCTACGAGCCCAGTATCACATTAATCCCCAAACCAATAAAGATACTTCAAGAAAGGAAAATTACAGACCAATATCCTTAATGAACATAGACAAATTATAAACAAAATACTAACTATATGCATTCAAAACCATATCAAGATAATTGTACACCATGACCAAGTTGGTTTCATCCCAGTAAAGCAAGGCTGGTTCAACATATGCAAATCTATACAGGTTATTCACCACATAAATAGAACTAAGAACAAAAACCACACGATCATATCAATAGATGCTGAAAAAGCATTTGACAAAGTCCAACACCCATTTATGTTAAAGACACTGCAGAAAATTGGAATAGAAGGAACATATTTCAACATCATTAAGGCTATATACAATAAACCCAAAGCCAACATCATACTGAATGGAGAAAACCTGCAAGAATTCCCTTTAAAATCAGGAACAAGACAAGGATGCCCATTATCACCACTACTTTTCAATATAGTCCTTGAGACTCTTGCCACAGCAATAAGAAAAGAGAAGGAAATCAAAGAAATTCAAATGGGAAGAGAGGAGCTAAAACTATCCTTATTTGCAGATATGATTCTTTATCTAGAAGATCCAATGAACTCAACCAAAAGACTTCTGGAGCTGATTAACCAATTCAGGAAAGTTGCAGGATATAAAATCAACCTAAAGAAATCAGTTGCTTTTCTTTGTGCCAGTAATGAATCCACAATGAAAGAAATAAAACTATCCATTTACTATAACCTCTAAACCAATAAAATAGCTAGGAATAAACCTAACCAAAGATGCAAAAGACCTTTACAGAGAAAACTACAAAACATTAAAGAAAGAAATTGAAGACCTTGGAAGATAGAAAGATCTCCCTTGCTCATGGATAGGCAGAATAAATATCATCAAAATGGCCATTCTGCCAAAAGTGATCTATAGATTCAATGCAATCCCCATTAAAATACCAACAACATTTTTCATAGACCTGGAAAAATCAGTTATGAATTTTGTATGGAGAAAGAAAAGACCCAGAATAGCCAAAGCAATTCTCAGCAACAAGAACCAGGCAGGAGGCATCACAATCCCGGAATTCAAATTATACTATATAGAAATAGTAGTAAAAACAGCATGGTATTACCACAACAATAGGCAGACTGACCAGTAGAACAGAATAGAAGATACAGAAACAAACCCCCACATCTATAGTCAATTGATCTTTGACAAAGGGGCCAAACTCATACGCTGGAGAAAAGACAGCCTTTTCAACAAATAGTGCTGGGAGAATTGGCTATCCATTTGTAGAAACTTGGATCTGAATCCTTACTTCTCACCATGCACATAAATCAACTCGAGATGGATCAAAGACTTAGAAATTAGACCAGAGACTGTGAAGTTATTAGAGAAAGGCATAGGGTCAACATTCCAACATATAGGCACAGGCAGTAACTTTCTCAATAAGACTTCAAAAGTGGGGGAAATTGAAGCAAGAATTAATAAGTGGGATCTCTTCAAATTAAGACAGTTTCTTCTCATCAAAGGAAACCATCAAAAACTTAAAGAGGAAGCCTACAGAATGGGAGAAGATCTTTACCATCCACCACTCTGATAGGAGGCTAATATCCAGAATATACAAAGAGCTCAAAAGACTCTACACTAGCAAAACAAACAACCCAATCAAGAAATGGGCAATTGAACTGAAGAGACACTTCACAAAAGAAGAGATACAAATGGCCAATAGATACATGAAAAGATGCTCTACATCATAGCCATCAGGGAGATGCAAATCAAAACTACACTGAGATTCCACCTAACCCCAGTCAGAGTGGCAAGCATAGAGAAATCAAATAACAACAAATGCTGGCGAGGATGTGGGGAAAGAGGAACTCTTTTACACTGTTGATGGGAATGCAAACTAGTTTAGTCACTTTGGAGATCTGTGTGGAGATTCCTTAGAAAACTGGGAATAGATCCACCATATGATCCAGCTCTACCACTCCTGAGTATTTTTCCAAAGGGGTTGAAATCAGAGAACTACAGCAACATATACATACCTATGTCCATAACAGCACATTCATAATAGCCAAAATATAGAACCAACCCAGGTCCTCATCAACAGATGTATGGATTGCAAAATTATGGGAAATACACACAATGGAATCCTATTCAGCTATAAAGAAGAAAAAAAATCATGTCATTTGCAAGAAGATGGAAAATTCTGGAGACCACTATGTTAAGTGAGATCAGCCAAGCACAGAAAGAGAAGAGACATATCTTCCCTCTAATATGCCCAAACTAGGGAGCATAGAGAATACCAGAGGGACTATAGATAATGAAAGAAAATCTTAGCAAAGTTTGAATGGAAAGATAGGAGACGAAGAAGGCTAAATTTGATTAATGAGGGTCTACATTCATATATGTGTAAAAGTATGAATATAGCATATATACATGACTATAACTGCATGCCCACTCAGATATGTGTAAGATATACATGGGGCAGAGGAAATTTATATTGCTATTTAGTTAACCATGGAATAAAAACTATATGCTCTTTCTTGAAGAAAAAATAAATCCTGAAAAGTAATGTCTTGGAATTTTTTATATGAAAATATTTGTGGGAAATTAGTAATTAATATTTAAAAAATATCTTTCTTGCTTGCTGTAAGTTAAAAAAACAAATTGACCTCTGATTTTATTTTATGAAAGTCAAAATGTTAGAACAGGTAAGTACTGAGATTGATCAACTGTGCTCTGTAGTATCAAGTACTATTATAATTTGTTTAAAATGATTAATTAATTTTTATATCTAATAAAATCTATTGCATTATTGTATGTTACATTTTTTCTTCTCCTCTTAAAGACTTATACAGAGGAATCCTTAATATTTCAGATAAAAGTGAACTACAAAGGTTAATATAGCTATTACTCTATGGGTGTTTCATAAACTACAATAGATTTTTTTATGACTTAATATTTCAACACACAGAAATATAAAAACCACTGATCCAACAGAAGCTCTTGAAACAACTATCCTATATGAACACACACACACACACACACACACACACACACACACACATACACAGAGTCCTTAAATTTACACAATATGTCTAAGACATAAACACTAAGTCTGATTGCTTCACTTCTCAGTATCTCTATTATTTTAATGAGTTTCATGTTTTTTATATTACTTTTCATCTTTCACTCTAGAAACTTTCACTATAGAAGTAGATATTAAGGCCAAAGATATATACACACAATATTACAACTTTGAAAGTTTATGGAATTAATATTTAGTTTAAAATATTTGTGCCTTCACAAATTCAAATATTTGTCATCACCTGTATAGAAAATGTTCGTTTTCACTTGGCACATCACAGCTTTCAGTGATTCTATGTCTCCTCTCCCTCTCTGTCCAGTTCAAAGGTATCTGTATAGCTTCCAGGTACTCTTTCAAATCAAAATCTTTAGAACCAGATTTATAAAAATGAAAACACACACTCTGCTGCTGCTGAACAGATAAGAACAGAGATAGGATAATCAGAAAATTACATGGATTCATCTATGGAATTTTAGAGGGAAGAAAATAAAAGAGTGTTCAAGGAACCAGGAAGAACTGCTGCAGCTGAAAAGTGAAAAGGTCACTCAAGTTTGTATTTCTCATCTCTAGCCTTTCAAGTAGATCAAAGGTGCTTGTCTTTGAGCGTCTGATTCATGGGGCTGCCAGATGACCACATATGGCAGGGGGCCTCTGTTTTATGAGCCCGCCCTACCTGCTGTTATCCTTAGGGGTTCTGACTTCCTATTTACCCTGCCTGCCTTACCCTGGCAGCTCTATGCAGCATGGGAGAACAGGAAAACTTTGATTTTTTTTTTTTTAGGGGATGCTGCAAAATTTTATTTATTTATTTATTTATTTATTTATTTATTTATTTATTTATTTATTTTTGGTGGTATTGGGTTCCTGGAAGCCCTTCTACCTCCGGGCTACACTCCCAGACCGATTTTATATTTTTGAAACAGGGTCTCTTACGCCAGTGCGGCTGGCTTCGAACCTGAGTGATCCTCCTGTCTCCGCCTCCCAAGCGCGGGGATTACAAGCCTGCGCCACCACTGCCGGCTGCAAATTTTTAATGATCAAATTGTAAGAGTAATATTTTTCTTTTGTCTTATTAACTATATTGATTCAGAATTTTTAAGAATAAAACATTTTCTAGAAAAGTATCTGCAGGGTCCTAAATAAACCTGAATTTAGAGCACCTTCACCTGATGTCTAGCCAAGAATTCCCTATTAGTCTCAATGGTACTTCCTAGAAGGGAAATCTAGACTAATAATCCAATAATCCATGTTTGATCTTTGGAATGAGTGGGGGTAGAGGTGAGAAAGAAGGCTACACAGAATGGAAAGAGCTGAGGAAAGTTAAGAAAGAGGAAGAGCATCACAGGAGAAACCCACAGTGGCATTCATGTGTAGTGTTTTTTAACTTACCTTTATGAAATTAGTTCACAGTTTTAACACCTCAAACTTTATATTGCTAAAAGTAAATAAATATTAGAAGAGAAGCTTTGATACTGCTTTACTGCATTTCTTTACAAAATTATACCATTCATTATTTGTTTTCAAGTGAACTGTTTCCCTTACTATTGAAGTATTTTAAAAAATTATGTAGGCATACTCAAAAATTCAAGAAATTAATGAATAATCCACCCTTGAAATAATAAATTTACAAAAATACTCAATTTATGGATGTTATATTTATAAATATTCTTAAAATTTTGGATAAAAGTTAATTTAAAAATTTTAATTATTCACGTAAACAAGATAGAGGCCATGGGTATAAAAAGTCCGGTCCACGTGTGATCCCTTTGGTGTATTCATTCGAGTCACCCCTCCATGCCAGTCTGGTATGGAGCTGTACCTATCCTCTGTACTTCTATCTTTTAATAAACTTCTTTAAATCTTCAAAAAATATTTTTAATTACAATGTTTTCTGGCTACCTTGAGACTTCAGCATTCACTCCTAACTCTTTGTTGAAAAGGATCCCAGAATGTTAAACACCCACTGCCTATTTGGTAGTATAACAAATACTTGAAATGAATAACTAAACACTTTTCACTAGTTTCAAGATACCTTCTTATAGTTTGATTTAATTTTTGAAGCATTTCCAAATCTTTCATTTCAAGTTACATTTTTGAAACTATTATAAAAGAAAATCTAATGACTGTTTCCTAAGTCATTTAAGACCATTTAAGTCATTGAATTTATGTTAATTCATATGGCCTTCTACCATTCCCAGTTATGACCAAACTACCTAAAACCTGACTTATGAGTCTCACCCAGACTCACAATATTGACTGTTGGGAGGGCAGATATGATGTAAAGGGTGGCAAGCATCTATAGATACTAAGCCACCTATAGTGTCAACCAGTTCTATGCAAACTACAAGAATATACTAAAGAACACTATTAAACCCATGTCATATTCCAGGGATATGCTTACACTTTCTTGACTTTGTAGCTTTAGAAACACTTATGAGAAATAGACATTGAAAAATTAAAGTCAAGAGCATAAAAATAATCTTTACAGTATCAAGTAAAATAAATTCAAAACATAAACTTCAGGGAATTAAAAGGAAGTGAAAACCAAATACTACCAAATTACTGAGCAAAATGTAAAAGTATGTTAAGATGCAACAAAAGAAATAAATATTGTGTCCCAGAAAATCTGGCACAGAACAGCAAACATTAAGACTTGTTGGAATGATCATACATTAAGGATAATGATACCTCTTCTGGACATTAAAAAATATTAAAGTTACAAATTGAGGAAGGACAAAAAATCTGGGTGGTCTAGGATTTCTTCATGGCAATTTTCTAGGACAGAACATTATTTAAAAACATGGGTATGAAATTTTGCAAAAAAATAATGCATCCTATTAGTTTCAAACAAAACAAATTCTTCAAGTACAAAGGCAAGTGACATACCAAGATTCACAGAATAAAATACTTATTTTTTTCTAATATTTTTATTAAAAAATCTAGCCAATTAAAAGTTGAATCAAAGAAAGAGTACAGAAATAACAAAAGGTCAGTAGGAAAAAACTAAGGCAAAAACACTAGCTATTATTAAAGAAGAAAGTACAATGTTGTAAATCTTAAAACAGTAGAGAAGCACAACATGCCTAGCAAGAATTTGCAAGTGGTGAGTATGGAAAGCAGGCTGAGAGAAAATTCATTGCATTAACTTTCTCAAATTCATTATTAAATAGATGTTTGAGACTGGGTATACACTCAGTGATAGGGTGTTTGCCCAGCATGCAAGAAGGCCTAGGTTTTATTTCCAGGACCTCAAACAATTTTAAGAAGTATTGATGTAAAGTCATTTATTTTCTAAAACAAGGATTAAAACTTTTGTAGAACTCATAGTACAAAGTAGGGGAAAACACTAGGTCATAAAGAAAACCTTCAGTATTGTTGGTTCTTTTATCATAGACTAATAAAACTAGAAATAAATATTGAAAACTAGACACACAAAAAGTCCCAAAGAAACCAAATTATTTGACCTTGTACAATTTTGTTAAATCCCTGTTGTGTCAAAAGAGAAACCTGAAACTTTGAATTTCATAATTTCTAGAAATGAGAAGAAACATGATATATGGCAGAACTATAAGATATGGAAACAATTAAAGTAAAACGTAAGCATAAGCATGGATAAATAAGAAAAAATTAAGATAATAAAACCAAGTCGACAGGTTGATAGTTGAACAACTAAAGGAACAAACAATATATGCTGAAAAAAAGACAGATTTTTTATTAAATGGTGTTGGGAAAACAGGATAACCATATGTAAAAGAATGGAATTAGATCCCACTCACTCACTCGAAGGATCTAAAGAGAAAGTCTACAAAATGGAAGGAAATTTTTGCCAGCTACTCCTCTGATAGAGGTCTAATACAAAAGAAAAGAATATAAATGGTCAATAAGTATGTGAAAAAATGCTCACATCATTATTAGGTCCATAAATGAAAGTATCGCTATGAACCTCACTATAATGTATGGGAAAGAGAATTAGGGGAAACTGGAGTAAATCACACCAAATGCTGTGTACATGTATGTTTGTAGCACACTGAAACTTTCTATGACATATAACTATAAAAATGTACTTAAAAATAAAAGTAATCAAAATATTACATTTCTATAAAAGAAAAACATGTAAATATTTTAGTGACCGAGATTTGTTTATAATTTGTTTATTATATATATATATATATATATATATATATATATATATATATAATATATATAATATATCAGGGATGTATTGCTAAATTTTTAAAATAAGATAAATGGAAGCTTCACTTCTATAATGAGACATGTGGAGCTTCATGGACTGATTCCCCTCCAAAAAAGATCAACACTAGTAAAAATTATCAAGAAAACAAAGATGTTAAAGTCACTTAAAACTTGTCCTAAGACATAAACAAGTGAAGAAGCATTTATACAGGAAATCCACTGAACCTTCATAAGAAGAGCAGGAGTCTATGGCCTTTGGTCCATAGCTTGCCTATTTCTCCTTTCTCCTCCCAATTAATGATGATGGAAACTCCACTGGAGTTAGGAGTTGGTCAAGACCACATTACTCCCTCTCCCCTGAGCTCTCAGTCAAGAGTTACAGTATCTCCCTGAGAAAGACAGGCCAACAGCATTTCTTATCCAACCTGCCTACACATTGTAAGACCTAAATTCCAGGTGATTGGGCTGAGAGATTGGGAATTTTTTCTGCTCTAGGTTCTAATTCAGGCCGATATTCTGGGATATTGATCATTGTTAGGAACAAAATTCCTGTCCTAGAACAGAATTACATATTGCAGAATGCTGGCTGAGAAGATAAGGGATTACCAAACTCAACCAGTACCCTGCAAAGCAATTGTTTCAAGATGTGGCTGGGAGGCTTTGCCCAGACAGAGAGGAAAGCCATGACAAAAGAGCTATGAAATATTTCCAGAAGATCTGACATCATATACATCAGAGATGAGAAGCTTCACATTTTAAAGACACCATCAAAACAGTCCAGATTTTGGTCATAAGGAGTTAAAAGAATCCTGGGATTTCCTGAAAGCAGCAACATGATAAGGGGTATCTAACAGAGACAACTAACAAACAAAACAGAGCTAAAATCAGATTTAATTGCAAAAGTCTGTATACTTTTCATCAAAGATCTGAACTTTACTCTCTTTACTTCTACTCAACATTGTCCTGGAGATGCTGGCCGGGGTAGTTAAGGTAAAAAATAAAAATAGCACAGATTGGAAACTAAGAAGTAAAATTATACCTGCAGATAACATGATCATGTATATTCAAAAGAACAAAAATCACTAAGAAACCATTGGAAGTAATAAATGACTTCATCAAGGTTGCAAGGTCAATATACACAAATCAATAGCGTTTTATATACTTATAATAACAATTAAGAAAATGAAATATAGAAAACAAATATTTATAAGAGCATCAGAAAAAGTTTGGAGTTATCATATTATCTAGACATTATACTCCTAGGTATGTATTCACAAAAAATCTACACAAACATCCACAGGAAAAACTTGGGCAGAAATGTTCATATCTGCTTTATTTATGCATCTACAAAGTGTAACAATATAAATTTCCATCAA
Source organism: Muscardinus avellanarius (assembly GCF_963383645.1). Classification (NCBI taxonomy): domain Eukaryota; kingdom Metazoa; phylum Chordata; class Mammalia; order Rodentia; family Gliridae; genus Muscardinus; species Muscardinus avellanarius. Next base: position 86,894,144 of record NC_137799.1, read on the forward strand.
TAAATGAGTGGTAAATAAAATGTGTTATATCCATTTAATGACAGATTAATTTAAAAATGAACTGCTGATATACTACAATATGGATGAACCTTGAAAGCATGATTTTACTAAATAAAACCAAATATGTATGAGTCCCACTATATAAAATGTCCAGAAGAGAGTAATTTATAGGAACAAAAAGTGAATTAGTAGTTACCTAGGAGCCTCAAATGGGGATTTGTGTGACTGCTACCATGTATAGGGTTTCATATTGATGTGAGGAAAATGTTTTAAAATTTACTGTGGTGATGATCATGCAATTTCTTGAATATACAAGAAAAACAAGCGTGGAATTGTACACTGTAAATTGGTGAATTTTTAGTGTGTGAATTATGTTAATAAAACTTCCACAAACATAAGTTATATAGGTTTGAACAATCTTTTTGCATTACTCACCCCGAAGTACATGTTTTTATGCATAGAAATTTTTTGGAAGGATGCACTCTCTCATTTTTCTCTTAAAAAATAAATAATAACACAGAACTGCATGTTTAAGAAAAATGGGAAAACATTTTTTGTATTATTTGGCTTCTTTTATTTTTGCAATCATTTGAGTCAGTAAAAATAAATTCTATAAAAGAAAGAAGATAAATAGGAAAAAGGCAATTGGAATTAGCAAGCAGTCATGTGACAGCATCTCAGGGCCACAGCACAAGAAGGCAAAGTCACCAGCTCATGCGGACTGGAGCATGTCCGCTTAAAACAAGATGTGCTGGGCCCCTCATGTTTGAGGAAACCCACATTCACTTCTTATTAATAACCAGATTATTTCTACACCTACCATAAACATGCTCATTTTCACTCCTGTGAAAAAGTATGGTGCTACATTAACTGGAAGTCAGGAAAAAGAGTTTCTATTTCTTATAGAAAATAATGATCAATGTGACTGCATATTTCAATTGGATTCCTTGATTCTGTTTTTCTGTATTCACTTCATTTTGTCTAACTTCTTTTATTTTATTTTATTTATTTATTTATTTATTTATTTATTTATTATTTTCTTTGTGGTACATGAGATTGAAACTAGGAGCATTCTACCTCTTAGCTACAACCCTCAGGCCTATTTTTTTTTAACAGAGTCTCACTAAGTTGCTGATGCTGACTTCAAACCTGTGATCCTCCTATCTTAGGCTCCTATCTCATGCTCCCAAATACTGGGATTATAGATGTGTGCCATTTCTGGCTGCGTACCATTTTAAAGCCACATCACAATCTGACTGTGTGTAAAAGTATGAATGTAGCATGGTTAACCTGGACACTAATTGTTGGGAGGGAGGGAAAGGGAAGCGGGTGGGGTGGGGGGAAGGGCACCAGGCACAGTCTGAATATATGCCATTTTTAATATGTTCCACATAAAACAAAAAACAAAATTAATAAAACCACACCATATTTTCTTTTCTACAAATCAAAACCCAAATCATTTTTAATATTACTTTCACCTGAAAAAACCTAAAACACGCCCCCTGACCATCAGTTTGATCTTTAACATGTTACTTAACCATTCTGGTGTGTATACAGTTTATTTCTGTGAAAAACGATGAGAGGAAAGATATCCTCCAAAGTTCCATTCAAAGCCACACTCTCTGTCTTTGAAGTGCTTAAAGAGTACCTAATGGTTTCTTGTTTTCAGTAACATAGCATTTGATTCCATCTGTCTCTGTTGCAAAGCGCCAATCACCCTGCTCACGTTGTACATAACTAAACTAATTGCACCTACTTACTCCTTAAATCAGCCTTAATGCTCCTGAGCCTGCTGTTTTTTCCTTTTGAGAAAATTTACATTTCCTGAAATACAGTTTGAATATAGTAAAATTCATTCTTTTTCAATCCGTAGCTTGATGACTCTGTAATAATTGTATGCAGTCACATCACAATTGAACTGTACCTAGAATGCTCTGTCCCCACAAAAACTTTCCTACTTCCCTTTGAGGTAAAAATTCTTCCCCCAGTTTTGAGCCTCTTTCAACCACTGATTTGATTTTATTTCTGTAATTTTACCTTTTTCAGAATGTCTTAAGCCGGGCGTGGTGGCGCATGCTTGTAATCCCCGTGCTTGGGAGGAGGACACAGGAGGATCCTGCAGGTTCAAAACCAGCTGAGCTGGCTTAAGAGACTAAAAATTAAAAAAAAAAAAGTATAAAATAAGTCTGGGAGTGTAGCCTGGAGGTAGAAGGGTTTCCAGGAACCCCAGTACCACCAAAGGAAAAAAAAAAGTAAAAGTAAAAGAAAGAAAAGAAAAGAAAAAGAATAAAAGAATGCCTTAGAAATGGAGTGTGTTTGTTGTCTGGCATCTAACTCAGCACAGTGCTTCTGATATTTGTCCATGTTGTTACAGTTGCACATGTCAGTATTTTTTTCCTTTGGTAGGTAGCTTTTTGGCATCTGGGTGTTCTCAGTTTGGGGACATTATAAACAAAGCTGCTATAAACATTTATATATTTGTATGTACATTTTATAGACATGTTTTTCTCATTTTGGGTAAATATTCAAGAGTGGGACTACTAATCTGTACAATAAATAGATATTTGAATTTATAAGAAATTGTTCAATGTTTTCCAAAATATCTGGGCCACACTTTACATAGTCACCAGATTTGTCTCAGAGTACGTGACCTCTCTTTTCCCCTGTTCCACTTTTGGAGGAGGGAAGAAGTCGTCTTTCAATGTGGTTTTAAGTTTTAATTTTTCCAATGACTAAAGATGTCACATATTTTATGTATTTATTTTCATTAATATCTATGTTGAAATATTTGTTCGAATATTTTGCCCATTTTATCTTATTGAGCTTGTTCCTCATAGACTCTGGTAGAAATCTTATTGATATGTGTTAGAAAATATTTTTCATAGTCTGTTGACTGTGTCTCCATCCTTCGAGGCAGAAATTATGATTTGATGAATTCCAATTTCTTACTTTTTTTTTAGGGTTGATACTTTGTGGATTCTAATTCAGAACTCTTTGTCTTGAAGTTGTCTTCAGATTTTAGGATTTGTTCCATGATGCATTTTAGGTTGACTTTTGTATACTGGTGATGTATAGGTTAAGGTTCATTGTTTGCATATGGATCTTTCATTTTTACAGAAGAGCATGATGAAAACCTTTTCTTGAATTTAATTACTTTGGAAACTTAGTAAGAAAAATTGAATTCACCGTATGTATGTAGCTGACTGTTTTCTCCATCCCATTGATCAAAACATTTGCCTTATAACTTTCATTGTGACACTATTTTTAATTGTTTTATACTTTTATTGGTTCATTTTAATTATATGTCATATGGAGGTATAGAGCGATAGGAATATACAAATATACATGCACACAGTACTTGGTGAGTTTTATTAATGTAGCTTTGCATAAGTTATCCCCAAATTGTTCTTTTGCTAGGTATTTTTCTTCTTCAGATAAATTTAGAATTTTTTTCAATTTCTACTATAAAGCCTGCTAGATTGATTGAGATTGCATTGATCAGTAATAAAAAAATTATGTCATAACAAAATGGAGACTTCACATTGATTATTGGCATTATTGTCCTATTACTTAGGTCTTCTTTCGTGTCCCACATCAATGCTTTATAGTGTTTTCTATCTATTTTGGTATATTTGTCTATATGTATTTCATGCTTTAATGCTATTGTATATATAATATCAATTTAATAACATCTTAAAGGTGAAAATATTTCAGTTTCCAATCATTTAGTTCTACTGCTTGAATATTGTATATTGTTTTTATATTTTATAATATTTTTAAACATTCTGATTATTATAATTTATTTTATTTATGTATTTATTTGTGGTGCTGGCGATTGAATCCAGAGGCATTCTACCTCCGAGCTACACACCTAGTTCACTTTTTTTATTCTTTATTTTGAAAAAGGGTCTTATTAAGTTCCAGAGAGCTCACTAAGTAGCTGAGGCTGGTGGCAAACCCAGATACTCCTGTCTCAGCCTCACAAGTACTGGGATTACAAGCATGTGTCATCACACCAAGCTTGTAATTCATTTTAGATTGAGAGATTTTCTCTATAGACATTTGTATCATGTGAATAAATACTCATTTTCTTTTTTCTCCAATATCGAGACCATTTGCTTTTTCCTCTAACTACCTCTAAGAACTCCAGGACAGGGTAGTCCTTGAGCTGAAAACTCACAAAAGAGCTGATGTTATAGCTTCACTCTGAAGGTAGTCTGCTGCAGACTTCCCTCTTTCCTGGGAGAAGTTCACTGATTTAGTACCTTCATGGAAACAAACTGCATTTCTGAGTACCATAGCTGGGTCAAGTTGATACCTAAAACTAACTTTCAAGCTGGGCGTGGTGGCGCACGCTTGTAATCCCCATGCTTGGGAGGCCGAGACAGGAGGATCATGCAGGTTCCAAGCCAGCCGTGCTGGCTTAAGAGACCCTGTTTCCCAATAAAAAATATTAAAAAATAGGTCTGGGAGTGTAGCCTGGGGTTAGAAGGGCTTCCAGGAACCCCAGTACCACAAAAATAAATAAATAAATAAATAAATAAATAAATAAATAAATAAATAAATACAAAAAAACAAGAAAACTAACTTTCAGGCAAAAGGTACTGAAATGATCCTATTACAGTTCTATTTTCTATTCTACCCTTTTTGTGATTAATATGTTCATCATTTTCAAACATTGAACATGACATTCCAAGAATAAATTATACTTGATCATGGTGGAGTATATTTCTTTTACATGGCTGGATTCGATTTGCTAATATTTTGAAGAACTTTGTAGTTTTTTATTAGTTTCCTATTGCAATTGTAATAAATTAACACACATTTAGTAGCTTAAAACAACATTAAATTATTTTGTCATAAGGCGGTAAGAAGTCCAAAATAGGCCTCGCTAGGACAAATGTATCAGCAGGCTGTGTTCCTTCTAGAGGTACTAAGGGAAATTCTGTTTCCAGGTTTTTCCCAGATTTGGATTGTGTATGTTGTTGTTATGATGATGATGATGATGATGATGATGATGATGATGATGATGTACTGGTTATTGGATCCAGGGGTATTCTACCTCTGAACTATACCCCCAGGCTTCTTTTTGTAAACGTTTTAAAATTTTGAAGTAGGGCCTCACTAAATTGCTCAGGCTGGCTTCAAATTTGGGACCCTCCTGCCTCAGCTTCCTGATTACAGGCATGTATAATCATGCACAACTATGATCTTTTTAACAGGGCACTTAAACATATTAATTGCACTTATTATGAAGCTGTTCTATGATTGTTTGAACCTAGATCATTCTCATTTCTCATGCTTTTTACTTTCTCACTTGAAAATAGGTTATTTCTTGCCCAGCGTGGTGGTGCACGCTTGTAATCCCCATGCTTGAGAGGCGGGACAGGAGGATCGTGCAAGTTAGAAGCCAGTCTCACTGGTTTAGGAGACCCTGTTTCCAAAAATAAAAAAGTATAAAATAGGTCTGGGAGTGTAGCCCAGAGGTAGAAGGGATTCCAGGAACCCCAGTAACACACACACACACACACACACACACACACACACACACACAAATAGGTTATTTCTCCTAGCTTTTTTTTGTGCCTTAATGTTTTTAAAAACTGATTTTATATTAAAGGAAAAAAAAAAGAAGTGGAGATAAGTAATTTGTACATCTGGAAACAAACATGCCTCTTGTGCTGGTCTAGCTAGGACTGAGCTAGGTATACTTGGCATGGGTTTCTGTGCTGTCCCCCTACCCTTGAACCATAAGCTTCAGATTGTCCAGTGGTGATTGCACACCCTAGTAACTGATGTCGGGGTCTGGTGTGTTGCAGGGTGTTTCATTGCCTTCTTGCCCCATCATTAATTTTAGACATTTTTACACAATTGTACAGCAAAGGGGTTTCTTCTCATACCTCTGTGTAAAAGTTACCAAGTTTCTTCAGTAAACAATCTGGATTTTTAGGCTGCCTAATGATCTCTGTCCTACAATCTTTTTTGTCTTTATTGTATATACTATACTTCTCAGTCTACAGCATTGCAAATCAATCCACTGGGTGGGAGTTGCCCACATACTGTCTTTTATCAACTCCTCCAGCTCTGTCCCCATGAGTAGACCTGCTCTTTGACTGCTGGTCAGAGGCGGGACCACGGTGAGCTAGATGGGGTCTCTCTTATTTTAGCTAGAATCCTAGTCAGATTCTTAAACCTGAGCCGTTGGGTATGGATTTCTATGTTTCCTTGCCCCTTGGTATTCAAAACAAACTGCATTCTACCTTGTATGTTCTGGGTAAAATACAAGTAGAATTAATATATGAAGAGAACTAAATAAATCAAATAGGCAATGGACACCAGAGTTCAGAAAAAATAAAATTGGCTTTTTCCAGTTCAACTTATGAACTGGAAAAATAATGAGATATATTTGGTTTTTGGGTTGTATCGCAGAGTCACAGACCTGTTGAGTGCGCAGATGGAGCTGTCGTGGACTCGTGAGGTTTTATGACCCAGATTTTCTTCTAAAAGTTTATAGTATTAAGATTTATATTTAGGTCTTTTATCTATTTTGAGTTAATATTTGTATATGTGTTAGGTAAGGGTCCAATTTTATTCTTTTTCATGTAATTATTATTTTTCAACAATAATTAGTTACAAGATTAGTATTTCCTCCACCAAATGTTCGTGGAAACCTTGTCAAAAATAACTTGACAATATATGGAAGAATTTATCTCTAGGCTTTTATTTAACTGCAATGGTTTATATATCTACCTTTATAACAGTACTACACTGTTTCAATTATTATAGCTTTATATGGTTTGAAATCAGAAAATATACATCCTCTAGCTTTGTTCTCCTTCAAGATTGTTTTGGGTATCTAGAGTCCATATTCCATATCAGGATAGATTTTTTCTGAAAAATAAATAAATAAATGCATGATAGTTTCACCTAAAAAAAAGAAAAGAAAAAATATTCTCTGGTAAGAAAGAAAGCAAAAAGAAATATTGAACTGTTATTTTTGCCATCAAAAGCTTGGTATCAGACAAATGAAACTATTATGTGAGATTATCATCGTTAATATTGGATAAATTGCTATAAAACTAGATGTCAACCACTAAGCCAAGCATGGGAAGGAGGGATGGGAAGGGAACAGGGTGGGGATCGGGTAGGGGCTAACTGGGCGATGTGTGCATGTATGTCTACAAAAGTATTTTCTTTATACCACTATGATGTATGAATACATTTCACCAATAAAAAATAAATAATAAAAAAGTGTGCTAACTTAGTGAGACTCTATTTTAAAGTAAAAAATAAAAGGGCTGAGGCTGTAGCTCAGAATTAGAATACTCCTGGGTTCAATCTCGAGTACTATATTAGAAAAAAATGATTCATATAAAATGAGATTTATTGTCAATATTTTAAGAATTTGACTTGGTAAATAACCTTTCAGAAATCTAGACTTTTGCTCAAGAATCTGATTCTAAAAACAGCTGCAGTTTAACCTTTAGGTATTCTCTGTAAATGGTATTGATGTTATGATACTGAATAGCTATTTTTGCCTTTGGGTTTGACCCCCTCTGGGGTTGAAAAGTTTGATTATCCAATACATGGAAGAAGCAAGGTGCATGTACCCACATTGGTTTTACCGCAGAGCTGGTAAAGGGTCCTTTTTGGTCTTGTTGCTGTGTTGTTCATATCTTTAAGAGGTTTATTGCGTACATACATAAGAATCAGCAGAATGTATGAGCCACGTCAGCTAATCTTTTGCCTTTTCTTGGAAGTCCAAAGGACAGATATTCTAGTGTGCTGAATAAGAAATCCATCATTTTTTGAAATAATTAAACCCCAGCATGCTACTTACATCATGAACAGGAACTGCTGCTGTGAAAACATCAGATTATGCTAATGCCACTGGTCCTCCAGGCTAACTCTTGTCTGTCCAAGTAAGTTACAACAAGGAAATTTGAAATAACTCACACTGTCAACTCATTTAGCTTTCTTTTTGTTTTATAGATCAGCATGTTAACTTATAAATCAATTTTTTGCTTTTTTCTATTTGAATACAAGTAGTCACACAATCATTGTTCTTTCTGATACAACTACACTCAATAAAACACTTTCTGTACTGAGGAAGAAGCCCATGATCTTGAAAGTTCTGTTTATATATTCTCTGTTATATCCATCTGGGTTTCTTGAGTTGATAAAAACCCCCATCCTCTATTTTCAGGGGCCTTATAAATTACCCCATCTGCTAACAAAAAGAAAAATACATTGCTGCAGCTCAAGGAAAAATCTATCAGGGCTCAGAAAGCTTCAGAGTAAGGAAGCCACACTGCTGGAGGATCCATTAGTGAGAGGTTAGCTGCTACGAATGAGAAACGTGACTTACTTCAAAGTCTGTCCGATGATCCATGGGAATTGGAGTCCTTAAACACAGCTTCCTGAAGATGAGCAGCACTGAGTCTCCTAACACTGACCTCCCTTCAAATGTTCCCCTGAGGGCTGAACCTCTCCGATCTTTGACATCTCATATTCCCCTCTAGTGCCTCATTCCCAGGCCATCTGAGGATGGAGATCCTTGTACTTGTCTCTCCTTTATTCCAAGGGCATGCTTGAACATTTACTTTCATTCAGTCTCCCCCACTTTTTTTTTTTTTTTTGGTGATACTGGGGTTCCTGGAATCCCTTCACCTCCGGGCTACACTCCCAGACCCATTTTATACTTTTTTATTTTTGGAAATATGGTCTCTTAAGCCAGCACAGCTGGTTTTGAACCTCCTGTCTTCGCCTCCCAAGTGCGGGAATTACAAGCGTGCGCTACCACCCCGGCACCCCCCACTTAAAAAAAAAAATTATTGGTGCATTGTAGTCATACATCTTGTTGGGATAAAAGATGGTAGAGATATACATGCATGTCTCACCCAATTAGCCCTTACCCAATCTCCACCCCATTCCCTGTCCCTCCCTCCTTCCCATGCTTGGCTTAGTGACTGACTTTGATATGTTTAAGTACATCATATGCTTTAGAGAGTTTCCCTCTTCCCCCTCCCATCCCCTGAGGTAGGTCCCCTTATTTATTCATCTATAGAATTCTCTTCTTTATCTAGAATTCCTCCTGTTATCCATCTCAACCTAGCTTTCACATGTTAGGGAAAGCATCTGATTTCTTTCTCCCCCTTTTTTTTTTATCACAAAATCCTAACCTGGAAATTAAAAGACTCAATACTGACAGGTCTTTTAAATACCACTATTAAAAGTACCTTGCTTCTACTTCAGGTGACATGGATACCTCTTGTTAAATAACAAAAGTCACATACAATCTGCTGGTCAATAAAAAAATACAAAGATAAATATTTAAATTCATAACACAATCAATGAAAATAATTAAGTTTACCTATACTTTTTTATTACAGGGGTGCCATAATATAAAAAAAAATTATCAAAACTGTTAATTTTATATCACCATTCCGGGTTTATTTTTAAATTATATTTTAGATAAGCATAGGAAACAACTTAAATCAGAAATACATAATCAAGTTTTGAAACTTGTGATTTTATAGATTGTACAAAACATAAGAAAAAATCTGGTAATTAAGAGTCTTTTCAGAAGATGAACTCCAAAGATTCACAAAATTCATAACATTTAATAAAATTAAATCTCTGCCATATAAATAGTAAGCATCAGAAAAAATAATGTATTTTAATATTTATTTAAAATACGTGTCTTTATCATGAAGAAATAACAAATCTAAAACCTGGTCTATGTTTTGCTTGAAAATCTCAAAATAAAATATTTTGATGCCATCACTTCTTTACCAGTGTTTAAAACCCAATTTATACAGAATGATGAATAGTCACTAGAAAAATTTGAGAGGTTAAAAAAATAGAAGACTTTGCTATAAGTAATTCAATAAAAATACAAATAGGCAAATAAAATATCTTTGAAAGTTACCTTCAAGGTCGTTTTTAAAAATACCTTAAAAAAATGAAGCTTGTGTAACAGGAAAAAAGTTGATAAAGCCCATCCTATAGGCATGGCTAAATCTATTTTGGATCAAAAAGGGGCAGCCAAGCTGAAAAAAGGTGCCCATATCAAAGTCTGGGAGCAGTAACCTGTTTCAAGGACACTGTTCATTCTGAATGACCCAGCAGCCACTGCATCATTTACCCAGAACACTCGCTTCGAACACTTTGCCTCCTGAATTCCTCAGTGTGTTCAATGGGGTGGCAAAAACAGAAAATTTTACTTAAAAAAGCCCAGTGATTTGAATAACCTTAAAAAAACAATAGGAAGTGACTTTGAAAACTTACTGTGCAGTTGAACTCTAATCTGGAAAATAGCAACCCAGAAGTGCATCAAGGCACCATTGCACTGTGACTCTGACTTCAATGATAATTTTGTTCACAGAGAAAAAGAGTTAAGACATTTAGCAAATGGTCATTCTTTGGATAAGATAAATTAAGGCTTTTTTGTCCTGAATAATAAAGGATGTTTCAAATCCTTAGTTAGCTAAGCAGATACCTTTTCAAGGCTAAATAATCTTCATCAATGACATCCAGAAGAAACTCTCAAGGTTATTATTGCACATGACAAGATCATAAAATTAAAATAAATGTTGGGAGCTGAAATAAAAAACATTGCTTATGGGGATGATATGATATTTTAGTGCTTTTACTCAATTAAAAGTAATGATAGGAAAAAGTATGATGTTTACAATGTTTTTTGTTAAAGATAAGAATAACAAGCCCAGTTTGGTGACGCATACTTGTAATAGCAGCATTTGGGAGGCTGAGACAGTAGGATCGCAGGTTCACAGCCAGCCTCTGCTACGTAGTGAGGCACTGGGAAATTTAGTGAAACCCTATTTCCAAATAAGGATTAAAAAATAGTGCTGGGGGTATAGCCAGAGGTAGAATGTCCCAGGGTTTAATCCTTAGTACTATAAAAAAAATTAAGAATAACCTCAATCACCTTTCTTTACTAAAAAGAGTCCTTTGGTTACTATATGCTAGCAACAGTTAAAAAAAGTCTAGTTAAAAAGAGAATTTTCAGCCCCACCACATGACTCAAAACCACAAATAATTCGTAACATTTCCAACAAAACATGGTTCATATACATTATTTTAAACCATCTTTTTTACTGATAATCTTGGTTTTTATTCAGTAATTATTACAACATCAAAAGAAGAGATCCAATCCAGCTCCTCATATGCATGTATATGTGATTATAATATCAGGATGGAGTTTCCAATCATGGAAACTATCTTACTTCAGTCTATATCATTTAAAATTCACAAACTCACTGCCACAATGTCTTACCTGACAATCAAGACATGCAGAAAACAATTTCTCTAAGTGTGAGCAATGGCACTTAAACATATAAATAAGTTATACTAAGCCAAACACAGATATATTATTGAGCAGAACACAAATTTTAAGGAATAATTAAGATAAAATATGAGAATTATAATCTTTAGTTAATCATGTAGAATATCTAACACATATTTCCCTCTTATTTAAGGATACATCTCAGAAAAACTTGAGGAGTTTGGCATTATTTAGCCCTATGTGAAATGTGTGTTTTCCATGTATTTCTACAAAGCTAACCACAGGAGTGGCCAGCAGGCACACTCAGACAGTCTCCCCTGTGATCTGTGGTTTTCAATGAGATGTTGAAGTTTAGAAAAATCAATATTAGTTTTAAATGAAAGTAAGAAGTCAAAGTTAATGAATAAAGGAACCATATTGTGAATACAACCCAGTTTTGCTCAAAGTCTAAATGCCAAATACAGTTTGGGAAGAAAGAAAATAATTCAGTGATTACTAAATGAATGACTTAAGCCAAGTTACTTTATCTGTCTGTGTATGATTTCCTTATATCTCAGATGAGAATGTTGTAGTTGCCCTACTAAAGTTTGGTTAATTGTCCTCTAAAGGCCTATGTATTAAAGGTTTGTACCCACCTATGTCACTATTAGAAGGTGGCAGAACCTTAAAGGTGTGGTCTAGTTGGGGCCTTGAAGCCACTGGGGGTGTGCCCCCAAAGCCCATTATGAGATCCTGGTCTCTTTCTTTTTCATTCCTCTCTCTCTTTCTTGTGAATAGGTTGCCTCCATGGCATGGAATAGGCTTCCACCATGATAGAATGCCTTGCCCCACACCAAAAAGGAATGAATCCAACTGACCAAAGACCCAAACCACCAAAGCTATGAGCCAAAATGAACATTTCCTCTTTTAATTTGATTATTTCAGGTATTTTGTCATAGCAATGGAAAGCTAACTAACATATATTATTGATATTTATTTATTTATTCATTTATTTATTTAGGTACTGGGGATGGAACCTATACACCCAGCCCTATTTTTTTTTTTTTTATTCTTTGTTTTGAATCAAGGTCTCACTAAGTTGTGGAAGACCTCACTAAGTAACTGAGGCTGGTCCCAATCTGTAATCCTCCTGTCTCAGCCCCCCAAAGGCTGGAGTTACAAGCATGTGTCATCAAGCCTGGCTGGGATTTATTTTTTTGGATTAGATTGTTAGATCATATACATAATGTACAATGCTAAACATAGACTATGAAAAAAGAAGTAATTTTTAAAATGTTATTTGGGAAGAATCCTAGGTTGTAAAACTGTAGATCTCAGGTTTCAAAGCAGTAAAAGTGTCACTCTTGTTTTTGACATCAAGAAGCCGCCTCACAGATAGCTGTGTTCACAGATGTCAAGCCTGGAGGGAAGGACAGAGCACGGTCCTTACAGGATCATGGATGTCAAGAAGGATAAAAGGAAGAAGGGCATCTCAAGGTTGCAAGGGCTCCCAACTGAGGTGAGCTTGCGGATTTTGAGGCTATAGAGAAGTCTGAGATCAGTAAAATAGAAAGGAGCTTGAAGGGCACATTAAACTGTGAAGAGCCTGAGACAGTTGAAGGAACTATATCTTGAGGCCTGGGATAAACACTAAATGAATAATTTTCAGGAAAAGCTCAGAATGAGCAGAAGCAGCCAGCCCTTATTGGCCTTTCCTATCTTCCTGTCACATGACCTAAGAGCAGTTCGGGTCTATTAAAAACATCAGGAATAGAAGAGGCCATTGGAAACTTATCTTGCGGAAACTAGAGAAAACTCTTAAAAGGCATAAAATAAAAGACCAGGGTAATGTGAAAGATGTTCTCTGAAAGCTATTTAAAAGAATAATGACTTTTAATTCTAGATTAAAATGAAATTGTTGTTACTTTAATCACTTCATTGGATGTATCTGGGATCTGATAAGCAACTGATTTTAATGTTCAAACAAAATTCAAATGAGAAGATATATTTAAATAAATTTAGAAACATTGCTGTTAATTAAAAAGAAGCATTTTGGTGAAGCTTTGCAATTATCTACAAAGAATGATTATGGGGCTTTGATATTAAAACAATGGTTGCTGTATGTGGTGGTACTCAGCTATAACCCCAGCTCCTCAAGAGACTGAGGCAAGAGGATCTCAAGTTCACGTTTAGCCTAGAGAGATCCTGTTTCAAAATTAAAAAATAAAAAGTGCTGGGGATGTTGCTCATGGTAGAAACTTCTGGGTTCAATTCCCAATACTACAAAAAAAATCATCTTCTTGAAATGGTATTTTAGTTTGTTAGAGCAGCCATAACAATACTAGAGACTCAGGAACTTAAACAACAGGTATTTCTGTCCTCAGAGTGTAGGAGTGCAGGAGTCTCCAGGCCCCAGCAGGTATGACTTCTCCTGCGGGCTCCCTGGCTGGCTGATCTTGTTTCCCTCCTTGTCTGTGTCACATGGCCTTTTCTTTCTGAGAGTATCCCTGGTGCCAATTTGTGTTTGTAATACAAAGTGTATTATATAATAATGCAGATCTGAAGTTTCAAGCAGCAAACCAGACATCCCTGTTCTTTTGAGCAAGAAGGTCCCCAGAATCATCTGTGTCCCTGGATGTCAAGGATTCTTCTTATAAGGACACCATTTAAATTAGATTTAGGTCCACCCTAATGGTCTCATATTAACTTAATCATCTCTTTAAAGATCCTATCCTCTAAATAGAGCTAAAGTCTGAGGCACTGTAGATTGAAACTATATAACATATACACTTTAGGAATACAAAATTCTGTTCATAACAGATAATGTTACCAGAGGTGGTGACCATTGGTTGTCAACCCCATGCTATCCCTGCCCTATTGTCAACAGGCAGGCACAGAGCTTGCATTTTCAATGTTTTAACTTACTAAACCATGTGCTTAAAACTAATTACTTTGTCTGCCAGGTTTCAAGTTAAGACAGCTATAACTACATGCCAGGGTTTTTAACACAATTTTTAAAAGTGTTTTGGTGCTAAGTAGACATACATTTGTGCCCATGTGAAGAAACTTGACATTCCAATTCTGAAAGCAAAAGCATAATTTTGAGGCGTTTCCAAAATACTGAATGGCTCCCCTTTATACTTTGTAGGGGCTAGGTTGAGACTGCTGTTAGTCTTTCTAAAAGTAAGTCTCTGGTGGGATTGTTTTCTTCTGTCTTCCAGTTTTATGATTCCCTATTAGAACTTCAAGTTGGCGTTTGGAAAATAGCTGTCCCACTCAGCAAAAATCCCAGAGATGGAGACATGGTTAGCTTCTTAGGAGCCAATTCTTCTGTCTTTTTACACAAACACTCAAGTCTTTGGTGAAGATTTTATTTTTTCTTTCAGCACTCAAAGTTCTATGGAATTATAAATCCAAATATTCTTGTATCCTTCTGGAAGAGGTGAGCACTTGAACAAAAGTGAGCTGATTAGATATTTTATCTCTGAAATTTGTAGTGTGTGTGTGTGTGTGTGTGTGAGAGAGAGAGAGAGAGAGAGAGAGAGAGAGAGAGAGAGAGAGAGAGAGAGGAGGGGGATATTAGGAAAAGGATCTAGGGCATTCTACTTCTAAGCCATACCCCTAGTCTTCCTTTACTTATTTATATTTAGAAACAGGGTCTCACTGGGTTGCTGGGGGCCTCAGTAAGTTTCTGAGGCTGACCTTGAAGCTGCCATCCTCTGGTCTCAGTCTCCCAAATGCTGGAATTACAGATGTGCACTTTGCATCTTAACCAAAGAAAATGCCTACAATGTAGAAACTCATTCACTCAAATAGTTCTTGCCCCAAACCCAGAGCCCAGAGTATTTGGGTTTCTGCTTTTCTCCAGTGTGATTTTCATTCTTTCACTCAGATCTGGGAGCATGGTCTAATATCAATGTGCCGTTTTACTCAAGGCACTCAGAGTTAGTCACCTGTGGGAGAGGGGAGAATCTAGTAATATCACCTACACTGATAAAATTCAGACAATCATACTTCTTGTGATGGCTGTCCTTCTGCTTCAGTAACCATCAGTATCAATATGTTAACTGAGAATGGAAACCCCTTAGCACACTAAACATATTTTTCAGACTAAGACTTGAAGAGACATGAAAAAGATCTAACTATATACAAATGCTCATCCTGCAAATTGACAATTGGCTCACCATTTATGATTACAGTCTTCAGATATGAAGATATACCTAAGTCATAAGAAAATTTACTTTTGGATGTAGGTGTGCTTCAATCTGTTTGGAAGCAGCTGGTCTTTCACAGCACAGTCTGGCTCAGCCATTCTCAAAGTGTAGTCCTAGAACCTGCAACATCAGCATCAGTTGGGAACTTGTTTAAGAAGCAAATTTTTCGGTCCCTCTCCCAGACCTAATCTGGCAAAGGCTGAGAGTGAGGCCAGCAATATGTGTCTTCTTAAGCGTTCTGAGTATTTCTGATGCACACTGAGGCTTAACTGCTTTGGGACTAGGTGACTACTTGGGCTGGAATGGATTCCCTCAGCTCAGAAGCAGAATTGGCTTTATCCATGGTGAGAAAAATGTAGGAAATCTTTAAGGGCATCTCTTCAGGGGTCCTGTTTTGTTTGGGCCAAAGCCCAAACAACATCATCTGCCTGAACATAAAGAGAAATGGTCCTTAAAGAAAGTCAAGAGGTTGAAAATAGAGTAGTCTTGTCATTTATATGAAACTTCAAACCTTGTTTCTGATTATTTGATTGTTTAATCTGACCCAGAGGCACAATGTGTTTCACGTTTGGCTCTTCTCTTTAAAAGACTCCCCAACTACCATTTTCCCCAGTTCTTCAATGCATTGTTCTCCTAAGCACTCCTTTCAAATTGAGTGAAAATTAAACCTGATACACATAGTTTCACAATAATATTTCTTTTAATAGGCCCCATCTCCTAATGGAAAGATTGCCCTATTAAATTAAAAGTAGAGAACTATATAAAACATATAATCCAGCACATGAAACCAAAAGCCTAATTTATTTATTCATTCAAACAACGTTATGGAGCATCATAGGAACGTGATAAAGTTGTATAGCTATTTCTGCCATTTTCCCCTCCACTGAGAAAAGGTCAGTGTGAGAAAAATATGACCTTAAAATCCACTTTGCAATAAAGTAAAACCAGCCAAAGCAAGTATTTTCCATGCTCTAGTAATCTGAAAATCTAATTGTAATTAAAAAAACTCTTCATTATGTGAAATCTTTTTTTAATTTCAGATGTCTTCAACATTTTTTAAATTTATTTTTAGTAAGCCTGGGATAAATTCCAAAGAACTTCAAAATTGCTATCAGAATAGTACTTTGGTTATAGGTTAAAAAATCAAGTACATAATCTGCAGTGTTTTATGAGGTTATTAATTTGAATTATGGAATTCTAATTGCCTAGGAGCTCGTCCATAAAACACCGCTCTCCTCCAGTGGGATGGAAAAGAACACAAAAGTATTCCCACCAGGAAGCTTGGAAGCATGTCAGAACCTACAAATGTTTCTCAAACTTTATGGTTTTTTTCAGCACTTTGGCTGTTCTTTAAAACCTCTGATCAAAAAGAAACATAACCTCAGGGGTAGGACTCTGTGTGTGTTTGTGTGTGTGTGTGTATACACATGTGTTTAGATATTACTTACTGCGCTTATGCACATTGAAATGCTGGCATTGCAAGAGGCCAGAACCATGTCAATTCTTCCAATAACTGAGGCATACTTGTTTTATGAAGAAAATGAGCTAACTGGAGGTTATTCAACATGTGCATTTGTATGTGTCTGTCTGTTTACTTGTATGTGAATGAGAGCATATGCACACACAAGCAGTTTCTTTGTATAATTAAATCCTCTCTTTTAAAAAAATTTTCAACCCAGCTGTGGCAAGATGCAGATCAAAAGAAATTTATGTCAGACCTAAGTAGTTAATACATTGAGGTTTCAAATTCTATTTTAAGACAGAATGTTTTTCTATGGGAGATCTCTGCTCCATAATTTTCTTCACCCTTTTTCACTTTTCTAAACATCATTCTTCTTAAGTTTTCATGAGCCAGATAAAAAACTCGATTCCATTCACCTCATCATGAAACTGACGGACATGTAATTTAATTGATTATGTACCTAGAATTTAAAAAGTTAGTTCTTTTTTTTTTAATGGAGAACTGGGGATTGAATGACAACTTAGAGATACTTGTACAGAGAAAAGATGTCCAAAAATAAAGCAAAATTTTTTTTTCTAAAGATAGTAAAAGAAAACAATTTTAAATGAAACAGATTTTAAAACTGCTTACCCAAACACCCTTGCTTTTAGTAGTTTGTAACCAGAATCTATTTCCTAATGGAATTTTGAAGTACCTGGTAAATACTAATTAGCAAATCCATACTACTCTTCTTGGGTGGTTAAAATGAAAAGTGTGTAGAGATCCAGGCAGCTCATGGAATTTCAAGGATGGGCACTTGGACCAGATGATCAGTCAGACCAAGCGTGAGTTGTAAAGTAAGGTAGCTTTTGTTCGGACCTCCATACAAGTCAGTGAGTCGACCCTACCACACCAACCACCAGCTCCTGGACCTTGAGGCCAGTCATTCAGCTGCAATGTTTCTTAATTGACTCTATTTGTTTTTGGTATTGAAGTAGGTTTCCTCCAAAGAGTGGGTGGCTCAGTGAGAATCCCAAAAGAAAACAGCTTCTAAAAGGGCTTTTGGTACTTAGAGGTTTGGGAAAATGATGAGAAGAAGCATTTTCCTGGAGTAAATATTATTCCTTGGAACAAATCAAGGCATTGACTCTAACAACAAGAAAAAAGTAAACAGAAATTCTGTGCAGCAGCAATTGGGATAACTTCTGAGAAATTACTTTCTAGTGACATTAAAACAGTAAATATTCAAGCTGATTTATAGCTGTTTTTTCTTTTGACTGAAAATGTGCACTGTATGCGTCTTGAATACACGTTCTTGTCTTGAATGTTCTACCACACACATTTACACCAACTGTGAAGGCAAACACATTTTGACTGATGTTACTGCTTATGAAAATTTTCCTCATGACTTGAAATCCTCACTCTGTATTTTCTTTTAAACACATTTATAAATGGGCAATTGTTAAACCACTTGCTATTTCATTTAGAGTTACCATAATAAGGAAGTAAAGTCAGAAGTCTAGCTTTTCAGATACTATGAATTTTCCATTTTCTGCTCAAATATAGCACTTAGAAAGACAAGGATCTTGAGAGCAGGGATTTTTTTTTTAAGAATGAGTCTTATCTACCAAGGCCTCTCATTAACATTTCTCCAAGGAGGGTGTTTCAAGTCATCTGAAGTTATATTTCATAAAAAAAAAACAACTTAGGTAAACTTGTCTGCTCTTATATTTTAAAACCTCAGGCAAAATGTATGCTCATTTAGCTGGGCGTGGAGATTCACATGAGCAGAATAAAAATACACCACCATTTGCTTCAGTATTATAGATGTAATTTGGCTAGAATGTTTCCTTAGAAGCAAGATATCATTCTCAAAAAACCATTTTTACATATGATATTTAGGGCCATTTTATACGGAATGTACAATGGTTTATGAATAAGTCCCACTTCAAATGTGGGAGATGAATCCCAGAGGAGGTGAGAAAATCTGCCTCTGACCCAGGCTTGGCGCCCAGGCTATGCTGTTCTCGATCCAAGCCAGGACGCTAAAGGCTTGGCAAGAACCCAGGGCCTGAAGGTAGGCATCAGGCCCTGCCGGTGTCTCAGATAGCCTGATGCTGTGAGACGCCCAATGGGGGCCTGGGATCAGCTCCAGGAGCCCATAGCAAGAGCATTTTAAGCATTTCCCCCAAATGACAAGGCATACTGTTATAGGAACTAAGTCATGGGAGAAGCTGGTGGTGTGAGACCACCTGGAGTTTCCATTCTGACTGTGCCATGCATTGAGTATAGAGCCTTAGGCGTGTTTTCTAAGTATCACATACTTTGAGTAAAATACTTGTGCTGGCTAATATGCTGTGTCTCTCAGCTCTTAATTCACCCCTCTATGTTCTGCTTTGTGTGGCTTCAGCTGGGACTCAGCCAACTATGTTTCTCCTGTGCCAGCTGGCTTCTAGTTGGGTTTTTCAGAAGGGGGCAGGGGAGGGATTAGGCTTCTTTCTTCCCTTTGGCTTGCAATTCTTCTCCACTCCTCCTAGCACGGACTCTTTCTGCAGCAGCAACAGTTGGTCCCAGTTGTTGGCTCCTGTTGACACTCACAGAGCAAGGCTCAAGGTCCCTCAGAGGTCTTAGCAACAGCAGGCAGGCAGTGAGTCCTCAGAAGTCTAATTCCCGACTCTCCACCACCCTGTTTGAACTTCTACCATTTCATGTATTCAACTGCTTTCCTTTATTTCTCCAGTTTCAGGAATCTATCAGTTGCCTCCCAGGTTACATCTCCCTTCCCTTTTCTTCTCATTCAGCAAACCAATAGATGTGCACCAATATCCAATACTATTGGCTCTGTAGAATTAATTACCTAGGGTAGTTTGTGTTTTTTCAACTGTTTCCTGACTTAAACAATGAAAGCTAAAACAATTTAAGTACATTTCTCATGTGAATTAAACCGTATGTCAGATGTTCATTAGAGTGCTGTGGTTTGAATATATTCCCAGGAATCCATGTATTGGAAAATCAGTCCTCAGTGTCATGGCACTGAGAGGTGGTGATTAATTCAGGAGACACTGACCTCTGACGAGATTAGAGACATTATCATGGGTTTATCAGCAGAGAGAGAAGAGGTTGTTATTTAGCAAGACTCTTTCATATAGACTCACTTGTCCTTTTGCTTCTTTGCCATGTTAGGACAAGGCCCTTGCCTTAACGGCAGTTGCTCAATTTTGGACTTCCAATCTCCAGATATGAATCAAACAAACTTCTTTCCTTTATAAATTACACAGACTCAGACATTATGTTATGACAATAATAATGAAAGTAAGACACAAGGCTTGGCACAGGGTATAAATTAAATGCTTGGCTTCTCTTTCCATTCCTAAAGGCTGTCTCATTGGAGAAACTCCCCCTTCCTTCAACATAATACATTGTCTAAGTTGTGGATTTAAATACAAGGTATTTGAATTGAGCAAAAACTTGCTTTCAATCTATCACCAAGTTAGAGTCACAGAGGAAATTTATGATTGCAAGCTCATTGCTGTGTTTTATTTTGTATTTGTAAAATCATATAGCTGGAGTCATCTTTAAACACCAGAGTAATTTCTATTTCCTTATCTCTCAATGTTAGTGCTACAGTGTTAATACCATGACATATTATCAAAAGATTATGCAATTTTTGAATAATCTATTTTCAGTAAACAGTGATAAACTCTTCTCATCTATAATGAGCCCTGCCTTTAGGATCAAACTCAAGATTTTTTATTCTCTCATCCCCTTCATTCTCTACCTGATACAATTCAAAGTTTATCATCACATTCATACTCTCATTCTTCCCTAAATCTACCAAGACAGCTAAGGTGACACTTGCCCAGCCCATTAGGACATCCCCTATTAATTCTTAGTAGGCTTGCTGTAGCTTCTTGCAATGTTGAAATTAATTGACCTTTGACTAGAAATTTTACCAGCTCATTTTAATTAAAAGAAAATTGTATGGAATAGACTTTGTTTATATCATGACCTATGGTTGCCTACAAGGCTTGAAATAAATATTTGCTAACTGATCAACCAACTTTTAATATATTATGATATAGTATTTCTGAGAATTTATTGATGCAGAGTGCTATAAGAAAAGCTTTATGATATTTTCTAATTATAAACTCAGTAGGAATAACTAACCTTTTTAATTAATACTGGGGTCAGTACACTATTATACTTTTCCTTTATATACCCTAGATATCCAACTATCCCTCCATAGATAATTTAAAAGTACATGATGTATATCCATAAACATATCAAAGTCAATCAATAAGCCAAACATGAGAAAGAAGGAGGAGGAAGGAATGGAGTGGGAACTGGGGAAGGTCTAAATAAGTAATGTGTGCATGTATGCCTCTACCATCTTGTACCCCATTAGGATGTATGACTACAATGTACCAATACAAAATTTAAAGAATAAAATGTTTTTATAAGTCAGAGGGTAAAATGAAACTGAGACTATGATAATATTTTCTATTTATCTAAAAGACCCCCCCATAATGTACTTGGAACCATAATACTGTGATTGTTATCAAGTTTCATAGCAATTTTTTACATTTCTTCTTCATATCAAGGGTGCAGTGCTCTCAAAAAAGACACACTTTCTCATAGCAATAATGAGTCCAGTGAATAAAACATGTAATCAACAAATGAGCCAGAGCAAACACTTGGGACAAATGTAACTGTATCTTCAAGTATGCTACTAATGCTAACAAAATTTTAAAAAGGTAGGTTCAGAGTGAATTTTCTAGGATGAGATTCTAACTCCTCAAGTAGAAGACTAATATCAAGTATATATAAAGAAATTAAAGAACTTACCACTAGAACAAATAACTCAATTGATAAGTGGACAATTGAACTGAATAGATACTTCTTAAAAAACAAAAGGAAATGGCCAAAAAATATATAAAAATATTCAACATCATTAGCAATCAGAGAAATGCAAATCAAAACTACACTGAGATTCCATCTAGTACCAGTTGTAATGGCAATCATCAAGAATAAAAAAAAATACAAACAATAACAATGCTGGTGAAGAAGTGGGGAAATGGGGACTATTATATACTGGTGGGATGATAAATTAGTACAACAACTATAGAAATCAATATTGAGATTCCTCAAAATACTAAAAATAGAATCAGCACTAGGAATGACTGAGCTATACCACTCATTGGTATCTTCCAAAAGAATTAAAATCAAAATTTTGTAGTAATACATGCATATCATGTTTATTGCAGCAAAATTCACAATAGCCAAATATGGAACAAACCTAGATGTCTGTTAACATGTGAAAAGACAAAAAAACGTGCTTTGTACACATAATGAATTTCTACTCAGTTGTAAAGAACAAAATTTGTTATTTGCAAAAAAAGATGGAACTATAAAATATTATGCAAAGTGAAATCATCCAGTCTCAGAAAGTCAAGGATTATATGCTTTCTTTTGCATATGGAAAGTAGAGAGAAAATGGGAAACAAAAGGGACTTTATATAAATAAAGGGAGAAACCATAGAATAGTAGAATGAGTTGGGGTGGGAGGAGAAAGAGAAGGGAGATGAAGAAGTGTAGCCCAGAGGTAGGAGGGTTTCCAGGAACCCCAGTACCACCAAAAAACAAAACAAAACAACAATAAAAAAAACAGTTCAAATAATACTAAGTTCACATCATATAAAGATACCTATACCAATATCATTAATTGTACCAGGAGTGGATAGTGGGGGGAAATCTGGAAGGAAACATACTAAGTGCTATGTGCATGTATACTTGTATCACTTCAAACCTCATGATATGCGAAATTAGAATGTATAAACATAAGTGCTAATAAATTACTGACAAAAATTTCATTGATCAATTTAAATTTTGAAAATATGAATTTTTGTAATTTTGTGAGAAGATCTGATAACAAAAGTGTCTTCTAAGTTGTAAGTCATATTTGTGGAACACAACTGAGTTGAAATTTCAAAATATGGGCATGCTGTTAAATATTGATAATTTTATAAATTTAAGTTAGTTTCAAAACTTGGCTTGTATGAGTCCTCTAATTCTCTATAAAGTCTTGATCTGCTCTTTTTATGGGGGTAGGTTAGAGTTTATTGTACTGATTTACCTTTTCAAGAAACCAGCTTATTGTTTTATTGATATTTCAAATTTTTTTCTATTTCATTGATTTCTGCTTTAATTTTAATTATTTCTGGCCTTCTGATGGATTATTTATTTATTTATTCATTCATTCATTTATTTTGTTCTGTTTTATAAGTAGAACATATTGAAAATGGTGTACATTTAGATTGTGCTTTGTGCCCTACCCCCCAACTTCCCTTCCCCCCTCTCAGTAAAGAGTGCCCAGGTTAACCATGTTATATTTATACTATTACACATATTCGTATTTAGCTACTACATTGAACATCTTCAGCTTTCTTCCTCTCCTATCCTTCCATTCAAGCTTTGCTGAGATTTCCCCTCCATCATCTGGAGTCCCTCTGGTATTACCACTACTTCCTAGCTAGAGCATATTAGAGAAAACATATGTCCCTTCTCTTTCTGTGCTTGACTAATCTCAATTAACATAATGTTCTCAAGTTCCTTCCATCTTCTTGCAAATGCTATTATTTTATTCTTCTTTATAGAATTCTATTGTGTGTATTTCCCATAATTTTGCAGTCTATTCATCTGTTGATGGAGATCTAGGTTGATTCCATATTTTGGCTATTACAATCTGGGCTGCTATGAACATGGGTATGTGTATGTTAATGTAGTTCTCTGATTTCAACCCCTTTGGAAAGATACCCAGGAGTGGTATAGCTGGATCAAATGGTGGATCTTTTCCCAGTTTTCTAAGGAATCTCCACACTGATCTCCATAGTGGCTGAACTACTCTGCACTCCCACCAACAGTGTAAAAGAGTTCCTCTTTCCCGACATCCTCGCCAGCAATTGTTGTTGTTTGATTTCTTTATGCTTGCCACTCTGATTGGGGTTAGATGGAATCTCAGCATAGCTTTGATTTGCATCTCCCTGATGGCTCATGACATTGAACATCTTTTCATGTATCTATTGGCCATTTGTATCTCTTCTTTTGTGAAGTATCTATTCATTTCAGTTGCCCATTTCTTGATTGGGTTGTTTGTTTTGCTAGTGTAGAGTCTTTTGAGTTCTTGTGCTCAAAGCACATCATGTGCTTTAGAGAGTTTCCCTCTTTCCCCCCACCCCCTCATGTCACCTTATTTTTTCATCTATAGTATTTCCTTCTTTGTCTAGAGTTCCTCCTATGACCCATTTTTACCTAACTTTCACATATTAGGGAAAGAACTTGATTTCTTATTTTGTAACTGACTAATCTCACTTAGTGTAATGTCCTCCAGTATTACCCATTTCCCTATAAAATGACATATTATGTTTTTATTTATGTTTGAGTGAAATTCCATTGTGTACATATCCCACAGTTTTGTAATCCAGTCATCTGTTGCTGGGCATCTTGACTGCTTCCATCGTGTGGCAATGGTGAATTGTGAAGCTATGAACATGGATACACATGCATTAGTTTGGTATTTGTGTTCCTTTCTTTTGGGTAGATACCCAGAAGTGGTATTGCTGGATCAAATTATAAGTTCATTCCCTTTCTTCTGAGGATCCTCCATACTGTTTTCCAAAGTAGTTGCACTAATTTGCAATCCCACCAACAATGTAGTAAATTTCTCACTTCTCTACATCTTCACCAGTATTTATTGTTGTTTGTGTTTTGAATGATTGCCATTCTAGTTAGAGTTAGGTGAAATCTCAGGGTAGTTTTGATTTATCGTGAAAGATGTTGAGCATTTTTTCATGCATTTATTGGCCATTTGAATTTCTCCCTTTATGAAGTGTCTATTTAATTTACTTGCTCATTTTTTATTCAGTTGTTTTCTTAGTGTTGAGTTTCTTGAGTTCTTTGTATATTCTAGATATTAGTCTTCTATCGAAGAAGTAGTTGGCAAAAATCTTCTCTCATTCTGTTGGCTTACAGTTAAGGTTCTTGATAACTTCCTTTGCTGTACAGAAGCTCTTTTTTTTGTGGAATCCCATGTATTGATCTGCCTTTTAGTTTCTTGTGCCTTTGGGTCTTGTTGAGAAAGTTTTTTATCTGTGCTTATGTTTTGCAGTGTTGGACCCATGCCCTCTTCAAGCTAATTTCAAAGTCTTTGGTACATCTTAAATTGACACTTGTGCAGGGTGAGAAAGTGGGATTTATTTCCATTTTTCTGCATATGGTTAACCAGTTTTGCCAACACCATTTGTTGAACAGGCTTTTTCCAGTGTATGGTTTTGGTCTTTTTGTCAAAAATCAATTGGCTGTGTTTGAATTTGTCCCTCAATCTTCTATTCTATTCCATTAGTCTATGTATCTGTTTTTGTGCCAGTGCCATGCTGTTTTGTTGTTGTTGTTATTGTTGTTGTTGTTGTTTTTGGTGGTACTGGGGTTCCTGGAAGCCCTTCTACCTCTGGGCTACACTCCCATACTTATTTTTTATTTTTGAAACAGGGTCTCTTAAGCCAGCACCGGTGGCTTCGAACCTGCGCCATCCTCCTGTCTCCGCCTCCCAAGTGCAGGGATTACAAGCGTGCGCCACCATGCCCAGCATATCATGCTGTTTTTATTACTATGGCTTTTCAGTATAGTTTAAAGTCAGGTATTGTGATCCTCCTGTATGGTTTTTGTTGCTGAGAACTACTTTGGCTATTCTGTTTTTTTTTTGTTGTTGTTGTTGTTGTTGTTCCAAATGAATTTAAGGACTGATTTTTCTATGTCTGTGAGGAATGGTCTTAGTAATGTAATGGGTATTGCATTGAATTTGTAGATAACTTTTGGAAGTATGGCCATCTTGATGATATTTATTCTGCTTATCCACAAACATGGAAGATCTTTCCATCTTCTAAGGTCTTCTTTGATTTATTTTTTCAATGTTTTATAATTTTCATTGTAGAGGTTCTTTTTTTTAACCTCCTTGGTTAAGTGTATTTCTAAGTTTTTCTGTGTGGGAGATTCTGAATGAAAGTGTCTTCTCTTCTGGATTTCTATTTCAGTGGATTTATGGTTGGTGTACAGGAAAGTTTCTGAATTTTTAAGATTGATTTTTTTTATCCATACAATTTGCTGAATTTGTTGATCATTTCTATAAGCCTTTTAGTTGAGTTTCTTGAGTCTTCTATGTATAGTATCATGTCATCTGAAAATAGTGAAAGTTTGAGTTCTTCTTTTCCTATTTGTATTCCTTTAATTTTTTTTTCTTGCCTTATTGCTCTGGCTAGAGTCTCAAGTACTATATTGAGGAGAAGTGCTGATAATGGAAATCCTTATCTTGTTTCTGTTTTTAGGGGGAATTCTTGCAGGTTTTTCCCCATTTAATATGATGTTGGCTGTAGGCCTACTGTAGATTGCCTTTATGATGTTGAGGCATGTTCCTTCTATTCTGATTTTCTGCAGTAGTTTTAGCATGAATGAATGTTGGATTTTATCAAATGCTTTTTCAGCATCTATTGAAATGATCATGCAATTTTGTCTTTGTTTCTGTTTATAAGATGAATTACATGGATTGATTTTTGTATATTGAATCAGCCTTGCATCCCTGAGATGAACCCTACCTGGTCATGGTGTATGATTTTTTTATGTGGTTTTGAATGCATGTTGCTAGTCGTTTATTTAGCAGTTTTGCATCCAAGTTTATCAAAGATATAGGCCTGTTGTTTTTCTTCCCTGAGTTGTCTTTATTTGGGTTTGGAATTAATGTGATGTTGGCTTCATAGAATGTATGAGGGAGAGTCCTGATTTTTTTCTCTTTCTTGAAATAGATTGAGGATAGTTTTGTCACTTTGCATCTCAAAATGATGTATAACTACAATGCTCCAATAAAAGTCTAAACATTAAAACATTACATAATCACTCTATAAGTTGGCCTCAGTGAACAGCCATGCATATTCACTGAATGCAAGGGAAAATAAAAACCAAATAATTATAAACCAAGCCAAATAATTAAAATACAAACCAAATAATTAAAGTGTTGCCTCAACCCTAGGATTCAGTATCTCACTGGGTTCTCGATAATCTCTTAGCTTTTCAGGGAATCTGCTAACTTTCATTGGAAAGAGCAGACAACTCTCTGAGTATCACTGTAAAGTGGGACAGTTGCATAGAGAGGGACACTCTTCAGTTATTGAGACCACATTAGTCCACCAAATAGAGCCCAATGCATTTGATAACATTGCATGAAACATAGCACCAACTAAAATTAAATATACTTTTCAGAACAAAATGAATAGCTTATGTGATGTTAAATGACATTGATTTATTTTTATAGTGAATGTTTTTTTTCTTTTTTCTTTTTGGAGCACTGTAGTCATATGTATTAATGGGGTACAAGATGGTGGAGGCACACATGCGTACATCATTCATTTAGCCCTTCTCCAATTCCTGCCCCATTCCTTCCCCCTCCCTTCTTCTCATGTTTGGCTTAGTGATTAACTTTAATGTGTTTGTTAAAGTACATTCTGTGCATTCGAGAATTTAATTTGAAGCAAAAATGTTAATATATTTTTGTTTAACTAATTTATAAAGACTTGTAGACACACTATGCTCTAAATAAGTATGTAAGTTTAAATTGTATATATGTATAACTGTTGATATATCATAAAAATACATAAATATATGTATATATGGAGAGGGAAAATGAGAGATATTCTAGATTCTAGTTTATGAAAATTGGTAGCATGCCTCTATCCAGATAATTGCCCTTAAAGTTTCATCTTATAAAAGATATATAAATATGTATCCTTTTGGTGAAGTATCAATTTTATTGAAATTATTTTTCTTGTACCTGCATATAATACATGGATACTATATAATACCCACACATCAAGTTCATGTCATATTTATCTTATTTGTTATGGTACCATACACCATAAAGCCTGGTAGGTCTTCAACAACTGTTTGATGAAGTTAAAGAACTTCACTCCCCTAAGTGCCTAAGGAAAAAGTCAAGCATTTCCTAAGGACAGAGTTATTTAACTCTGTGAGTGTGCCTTATTTATCAACCAAGAATGAGTGTTTCATATTTTCATGCATATGTTTTCTCTTCTTTTTTCAGTTGAGACAGTCCTGTCACTTTCTTAAGTAGAGTTTTCCTAGGTAGTAAAGATCCAGGATGGGAGCACTAGTGTATGACTGTAATCCCAGTACTTGAATGGCTGAGACCCGATCATCACAGATTACAGGCCAGCGTCAGCAAGTTAGAAAGGCCCTTGGCAACACCCTGTTTTAAAATAAAAAGGGCAGAGGGTGTCACTAGGTTTGGGGGTTCAATTCCCAGTACCGAGAACAAAAAGATGCAATGAGAATCTCTCATGTGATTTTTTAGATACATTAATAATGTGTAACTATATAGATTCTGAGTATGACTCCTCTCCGCATTGCATCATACACTGTGATTTGATGCCCAGCATCCAACCATTTGCCTCAAAGTTTTTCTCAATGTATATATTTACCATTTGTCATTCTTCTTGAATTACATTCCTATTTCTTTTAGTAGTCAACATGTTTCCGTGCAGTCTTAACAATGATACAACAAAATGGTTAACCCATCTTATTCTGCAAACACATGGCAGCAACAATTTTTATCTCTATTTCTGGAATTCTTTCAGAACTATCATTCTTGATCATCTAAGTTACACTGTGCACAGCTCCAAGGGTACTACTTACTTTGTATACATCAGAGACTGGCATATTTTTTAATGTCACAATTTGCAAATGTTGAGTCAATGTCTCAAAGAATGGGCAAGTGTTCTTGTGTAGCATAAAGAGGGATACTATTTTTAATTTGATATCAAAACCTAAGAATGGCCAAACTTCTGCCCTCGATTATGATGGAAAAACAAAGACAAACTTATTTTTCTGAGTAAACAATTAGACAGCTGGTCTAAATATATGTAGCAATTGGTTTCAGGCACTGAACTCTAAAACAAAAAAGTGACTCTCAACAGAAGGGAAGCAAAGAAAGTTGAGCACATGGCCCTCCAGGTTTCCTGCTTCATTGCAAGTTCTGAACCATACGCATGAAAATCTTTCTGAGTTGAGGAGAAAGAAACTAGAGATTGAGAAGTTTGAGACTGGAGCAGAACTCCAGAAGGAGGCTAGCAGAAAGAGAAGCTCCAGGAATACGTTTAGAGAAGCCTTTGCATTTTGTTAAGAATTAACTACTACCTGTTGCAACAGAGGTCAAGTCCAGAAGGTTGACAGAGGATGATTAGAAACTGCTAATCTGAACAATTCTCAGGGTTGACATAAAGTAGAAAGATTATGATATCAGGCCAATGGGAGTCCCTGGAGATAGTTCACTGGCGAGTTCTTGTGGTGCAGCTGAAGGATACCAGCAGTGAATCTCCTGTAGCCCAAACCAACAAAACTGAAGAGGCCTTAAAAAGATCAAACTGATGTGTGAGGAACTTAAACTGCATGGCAGCACATTTTAAAAGAAAAAAAAAATGCAGCCTCTCAATTCCAGCATTAAAAAAAAAAGATTAGATGATTAGATATTTCAAGAAGCAAACATAAAATACATTCAGGAGTAAATCAGACAATAGACACAATATTATAAATGAGAATGACCATGAAATTATAAGATATCAATTCTGTTACAGTTCATAAAACTAGAAAAACTTAACTATTTAAAAAGTTAATATGCCGGGCGTGGTGGTGCACGCTTGTAATCCCCGCGCTTGGGAGGCGGAGACAGGAGGATCGCGCAGGTTCGAAGCCAGCCGCGCTGGCTTAAGAGACCCTGTTTCCATATAAAAATATAAAAATAGGTCTGGGAGTGTAGCCCAGAGGTGGAAGGGCTTCCAGGAACCCCAGTACCACAAAAAAAGTAAATATAATAAGCTATGAAGTGATAAAAGTAAGAAAAGAACAAGAGAGTATTTATAATATACCATGGTTTCTGTTTGAAAGAGTAGGATTTATTTTTTTCCCTCCCAACAATGAGTGTCCAGGTTAACCATGCTATATTTAAAATTTTATACAAATGCAGATGTAGGTCCTTCATTAATCAACCTCAGCCTTCTTCCTCTCCTCTCCTTCTATTCTAGCTTTGATGAGGTTTCTCCTCCATTGTCTGGAGTCCCTCTGGTATCCTTAATACTCCCTAATTTGAGCATATTAAAGAAAACATAAAATCCTTCTGTCTGTTTTCTAAGTACTGGGATTAATGGTGTGCACCACTACAACCAGCCATATGATCTTTTTCATAAAACAATTACTGGAAAACAAATCTAAAAATTGAGATTGTTTATCTACATAAAGTAAGTGGAAATGAGATTTAAAAAACTAATGGGAAGAAATGGGATGGTAGAAAGACTCACACTTTGCTGAGCAGCGTCTGAGTTCTGATTCTTAGACCTGTGATAATATTTTACAGATCCCACAAACAAACAAAAAAATAATTAAAATGAACCAGGATGTGGGGGTATACAAAATGAATACAAGGAATAACAAATGAACGTAACTGTATTTTAAATGATAATTATCACATTTATGGAATCAGGGCAGAAAGGAGCTAACTGGAATATCTCAAAACTAGTGTAGCAGTAAGACCAAAAGGAGAAAAATAGCCTGCATAAATATTATACTACACATTATAAGTGTATTTTCATGAGAGGATGAAATTACAAATATGAAATTACTTTGTGTGAATGCTAGAATCCGGAAAAAATAAATTTTTCATGGATAATGAAAGCCAGGTTTTCCACTGGAAAAGGACATGGAGTTACAAAGCAGAGAATGGAAAGGACTATAATGTGTCTTGTAGTGTTGGATTGTAATCAGAGTTATTGGTATAAAGTTGTAATTTATGGTATATAAACAAACGGACAAGTATAGAAATACAGATGTGTATGAGCAAATGAGTGCATGTACATACATGTAGTCCCTAGTAGCAAAAGGGCTTAGAAATAGTAACACTCAGTAACGATGAGAATGTCGTTCTCTAGCAAAAGGTACCTACATTTCTTAGGAGAAATGTTTGCCATCAAGGTTGGGCAGGAAAAATATAGAATGAACTCAGACATTTTGCTGTGCCAGAAGGTAAGGAAGGCCTCACTAAAAACAGAACCATCTGGAAAGGACAGAGAACCCAACTTGAAGGCACCCTCACAGCCAAAGTTGGGGAACTTTGGGGAATAAAATAAAGGATAGTGAGAGCTTATTTTACATCCTACAGAAAAGGCTAAATATTCATAAGTCCATACTGACATAAACAAAAAATTGAAAAAAGGAACGTAAGAGGGAGAAAAGATATATCTTTCTTGTAATAGAATTTAATTTATTAAATATAGAAGACATGAAAAAATAACCATTTTGCAAACAACTAAATAATAATCTCTTCTAAGAAGAGCATTTGAGAGTCTTCTTCAAGTCTGGTACTTCTCTTTAGGGTTTGTCAACTTCAGGTGTGCTATACACACTTAGGCTGTGTGTGTGTGTGTGTGTGTGTGTGTGTGTGTGTGCGCGTGCGTGCGCACATGCACATGTGTCTTTCCCTAATATTATAAACTTTGGGGCCAGGGATGATATCACTTGTTTTCTCTGTTTTTGTTTATTTTTGTTTATTATTTGTTGTTTCTACTTTTTAATTTAATTTTGTTTATCATAGTACAAGTGATATAGGGACATTCTACCTTTGACCTATATTCCCAACCCTTTCACTTTTTATTTTGAAGCAAGGATTCCCAAAATTGGCCTTGAACCTTGAACTTGCAATAACTGGTCTCTGCCTCTCAAGTACTAAAATTACAGGTGTGTGTCACTGTATCCTTTTTTTCAGATTTTGTTTTCAAACATTAGAGGAAATATAATTATACTATACAGCTTACAAAAGGAGTTCTTGGAAGCTTTGTTCTTGTCTCCATTCAGTATCTGGGCTTGGAAATGTTTCTCATTAGCACTTTTTGGCTTGATTAATTAATGTATGAAGGATAAGTATGATTTTTCTTTACTGTGGATTTCTATCAATGTATTTTTTTTGGTGGTACTGGGGTTCCTGGAAACCCTTCTAGCTCTGGGCTACACTCCCAGACCAATTTTTTTATATATTTTTTCATTTGGAAACAGAGTGTCCTAAGCCAGTGAGGCTGGCTTCAAATCTGCATGATCCTCCTGTCTCCACCTCCCAAGCACGGGGATTACACCCGGCTTATCAAGGTATTTTTATGGGAAGCATAACTATGTAATGACTGTGTGAATTGCTAGAATATATAGATTACGAATATAAAAATGTGCCCAGTTTTTCAGTTTTGCCCTAGAGAATGATGTGCCCAGAATACACCACTATTGTTATTTGAAGTTATCAATCTGCACATGTAAAAAGTGGATTAATCATTGATTGCCCCATTTTATCTCAAAGAGGCAATTCAGGTGAGTTTCTTGAAATTGCATGGACATCCGTATCAGGATAATCTACATGGTGATGTAAGATTACAATGCACCAGTAAAAGTATAAAATAAAAAAAAATTAGTATTAATATTGTTGGATTATAACATGTATCTCCTTAGAATATTTTGAAAATTCACAGCAATAGCAGCATTTCTAAAAGAGATCGTAGGGCCGGGGCCGGTAGATGAGTGGTAGAGTGTATGCATAGCATCAAGGCACTGTGTTCAACACCAGGACTCAAACTTTAAGATATGTTTAAAAAGAAGAAGAAAATCCAGGCGAGATTGTACATCCTTATAATCCTAGTACCTGGGAGGCTGCGACAGGAGGCTCACAAGTGCAAGGACAGCCTCAGCAAGTAGTGAGACTCTATCAACTTAGCAAAACCTTGTTTCAAAATTAAAAAATAACCAGGGCTGGGGGGGTAGCTCAGGGGTAGAATGCCTCTGGACTGAATCCTCAGTACCACACAAAAAAAAATATAGAAGGAAGTATATAATACCTGTATGAAATAAATACCTACGGATAGAGATTGCTAAATCTTTATAGCCTTAAAAGTGAACATGAATATAACATACTGAATGGACATCAGAATATTTATTTTATCATTACTTAAGTGTACATAGATAATGTTATATTAAACTCTCAATAAGTCATGCTAGTGTCATTTTGTTCCTTGCTTTTCCAGTGAATACTCAATGTGGCCATTTCCCCATGCTAATAAACAATCTTGGAAAATATGCTCTGAATAGTTGGATGATATCCCATCCTAAAGATGGCAATGCTCTTTTAGACAATGCTTTTGGGCATGTAAAACATATATGATACTTTGCTATTATATATTATTATGTTATAAACATACAGGTAGTTAAGGTTTTTTTCTGTGCATCTAATTGCCTTCTCACAGAAGAGTGTAAAAAATTGATTAGAATATATTTATTGATTATATAACATATTGCCAAGTGACCTCTAAAAAATCTGTACTTGTCTACATTTCAAACAATTATTTATAAGCAAGACTATCTCATTGCACAAATAGTGTTTACAATAGCTAACTTCCCAAAGCAGAGTAAGAATAAAACACAGAAACATCCCATTCACCCTGAGTCCATCCACCCAAGTCTTCCTTTTCCATCCCACCCTCCGTGGTCCCAAGTACTCTCCTTTAAAATTTATTTCTAGCCAGGCGTGGTGACGCAGGCATGTAATCCCCGCACTTGGAAGGTGGAGACAGGAGGATCGCACAGGTTTGAAGCCAGCCTCTTAGAGACCCTGTTTCCAAATAAAAATATAAAATAAGTCTGAGAGTGTAGCCTGGAGGTAGAAGGGTTTCCAGGAACCCCAGTACCACCACCCCCAAAAAAAAGTATTTCTAAAAGAATGAGTAAAAAATGTTTTTATTTTTAAATACTTTTATTTTTAACTGACACAGTAAATCTTTATAGTTACGAAATATGATATAAAGTTTTGATGCATATGCACAATGTGTAATGATAAGATCAGGGTAGTTGGACTATCCATTTCTTATACATTCAGCATTTCTTTGTGTTGGGAACATTTGAAATTCTACTAGCTGTTTTGAAGTACACAGTTAAATGCTGGCAACCACAGTTACCCTCCTGTGCTATTTAACCATTCTGTCCTGCCCCACCTCCTTTTCTTACCCTCTGGTAAAATGAAGTGTAGATGAGGATGAACATTGCTCCTGTCCTTAGAGGTCATTTTTATTTATGTTTTTAATAAACTTTACTATTTTCTTTACAGTTTAGCTTTACCACCCAAGTGGTTAAGATATTAGACAAATTAATAATTTTAATCATTCATCTACTAGAGGTTTGTGAATACCCAATTTGTCATTTTAACTTTTATTCGTGTGTGCGTGTGTGTGTGTGTGTGTGTGTGTGTGTGTGTGTGTGTGTACAAGTCACATCCCGATATTATTCTAAAATGGGAATCAGAGTAGCTAAGCCCTCCAGGCACAGTGGTAGTCCATGCTTGTAATCTCATTACTTGGGAGGTTGGGACAGGAGGATCACAGGTTTCAGGTCAGCCTCAGCAACTTAATGAGACTCTCTTAGTGAGGAGACTATGTTTCAAAACAAAAAAAGGGCTGGGAATGTAGCTCTGAGGTATAATGCCCCTGGATTCAATCCCTAGTAACACACACACACACACACACACACACACGAAACAAATAGCTATGCCCTCTCTATGCTCAGGAAGAGCAGAAACAGTGTCCCCATTCTGGTATATTCCTGTCATTTTTGCTTCTACATCTTTCAGCTCTCACTCTATAAACAAGTAGGATAAAAGTTAAAGTTCAGTTTGAGTCTCACTACAACATGTAACTACAACACACCAATAAAAATTTAAAAATCAGAAATGTTAACACACTAGATTCATTTCAAATTATACCAAAAAGCTTAAACAAAGTACTCAATGAAGTAGGAAGGGGAAATTATCAGGAAGAAAAATATTGTCCAGAGAAGACAACAGGAAAAAATAAACTTGCCAAAAAGAAAGAAATCCCTTAATATTGCCACCATTGGGGAATGCAATTATGTTTTAAAATATGAAAAGGAGCTAGACCCTAATTTGCACTTGGATGTTAATAATGATAAGTAAATAATGGGATCCCATTTCATCTGTTTAACACTGTGTGGTCTCTTTTCTAGGGCCTTCAATGCCTGTTGTTTAATTTGAGCGATGAGAGATTGAGAATTACAGTGTTACCACTGGTATTTGTTAATGAACCTTTAAATTGGCCATTACTGTTATAGCCTGTTTATACTGGCTTGGCTGTGGTGGCTTTTTTATTGAAATAGACAATACAATTAACTTACTTCAGTCCGCTAACATGTTTGGGTTGAATCCAGTTAAAGTGAC
The DNA here is from genome assembly GCF_963383645.1 of Muscardinus avellanarius. NCBI lineage: Eukaryota > Metazoa > Chordata > Mammalia > Rodentia > Gliridae > Muscardinus > Muscardinus avellanarius. The sequence goes on from NC_137799.1 coordinate 86,929,453, forward strand.
TGTCAAAAACAATACCAGATTTTGGACTGGCAACAGAACAATTTTACAAAAATAAAAGTCTAACCAGGAATGCCAGTTCTCTAGGGGCAAAAGCAAGAGAAGTAGTTGGGAGAGGGTAATGAGGGCACATTCATGTCAATCATGTAAGAGAAAAATCAGATTACAAGGAAACTACACAAATATTGGACCTAATTACCAACACAGATCATCTATGCATTTGCCAATCATTATTTTTAGAAACTGATGATATGTTTGAAAAATATACTTTATTTATCTTTGTCTACAAACCATTGTTCAAAAATTGTTTCCATAAAAAATGTTCATTATGCATTGTAACCAGTCTTAAGTAATTAAAAGTAAACACTCCAGTTGGACAAGAAGACATAAAAAGTTATATTTTAATGCCAAACAATTTTGAGGTGCTTTAGGCAATTTTCATTTTCCAGAAAATACTGTACATTTAGCCACTGAGTTTTGTGTCCATTTAGCCATTGAGTTTTGTTTTATCATTTTTGTCTTTGACTTTTAAAGGAGACAGTGAAACACAGGTGGTGTTGACTTAGTGTAAAAAGACACTTAATAAAATGTCACATGTTGCTCTTCATTTTGCAATTATTCTGAATGTTTGCTTTTCAAAATAAAATCGAAAACAGCTTTTTACAAAGAGATCAAATAAAAAGGCAGGTCAAAATCTTGAAATTTTATATAGAAGAGATACTGTCTTATCACCTACTATTTAACACAGAGAATTAAACACAAAGAATGAAAATACAAAATTTTGAGAAGTAATTTTTATTTTCATTTTTATTTGCACATCCCCATGTGCTTGTATTGAATTCTGTATTTCAGCCTTTGAGGATGAATTGTTTTGGTGGTTAAATTTTGAATTTTTCAATGAAGTAAAGGAAGGTGGTAATACACTTGAAAGTTATAAAATATTTGTTTACCACTGATTAAGAACTAATGGATTCATATATGTATTATATATTAGATAGCAGGTATAGAAAAACCTTTACTGGGGACAAAAAAGATGACATCATGTCTAGAAAGACTTTCTGGAAACATAAGTGTCCTGAGCCCTTCTCCTGCATGTAAAGTGTTAGAAAATATAAAACATTGCAGAGTTCAGTTCTGGGTATCTCTGAGGAGGTTTTATTTTTAAAAAAAAAACAATTCCACAAGAGATCTAGATTCATTATAGAAGAGTTAAGAAATTTAGATAAGCAGGCAAAATAAATAAATAAATAAATAAATAAATGTCGCTTGGCATATACTCCCACCACCTAAGAGTATAATGGCTATATTTTGTATATTTGTATAATTTATTAAATACCTACTATGCATCCAAGAACATATCAGAAAAGGAAACAAACAAAATCCCTCAACCATATAAGGCTTAGTTGGGTATGGCAAACAAAAGCAATACCAAAGCCACAGAGTAAGTTAGGGATCAGTACTACAGAGTTACATGAGGCTGGTAGGGGAGATAGGAATGCTTGAGACTCAACTTCATTATAGTTGCCAGAGAAAGTTATTGAAGTGAATGCTGAACAGACTCTAAAGGAAGCCAGAAAGCACAGGTATATGAATATCTAGCAGAATGCTCTGGGCCTGCAGAGGACCCAAGACAAGGATGTGCCCAGTGGTAGAAACTGGAGAAGAAAAAAGGGAGCCAGTGTCCAAATATATTCTGACTTATCCTGTTTCCCTGTTCTGCCTTACGAATTATTTGCAGCAGTTTGTTTAGTTTCCAAATGTTTTAAGTTTTCTTAGACATCTTACTGTTAGTGATTTCCGATTTTATTTTATTATGGTTATGAGCATAAGCAACAGAGATGATGTTTTCATTTAAAAGAGCTTTAATGTATTTATTTGTCTGGAATGGTTTTATTCCTTTTATCTTTATTGAGGCATATTTTATGACCTAGCACATGATCTATCTTGGTAAATATATTGCATACACCTGGAAGACTGTGCTTTTGCTAACCGTGGAATAGATTTTTCTATCAAGGTCAGTCAGGTCAAGATGGTTGATAGTGCTCAGATCATCTATATCTTTTCTGATTTTTAAAACTTAGTTTTTCAATTTTTTCTGAAAGAAAATAATATTTTTCATTAAAATCTGCTTTATCCAGGCATAATGGCACACTGCTGTAATCCCAGTACTTGGGACACTGAGACAGGAGGATCACAGGATTGAGAGTACCCTCAGCAATTTAGTAAAATCCTACTTCAAAATAAAAAATAAAATAAGATTTGGGGTGTATCTTGAAGGTAGAATACTCCTAGGTTCAATTTTCAATACTAAACACACACAAAAATCACTTTTGGAATTATCTATTTCATTTTCCAATTTGTGTCAATTTTTTACTTCATCTTTTTAAGTTCTATTTTTCAACATGGACATAGTTGAAATTGTTATGTCCTTCTACCAAAAGTTATTATTTTGAAAACTCTAATAGCATTCTTTGTGTTTAAGTCTTTCAAAATCTATTATTATACAGCCATCCCTGCCTTCTTTTGTTTATTATTTTTGTGGGATGTGTTTTTCACCTTCATGGATTTATTCATGTCATTAAGTTTAAAGTATATAGTTGGGGCATGAATCTTGGCTTTGGAATCTGAATATTTTAATATATTTTTACTAAAAATAAATCTCTAACATCACATAGCTGAGTCCTGCTTTATTCCATTTGAACTGAAATTTTTCATTGAGTGCCCAGTTCCTTAGTATTTAATGTAATTCTTGGCGAGATTAAATGTGGACTGCCACTCTATTGATTTTTGTTTCTCTGATCCTCCTTTTATCACATTTTTATCATTTGAATATTTTTATTTGTCTTTATTTTCTTAATTATTATTTTTTAAGGAGATAAGCTCTCACTTTTGTGCCAAAGCTGACTCCATGCTCCTGGGACCATGTGATGTTCTGCCTCAGTCTCCCAAGTAGCTAGGACAAGTGTGTACCACCATGCCTGAGTATTCTTACATTTTCTTTTATTTTAGGTGTTACCCTGATAATACTTAGCTTTTAAAAGCTGATCTATAATTAATATTGTACAATTTTACATAGATTATAGAAACAGTACAAACTAGACAGGCCCACATATGACGGTTCCCATCATTTACAATGAAGTGTAAGTTTCATAACTATATAGGTCATTACGTCCAATAAAATAAGTTATAAGTTTTACTTTAAACATATGGGAAAATAGTGTTGTGTATTTATCCAGACATTTGCTGTTTTCAATGTGCTTCATCTCTGTGTGAGAAGATAATTTGAAGCTGATATTATTTCCTTTCAGTCTGAATAACTAATTCAACTCAATTTAGTACTTACTTTGGGGATATAGGAAATTTAAACCAGGGGAATTATACCTCTAAGATACACCTCTGGCCTACTTTATTTCATTATTTTTTTTTGAAACAGGGTCCCAGTAGGTTGCTGAGGGCCTTCCTATGTTGTAGAGCCTGGTCTCAAACCTTCAATCCTCACAGCTCCATCCTCCTCCTGAGTGCTGATTATAGGCATGTACCACTACACCTGGCCAATTTACTACTTCTTAAGAAGCAGTTTTTTATTACTTTGTATTCATGTATTTTGAATTTCTACTATTGGTTGCATTTAGAATTATTATAGCTTCTTGAGGAACTGGCCTTTTTATTATTATAAAGTCTTCCTTTATCCCTGAAATATGCTTTGTTATTCCATCTTTTTTATACTTGTGACCACAACTGCTGAATCATAAGATAATGCTATCTTTAGGATTATAAGAAACAAAAACACTTTCTTCCAAAGCAAAATGAAGTTGCAACTCATTAAAATCTGTGAGAACAGCAGAAGCATCGAGAACTTCCTGGGACTGCTAGATGTCTTCAGTTGCTCTCTGGATTGTCTTGAGACCTCAGTGTTCTCAGGGATAGAGTTATATTGTTTTTTAGTCAGTTTGTTTTTAAAACATAAAGAAGGTATGTTTGTTTCTGTTCAATTATTTTCCTCCTAATGAAGGTTTTTTTCTCCGTTTTGACTGTTTAGTAATTTTTGACTAGATGTTGGACATTGCAAGTTTATTATTGTTTGGTAAGGGTTTTCTGTATTCCTTTAAAGATTCTTATACCCTGATATAGAGTTAAATGTAGATCATATTAATCTTTCTCCTAAGAAAACTTGTCTTCTTTAATATTATTTTACATATTTAATATATGCAATACAATATTATAAATAATCGTTTCACATAATTACCCTTCTTTTTTGTAGAAAAGCAGGTAAAATGTACTTTTTTACATTTAGCATGAACCTGAGTTCAGCACAACTTTTTAACTCTAGGCCTTGTGCTGCACAATAGATCTCCAGATTTGTTCATTCGACATATTTGCTATTTTGTCTCCTCTTACCTACATTTCCTCTCATACCCATTTTGTTCTTTTGTATTTGTGTATATTTCAATTTTTAATATTTTCTATATGTAAGAGAGATCAAGTTTTCTTTTCATGTCTTAGTTTATCTAGCATGATATCCTGGAGTCTCATTTATGTACAACAAATGGTAAGCTCTCTATTTTAGAGCTGACTATTATATATTCCACTGTGCTGGACATGTGACACATGCCTGTAATTCCAGTGCTTGAGAGACATACAGGAGGATTGCAGCTTCAAAGACAGCCTCAGCAAAGTAGCAAGTCTCTCAGCAATGTAGTGAGATCCTGTTTCAAAATGAAAATAAATAAATAAATAAAAAAGGACTGGGGTAGGATGCGCCTGAGTTCAATTTCCAGTACTACAATTAAAGAAAAAAATTTCATTGTGTATGTGTTCTAGAATCTTTTTTCATTCATCCCTGATGCTCTTTTAGGTTGTGTCCATGTTGTGGATATTGTGAATAATGCATGAACGTGGAAGTCCAGAAATCCTCATGAGTTGATGATTTTGCTTCTTTGGGTCTATGTATGCTCAGAAAAGAGATTGCTAGTTCATATGGTAGTTATATTTTTCACTTCTTAAAAACCTTGACATTATTTTTCATAATCGTTGTACTAATTTTCATTCTTCTCAACAGCTTACAAAATTTTCCTTTTTTCTATACTCTTACCAACATTTGTTATCTTTTGAATTTTTAATAAAAGCCATTCTACTAGGTATGCGATATCTCACAGTTGTTTTGAATTTCATTTCCCCAATAAAGAATGACAAAACACTATGCGAGTCTTCTTTTGAACCTTTGCAACAATATCCAGAAAAACTTTGATTTTAAACTTAGTCACCTTCATGACCACGACCTAATGGCTCTAATAACTCTACCCGATTCTTTCATGTATGTTGAGATCTTTCCAACTTGGCTCTTGTGAAGACGAATTATTTCCACCTCCATGTAAATCCCCAAACTCTTCTCTTCCTGATTTGCCTTTTGTTTTTGCTCCAGTTTCATAGAGTTTCACCTAACATCGGTGCTCAGGCGAGGACTCAGGCAAGTCTCTGAGTCTTTCGCATTATGCAGCTGCTTCCTTGCTGGTTTTTTTTCTCTCACAAGTTCTCATTCTTGCCATTGCTGTCTTCTTGAGCTGTGATCTATGTCTTCCTCATTTGATGAGTGCACCTGGCTCTGTTTGAGTTTCCACTTTGTCCTCTGCTCTACTCATAGCCTGAGGTATTGGTCTTGGTTATTTTATGCATTTTCTACTCTCAGGGATCGCAGTCTCATGCTTCCAGTGTCTAAACATTATCATGGCATATACTTATCTGGTTTGCAGTTATATCCTATTGTTATAGCAGCTGTTCTTATGGTCTTATGACTATGTCTCTGTCCTCATTCACAACAAATATTTAGATGTGTGATCAACCTATCAATTTAGGAAAATGTTATTTGAAAACTGATAATAGTTGATAATAAATAAAAGTCATTCTTGATTCTGTACAATTTGTTTTCATTGTCTAAATATCAGTGTTTGTCTTTATTGGTGAAATTATCAAAAGTAATTTTATGTGAATATATTTTTATAATTGATGCACAGGTGAAGAACCTCAAAATTAGTTGCCAATCATCAGAACACTTGTCTTTGAAAGGATATTTATGTTTTACAGGCTTAAAAATTTCTAGAAATATACCTTACTTTCTTTCCTTTTTAAAATATGAATTTATCTACTGGTAATTTAAAGATATAATTTTTGTTTAAGAAAGTTTGTAGGCAGGACTCTGGGCCCCGGGCCGGACTGCGCGGAGCATGCCAGACCCCTAGAGAAACCGGGCCGGTCGTAAGACCCTGGGTCCCGGGTGGGGGTTATGTTGGGCACACTGGACCCCTGGAAGAGCTGGGGCCCAGTTCGCAGGACTCTGGGCCCCAGGCAGAGTCGTGTGGAGCACGACCCCTGGGGAAACTGGGCCTGGGTCACAGTGCTACTGAGTGCCTGATTCCACAACCTCCTCAAACCACATATACTGTCTTCTCTTATTTAAAAAAAAAAAAGGAAAAGAAAAAGAAAAAAGAAAAAAGAAAAATATCGGAGAGGGGTCAAGAAGGCCATGGCAGATTCCGGATACTGGAGATGCAGACAAAACTTACCCAAAGGAACTGGAACTTTTGGAAAAATTCCCTGGGAAAGAGGACTGCTTCTTCTCTACATTGTTAAGAATCTTGGCCATCACCTGTAAGGAGAGAGTTTAGCGGAGACCAAGGAGAAAAGCAGTGTTGAAAGTGGTCTCCGCGATGGCGGTGGAGGCTTGTATTCAGGAGAAGCAGAAATCGGATCCTACCAACCTTATTTTTTTGGAGAAATTACACCAAATGTCAAATGCTACCATCGCTCATGCTTAGGAACACTGGACAACATTCAGAGTGGAAAAAGAGCTTGGGAAAGTTTGAAATGGTGGAGGCAGTGGCAATGGCAGTGGCCAGTACTCAGGGGAGGCAGAGATCTGATGCATTATGCCTGGAACCTTTGAAGTAATAACCCAAGAGGCAGAATGCTACCACCATGCACCCTTGAGAATTTGGGACAAATGGTTAGGCGAAGAGGGTGCTTGGATTGGAGCCTGCCAAGGGGTGAGGCTGGCGACGGACACAGCAAAGCTGGGATTAGAGCTTGCTTGAGGCAAGGCTGGTGCTGGGGCCAGTGAGGCCTGGATCAGAGCCTGCCGAGGGGGTAGGCCAGTGCTGACGCCAGCGAGGCCGGGATTGGAGACTGCCATGAGGCAAGGCCTGTGCTGGGGCCTCTGAGGCCGGGATCGGAGCCTGCTGAGGGTTTAGGCCGGTGCTGTGGCCAATAGCCGACATCGGAGCCTGCTGTGAGGCAAGGCCACTACTGAGGCCTCTGAGGTTGGGATCAGAGCCTGCCTTTAGGCTAGGCCGGTGCTGGGGCCACCGAATCCAGGATTGGAGCCAGCTGAGGGGTTAGGCCGGTGTCGGGGCCAGCAAGACCAGAATCAGGGTCTCTCATGAAGCAAGGCCGCTGCTTGAGCCAGCGAGGTCTGGATCCATCCACCGGGTAGCCAGGCCACTACTGGGGCTGTCAAGACTGGGATCGGTATTTGCAACACGGCATGCACAGAGAAATATCATAGAAAATAAAAACCAGATGCTTTCTGTAATTAGCAATAACTAGGAGGAAAGGGGCAACAGGAGGAGGTCGAGCTATAGAAAGGGCCCTATAATGAAGCAATTTAGGTGAGCAATCAGAGGGTATGGAATAGGGGAGAATGGAGCCTCTTTAAAACGCAGGAGGTACATAAACAAATGTAACAAAGTTAATCACCAAACAAGCATGGGATCGAGGGAGGGGGAGGGCTAATTGGATGATGTTTGCTTGTATATCCTCTCAAGTCTTGTATTCCAATGTGATATATATGATTACAATGCACCAATAAAAATAAATAAAATTAAAAAATAAAAGAGGTAAAGAAAGAAAGTTTGTAGAATACAGAAATTCTTAGCTAATCTTATTTTTTTATAGTAAGACAAGGGTACTATTCATTTTGTATGCTTCACTATTCAGTGCTCTGAGAAAAGATACTAAAAAAATGTTTTTCATGAGTTATTCCACACAGAAAAACCATAAAATTAGAGATTGAATTTTACAATTATTTCTTAATCCAAGATAGAAAACATGTATGTACTTGTTTCGAGGATTCCCTTTTCCTATTATCTAGTACATAAAAAAGTCAAGAAAGGCCCTCATTAAATCAACACACTTCACATTCCCAATCCAATAACCACATATGTCATGGTTCACATAACCCAAAATGAAGTTTATTGCATAGAAAACTACTTAAAATACCTTCTTCATCCCTGTTTATTCAGTAATGAGATCTAATTATTTTTATAATATATATAGACTCTTTTATTGCAATGGGGATGGGAAGGTTTGCATCAAAACCTCACAAAAGTTTGTGGAGTGAAAAGATTAATAAATACAGCTTACCTCAGATACTTTTAAGAAGAATTGAATGTTCATGATCAAAGTCTAGCATCATAGGGAAAAATAAATCTAGTAAAAGATAATTTACACAGATGAAAAAACATAGCACTAATGACTCCATGTATCAGGTCAGCATGCAGTGATTTTGTGCTTATAATACTGGGGACTGAAAATGATCCCAACATATTTCTTCTTAGTCAAATTCCAAAGAGCTATAACACTGCATATGAGAAAGGACAAATTCAATATCTCACTCTCTGTGCATTACCACTGTGTTGGCTACTGGAAGGAGGGGTTGGACAAATAACTTTCCTTTCATTTTAAAGCTCCATTGTAGACCAGGACAGGGTAAAATGTCTATCAGGAAGAACAGGTAAGAAATTCAGCCACAGGTAGAGTCAGATAAATCTTGAAATTAACATTCTTCCGTGTTGGATTCTTTGAGTCCTTCAGTGCCTATAATATCTTTTTTTCAAGTTCAATGCTTACCTACTAGTTCCACAGAAAATAAAATAAGCACAGGCATTTACTTATTGGCATGCATTAGGTTGTCTACTTGATTGAGTATGTCAATATTATCACACGTTCCTATTTTCTTAGACATTCTGTTCTCACCTTGAGCAGTATTTTTTCTTTTTACATATATTTTATACTTTTATTGGTGCATTATAGTTGCACATCATAATGTAGTTCATTGTGATGATGACATACATGCATATAACACTTGGTGGCTTTTCCCCCAGCTTCTTTCTCATTTCCCCATTCTCCATACAGTGTATGAAGACTGGCATTAGTATTATAATTTCTCACTCATATCTTGTCATGGCATCAGGTAGGCAAATTGACATTTCCATTTCCAATGTAATGAAAAAGAAATAGACACAGAAAATATAAGCAATTTACCAGAGTTTATAACTATCAAACCTAGTTTACTTACTTGTTCATATATTTATACCATTTCCTGAGCATATATAAAGCAGAGACATGAAGATAAATGATGATATGTATAAAATATATTAATTACAAATATATGACAGAGTAGAAATACAGATCAAGCCTGCCTCTCACCCTCATTCGTTCTTAGAACATGACATTCTTACATGAATGGGATGGTTTTATTTCTTATCCTAAATGTTGAATTCTTTATCTTATAAGAGAGACAGATTAGGCATTGATAGCAATAAAAACATTTTTATAACATCCAATATCATTTCTCATCAATTATCTTAGTTATGTTTGTTTTGCAACTATATTTTCTTTACTTACTAAATATCCCTGGCAATATGTAATATAATTCCTGGAACTTGGTTTAGAGTTTGACAGAATTCTACCCATAAAAACCTTTTTCCTGTAATGCATACCATGTGGATTTTCTTGGTTTACAAAGAGCCCTTAAGAAAGCATAATTCTTTAAAGTATGCTTTAAGATAAAAATAATTTAATTTTATAATTATCAATAGAGAATGAGCTCTATGTGGTTAGCCTAGATCTCGCTATGATAATACAATTTTCATAGAATTGGCATGGTTTACCAACTAAGACCACAATTATTAGACTGCTCATCATAGGTGTTTTTTTTATACTATTTTAATCATGAACATTTCATGATTGCATCAAATGCCAATTAAGCATGGAATTAAACATGGCTGTGCATTCTGTATTAAGTGAAATTTGGAAAAGACCACATTTGATTCCTCCTTAAATTTACAGCAAAAATAATCCTGGGACAAAACTATTTGTCCCATCCTCTCCCTTCTTTGGTAGTGAAGGTGGAGCTGACTTTGCCAATGTGAGAAGCTATTCAGTCTCATGGTTTGAAGACTAGATCTAAATCCAGATGATATTTTACTTTTTTATATTTTTTATATCTAGCAAAGCACAATTTCCAGTTTCTACAAGAAATGTAGACTTAAAATATTCTCTAAACAAACAAAGAAACACACAAATATTAAAAATACTTGTAGGATAAAAAAATCAAGCCCTGTAAATCTTTTTATGTGGCATCAAATACTGAACATGCAACTTTGAAATTTAAAGGTTGACTTTCCCTAAATATATACTTGGATTACAAGATCACAGGAAAGAATGTATTAGAAAAATAAGTTTGAGGTTTTATTTTAACCATATCATTTATAAAATAATTCATGAAGACTGATGACTTCAAAACATAACTGTGTCCTCTTTTTTCAATTTGTATAAAATAAACAGCAATGTTTTAAATATTTGTCTGTCTTTCATAATATTATGCATGTTTTCCTTCTTCATAAAAACCTCAACTCATGTTTAACAGTGTTTTCACCTAATAAAATTGCAGCCATCCAAAGAAATTTAGACAAGCATAAACTAACTAAATGGTTGAATTTTTTCATTTAACATTACTTCAAAATTAAGATTAGTAAGATATATACTGGGACTATTTTCCTTATTCTTCGACTGTTATAACCTGTGTTTATAAAGAATGAGAAATAAATAGATAATTTATTCTCTCTTCTCTCACACAGATTTACAACTGGGCAGTAGCTAAAAAGAATCAATTATCTAGAGCTAGTTTAAATATTATCAATCTCTTGAGTGAAATGTGATGTCTTTGCATCTTTATCTTTCTGAAACACATATGCTAGTACATATATTTGGACCCAAGAAATGTACTGTGGGTGTAGAAAGTTTTAAAACTTTCTTTGAAATATAAAATTTTGAGGGAAGAAATTAATAAGAAAATTAAAGCCGGGTGTGGTGGCGCACGCTTGTAATCCCAGGATTCTGGAGGCTGAGACCAGAGGATCGCGGTTCGCGGACAGCTTTAGCTACTTAGTGAGGCCCTCTGCAACTTAGTGAGACCCTGTTTCAAAACAAAGAATAAAAAATAGGGCACGGGGTATAGCTCGGAGGTCAAATGCCTCTGGGTTCCATCTCCATACCCCCACAAAAAATGAACAGGTAGGATTCATAAGAAAATTAACAGGTAACTCAAAGAACATGAGGCCCATAATTTAAATCATTTAAAAAAGTGATTTCTTTGATACATATTTAACAATGACAATCAAAGATGAAGACAATTTGCAGTTTTGTGTCTCCCCGTTGATTCAATAGAGTGTTTGAATGAAGTAATAGCAATATAAATTTTTCCTATAAAAATTATGGAATTTCTCAACAGCACATTAAAATTTTGTTTTCAATATATATTTTGCAAAATACCAATAGGAAATTTTTATGGCTAATAAAATGTATCAATAATGATAATATATAACTAATGTGAACCACAGCAGAGCTATTTAGAACAAATAACCTTTCTCCTTTGTCATATGCTTATTTTATTCGCTGTTTTCCAATAAATATGCATCATTGCAAAGTTTACTTTAATTTTATTTAATTGTTTTCTTTTTAAATTTTTTATTGGTGCACTGTAGTCATACATATTAATGGGGTACAAGATGGTGGAGGCATACATGTACACATCACCCAATTAGTCCTTACTGAATATTTGTTTTCCATAATGCATTTCCATATAATTCTATAGCTACTTTCCCACTGATTTTAAAGAATAGATATAACTCATTCCCATTACTGTTTTTATTTATTTTGTAAGATTTCTCTTGTGGCCAAATATGCCAAAGTAGTGTATATGACATTGGTCTGTTAAAATCTAAATATTTCAAAACTTAAATGATAATCAAAATAAATAATTTTGTGAATTGCCTAGATATCAGAGAAAAACAATGTGGAGAATTAGCATTTCAAATTTATATGAAAATGTTAAGATAACCAGTAGGTCTTCTCAACACTTAACACCATCCATCTCTAAGATCAAGGTAAGATATTTGATCTGTTAGTTCATTTCTGTTTCAGTTTTAACAATGCTTTAATTGGAAAATTGTAAAACCATGTTGTCATGCAAGACTTCCAGGAGTACATCTGTTTCTAATGTACGGTGCATAATTTAATGATGAAACACTTCAGTGGTCTACCCACTGCAAATCTCAGTTGTTAAATATGTCTGGAGCAAGATGTCTTTAAATAGTAGGCACTTTTTTGGTACATTAATTTCCTCACATTCAGAAGCAGAAAATGTAATTCTAGCTGTCACTTTGTGTAAAGCTCTGTTTACTTTAAAATGCTATTTACAGCCTAAATGTCTTGTTCAAACTGATTAACCATAGTGGGATTTAAAACTTTTATAAAACCTATTTATTATGGTTAATGTTTTTAGAATCTTTTTCTTTCCCTTTAGACTAAAGTTTAGGAAATCTATCTAATTGGCATTAAACCCAAGACTCTCAAGGCTAATATTTAAAAAGATCAACTGAGAGTATTCCGTATGAGATTGAAATTTAAAATGTAAACCACAACTTGGTGTAGAGCTTGGATTGTAATCATAGAATATAAACACTCCCCTACCCCTAAAAGATTAGAATGTAGAACCAAAGCCAAAGCAACAATCCCTATAACACCATGCCAAAGCTATTACCAAACATTATCTTTATGATTCAACTTGGCTAACCACATGCTTGCTAACTAGCTTGATACCCAACCAGTCTTTCAGTGCAGTACATCTAACTGCATGTGGTTAATGTGGTTGTTCCATTTAGAGCTAGACTAATCAGTATTCCAAATAGATAACAAATGCTGAATGACAATCTCAGAATTTACCAGAAAAGTAAAAATATCCCATTAATAACCTGTAAGTAGAAGAAATTTTACTATAATCATTGAAGGGCAAGATAAGTCACCATTTCAGTGATGAAAAGACAGACCTTGAAACAATCAGCTTCACTCCTCATTTGGAATAACTCCTTGATTTAAGTTTAATTCTATTCTATTTAGAGTTTCAAAATACTCCCCAGTGAGATGTTGCTCTTTTTGCCTTAGGTAATTGTGAGATAAATAGGACTCACCAACATCGTGTAAAGAGTAAGATAAGAGCTTTAAAATTTAAAACTTCATATGACTGTGACATAATCATCTGAGAAAAAATGTTAGAACTTACAATCCTTGAGTCATAGAAGACCATTGCAATCAGAGATTTCTCAAGAAAAATTATAAAAAATGATGGGTGAAGTGACCTCAAAAATTTATTTTGCCATTATTTCTCTAATTTACTTTCTAATTCTCCTATTTTAAAGGATGTCATAAAGATATTGCCCATATATTATTGCTTCTCAAATACTTGTGACAAATATATTTTTCTGTTGTCATATCTTCCCTAATAAGTTAATATTCTGATGAGCTTTCTCTGACTCCCAACTACCATGTACAGAAGAAATACAGGCAAATTTTAATAAGTGACTAAATTTTTACCTTAGAACATTAATTTTTCTAGAAAAAATATATAAAATGTAACACAATTTAGACTGTTTTTTGCTAGATTGTAGTTGGATTGCTGTTATAGAGATAACACATGAAAAAGACACATCTATTAACTGTTGATTGCATATTTTTACTAAAACTTTAAATTTCAAATTAAAAGAAAAATTTTGGATATGTGTTGGGCATTTTTGTAAGTACCTAAAATAAATAAATAATGAAACAAAAGTTAATTTTTGCCATATGTTAGTAGAGAGACATATAGCAATGTGCATGATAAAACTATTGAACTGACAAGAAAATAAGAATTGTTGTATATAAAATGAAAATCCAGTTTATGGGGAGGCATATGAGTGAGGATGTGAAAAAGCAGGATGCAGATTATTGTGTAAAATAAGGTAGGCAGACAAGACTTTAATGCTAGAAAGAAAAAGGGTCGTAGGAGGAACACTAGATGAGGAAGGAGAAACCATAGATAAGCAAATAAGGTGACTTAACTGAGGATGATGGGAGGGAAAAGGTAAATTTCCTAATGTACATGATGTACACTCACAAACATATCAAAGTCAGTCACTAAGCCAAACATAAGAAGGAGGGAAGGGGAAAGAATGGGGTGGGAATTGGGGAAAGGCTAAATAAGTGATGTGACCATTAAACTGTGATTACAATGCACCAATAAAAAGTTAAAAAGAAAAATAAAGCAAAATCTCAGCAAATATTTGAAAGTTATTTGGAGTTATCCAAGTTACTAGATTTGGAAAAAAGAACTTTGTGGATGGAGGAAATAGCTAAAAAAATGAATGGAAGAAAAGAGAAAGGATGAGGTGGGGGTTTCAGGGACTGCTCAGTGAGTGAAAAGAAGCAGAAGAGGTCAGAGTGGTTACAGTGGGTTTTCAGAGTATATTATGTAGAGCACATGAGTCTATTTAAGGACTCTGGCTTTTTCTCTGAGCAAAATGGAAAGCTATCTCAGTGTGGAGAGCAGATAAGTGCTAATATATGACTCACAATTTCAAAAAGCACCTGAGCTTTTGTGCTGAGGAGTCTGCTGAGGGGTAAGTGCAGAACCAGGGAGCCTCATTGAGAGACATTAAATTTACTCAGGTCAGAAGAGTAGTGGTTCAGACCAGCATGAGAGCCATGCAGTTGGTGAGAAGTGGTCAGATCTGGGATACATTTCAAAGGCAGACCCTACAAAATGTCGTCAGGGATTAGATGCAGAGTATGAGATGACTGTGGGGTTTTGAATTCAACAACTCAAATGCATTTGCCATCAGCTGAATTGGAAAAGACTGTGTAGTTCAGTTTGGATGACACAGATAAGAACATCCTGTTAAGGAAGATACAGTGACCAACCCTATCAAAGGGCACAGTAGGTCCAGTAACATGAAAACCAAAAACTGACCATTAGTCTAGCAAAGTGTAAGCTATAGGTAACCTCAGCAATATAAGTGTGTGTGTGTGTGTGTGTGTGTGTGTGTGTGTAAGTAGTGGTCAGAGAAGAGCTAATTGAACACATTTCAGAGTCACTAGACTAGGAAAAGAGAATTTGGTGATGGTAAGGTAACATCTTATTTGAAGAGTTTTATTGTAAAGGGAGCAAAGAAATAGAAAAGGGAAGGGAGTATAGTGGGAGCCTGGGGAAAGCTCACCAAGTGCTATGTATATGAATGTATGTATATAATTATAACCACACATATAATTATACATATGTTCATATATAATCTTCTATCTTCAGATGACAAGCACTTGTGTTTATAAACACACCATAATCACATGCCAAAAATACAACAAAAATTCTTTATCATTGAATAGCCACTCATTCATATCTCATCAGTTTTTTTTAATTAGGTGCCAATTAGATCATCTTTGTAGGTGGAGTATTTGTTTCAAATATACCTTTAACACTATAGTTTTACATACATCTCATATTTCTTTACATTTTTTTTCTTGTAACTCTTATTGGATAAACTAGATCTTATGTGGGTTGGCACACTCTGAAATTTTACTGATTGCATAGCCATGCTGAATTTAATATGTGCTTCTGTTTCCTTCATATTTTAATACATTTTTAGTTCTATTCAGTAGTTTGATTATATTTAGGTTAAGCAATTTGTTTTCATACATCTATGTATTGTATAATTAATCAAAAGATACATAATATTAGAGTCAGCAGCAGTCATACATAACTATAATCTCAGTACTTGGAAGGCTGAGACAGGAGGATCATAGGTCTGAGGACAGCCTCAGCAACTTAGCAGAACCCTGGTTAAAAAATAAATAAATAAAATAAAATAGGGCTGTAAGAGTAGGGAATAAGGCTAGGAGTGTAGATCCAAAGTAGAATGTCCCTGAGTACCAAAAACTCCCCAGTACCAAAAAAAAGTACCCCCCAAAAAACTCCCCAATATTCCTGCTTCTTCCTCTTTATTATGTTTTTGTCATTTATATTGCCTAGATTCAGTAATAATTATACAACCTTGGCATGCTATTATTTTTAATTTATTAGCTTAAATAATCTCATAGAGTAAAATATAACCATATATTTTCTCACCCTGAAGTATAGTTGATATGGAAAAGGAAAGAAAAAAAATCTTGACTCTTCTTACATGGAAGTTTTCAAAATAATAAGTTCCCTAGATCTATGAGGATTCATAGATCACCTACCAATGCTTATTTAAACATTATTATAAATTCATGGATATAAATAAATTTGGTGCATTTTAAGCCATTACATTATTTCTAGCAATTTTCAAATTTCCTCTTTGACTACTGTAAGTATATTCAAATTTTCTGCTGTCTTTTTGACATATGACCTTACTGGATCAGATTGTAGTTTTCAAGTATTGAGAGAATAACATCTCAAACTTTGCACTATTTGTTTATTAATGGCTACAAATATGGCACAATTTCAAACTTAATTGCCATGATAATCTTTCTCTATTCTTTCTTTAGAACAGAGGTAGGCAAACTATGGCCAGTGAGCTGACCTCCTGGTTCTGAAAATTTGGTTTTACTGGAATATAGCCTTGCTTACTCATTTAGTGTTTCCTATGACTGTTTTCCCATAAAAGTGAATTATACTTGTGAAGAAGACCAGCTATCTGGCCAGCAAGCCTGAAATATGTACTGTGTGGACCTTTACAGAAGGAGTTTGTTGGTCTGTGATCTAGAAAATGAACATAATAGTAAAATATAACTTTTTAAAATGTTTAGCAATTCCTTTCATGCAACATTCCCCTATGCCAATTTCAGGCGACTAATATTACTGAAAGCAAAGGTGGAAAGAAATGTGCATTAACACATTGATGTATACTGTTTCAACATACAATAGGCTACAAATGCCAGAACAACTCCAAGAGCATATATAACAAGCAAACTGTAGTCAAATAATTAAGAACTGAATATGTTTTAAGTTTAAGTGATTTTTTTTTATTACAAAGGTAGAAAGAAGGGACAGAATTATAAGGCACTATGTCAGAGGGAGGAACATAGTGGAGTGCCTTGAAAATAAGACACTGAAGTTTCTGACAATAGAACAGTTTTTATAGATTCATTATTTCCAATCTTGCTTAACCAATAGTCTATCTGCTCCTGACCCAACTAGGTGTGGGCCCACCCATTATCTCCTGTGCAAGCCTTTTGATATGATTATTAGGATTCACTATCTCCCATCCTGCTTATCCAAAAGCCTTTTTCCTGCCACGATGCAGGTGTGAGCCTGCCCCTCATCTCCAGTGAAAAAGGCTTTGTTAAGACCAAGATGTGTTACTTGGTTAACAAAGTCAGGGGGTCACACTGCCTCCAAGCTGTCAGCCAAGAGCTCCAACCAATATTGACCTTGGCCAGCTAAAATTTATCTGTTAACCCAGTTAAAAACTCTCACAGTAGTTCTGATTACAATAAAAAAAATCCTCTGTATTGATTACTTTTGGCCTGATGGGTGTCAGGAAATTAGAAGAAACAGGAGAGACTGATGGGGAATGTGCTGGTATTGAAAAATGGCTTTGGTATTAATTTCATAATATAAAAAGTAGTCAGGGCCTGGGTGCTGTGCAGGCACTCAGGCAGAGGGGGGAAGCAGAGTTCCCCTCACCAAAAGTGATTACCAAGTTCACAAAAGAGTCCTAACCCAGAGACTTTATATTTTTAAAGGCAAGTTTTACATAATAAATAACTCTTAGCTGTTAGGCTAAAACTCTCCAAGGATGCAGGGGGATGGCACAGGCCTGAGTCAAAGGGGAAAGAATTCAATAATTTTAAGAATATTTTTGTTAAATTATTCACTTGGCAATAATTAAATGATTAATGATGGCTGTGTTTGATAATCTGCTCACAAAAGTACTGAGATTCAACAATCAACTCTCACAAGCTGGCTCTACTACACCACTTCTTATATCCCATCTCTATAGTTGAAGCATGTGAAATTTGAGTTTGAGCATATAGTAAAGATATATCCATTGTTGTATTGGTAGAATATTTTATTGGCTAGCAAGTTAGCTATGAATTAGTAGCCTCAAATATAAATCCTTGCATACAAAGATTTTAAAACCCAAATATCTCAGAATGATTACATTTATTACTATAAATACAATTATAAATGTGTCTCTTGTAGAAAAAGAGCAGCTCAGCTAAATCGAGAGGGATTTAGAGAATTGAGAACACTATTTTAAAATTAACTACTGGTGAATTTAAGAAGAACCACTTTCAAAACTCTGTTTGTACCATCTGGTTATCACAGGCAGAGTGACTTCCTGGGGTTAGAGGAGAAGCTATGGGGCAGGCATGAGGGTAATATAACCAACTTCTGCCCAAATTATAAACATTAATGATTCCTCCAAGAATTTGTACCTTCAGAGGAGGGCTATACCTCACTATCCTCCTTAAAATGGTACTGCAAGTAAGTCTTTAACAAGCGTTTATAACTGAATATAAGATGAAGTCCTCTGGCCATCTTTGTTCTAACATCTCAGGGTTTTACATACATGTTCCTTCCTTGTTTTCAATATAATTCAGGTTTTCTGAGGAATTTGTATGATTCTTGCTGTAGTTTAGATCTGAAATGCTTCCAAAGGGCTTGGTTGTTAAAAGCTTGGTTCCCAGCTAGCTTGATGCTGTTGGGAAGTAGGGAAATCTGAAAGAGGCAGGAGCTAATTAAGGTCTTCAGGACATTGAAGGTATGCCCTTAAAAAAAAAACAAAAAACAGGACTATCACTTTTTTTCCTGTTCTTCTTTGCTTCCCAGCCATGAGGTGAGCTGCACCACTGCATCTCACATTCCATCCATGATGCAATGCCTCATGTTTCCTTCCACGATGCTACCTCGACACAAGCCCCCAATACACCACACCAACTGACCATGGATCAAAACTTCTAAAACCATCAGTGAAAACAAATATTCTCTACTTTTACATCAGTTATTATGGCTTGGGTCTTGAATGTTACCCAAAAACTCATGTGTTGAAAGTATGGCTCCAGCCCAGTATGGTGGTGCATGCTTGTAATCACAGCATTTGGGAGGCTGAGACAGGAGGATCACAGCTTGTGGACAGCCTCAGCTACTTAATGAAGCCCTTTGCAACTCAGTAAGACTCTGTTTTCAAAATAAAGAATAAAAAATAGCTGGCTGGGGTATGGCTTGGAAGTAGAATTGGTTCCATTCTTAGTACTGCAGAAAAAAAAAAAAAAGCAAGTATGGCTCCCAATACAGAAAGGTTCAGGCTGGAAGATGTGGGTCTCTGGGTGCCTGGCCTGAGGACTGTATCTATCCCTGAAACTTCTCTACTTCTCTCTCTCTCTCTCTCTCTCTCTCTCTCTCTCTCTCTCTCTCTCTCTCTCTCTCTCTGCTTTTGGCCACCACAAGCTGAGTAGCTTTCCTTCTCCACACCCTGCTGCCATGGTTTTTCTGTCTTGGGGCTAGCCAATCACAGATGACTGTGCCTCAGAAACTGTGGCCAAAATAAACCTTTCCCCTTCTAAGTTGTTCTTGTCAGATGTTTTGGTTACAGCCTTGAAGAAACTAACTTACCCATTAATTATCTCAGGTATTTTATTATAGTGATGCAAAGTAGATGCACATACTTCCAAAAATCACTTTTCACATATCTTAACTCTTCTTGATATAATTAAAATAATGCTCAGAGTTCCTAAATTTAAATATTTGGCAGGCGTAAATTATAAGAATAACAGCCACTGTTCCTGATATTGTAAAAATGCAGAACAGCAGTGAAGTTGCAAAAGGAAGTTTCCTTCCAATTTTTTGTAGGCTTGTTTTATGGAGGGTTTCTTGAATCTATCCAAATACTGTTTCACTTGTTCAATAGCACTTAATCTAGAGATTTTGGCTGAAAGTCTTAGAGTCCCTTCCCTATTGATGCTAGTGATATTCATCCTACAGAACATAACAAAGCTTTTCACATCATAGATTGTGATCCAGTAAAATCCAAGGGCAACACCTTCATTCTGAAGACCCAGTCTCCTTTGATCAAAGAGAGTGAGGCAGACAGTAAAACGAAGTCATGGAAGAACTTCAGGCAGGGAGATGCTCAAATCTTCCCAGAGTCTGGCATTCAGTCCAGCACCTGAAAAGAAATTATTCAAATACAAAAGAATTACCATGTGAATGGCATTTCCGCACAATTTCTGTATATGCTGCCTTGCATTTTTATCAAGACAACAAACACAAACCAGCGTGAGAAAGCAGGTGCCTTTTTCCTCCATATCTTTTGAACATCAGTATTTCCCAGCAGTTAACTGGATGTGATAATGGCCAGGGCACAGAAACGTTTTGATTTGGATCCAAACTCTTCACCCAGAAGCAGCTTTTTGTTGTATATTTTAAACTTGGGGCTTTTGATCTAGACTCATTATAGGGCAGGTCATTTGAATACGAAGGCAAGGAGACTGATTGAGAGGGAAACTTCATAAGATGTTGAAGTCTTAAAGAATATTGCAGCTTAGAGGAATTTCATTTTGGAACCAAATTCAGATGCCACCTACAGTGTTAAAGCCATTAATTATTAAGCACAGTATTACATATTAAAATTACAAGATATCAGGTTGACAGCACATTGCAAAAAGCTTTCAAACTGTGATCTCCCATCCTAATGATGATGGTAAGATAAGACTGAGTGGCAAATTGCTATTGCTTTCAGTTGAAATTTTCAAAGAGCTGCTCCCTGATCTCTTGTTACAGAGAACTGCTATTCATTCAGCAGCACCCCTCCTCCTCACAGAAATAAGCCCAAGGTCTGATGTGGTAGCAGCCGAGATGTTAATTCACAAGACAGCAAGCAGAGGGAAGCTGCTAAGTGGCACAGTGGGTTAATGATGCACTACAGTGCTTCACCATGGGAGACATATGGGTTGGATTCTGGCATTGTTCACAAGTGAAAATTGGTTTACCAATCTTAGCTTGGTCCCTGGTGGACAGTTGTACTTGTCCTAGACCTCCTTGATGTTGCCCTAATTTTCTACACAGGAGAGGCTCAAGTCTACAAGAGCAGGAAGGTTATTTACAAGAGTGAAATTGGCTTAGCAAAGGTAGAGGAGGAAATGGGCCCAATACCTTCCTTCTTTTAATCCTGGTCGCTGCCAGTATCTCATTTTCACAAGCATGAAAATCCACTCTGGGCAGCCAAAGAAAGGCAATAAACAAGCCCAATTTCCTTGCTGCTAAAACTACATCCCCAAAGAACTAAGCAGGCTTACCATTAATTTATTAAAACTGGAACACTTGTGTGCATGCAACAACCTTGCCCTCAGTAGAGGAGCATGAATCCAAAAGCTTATGATTGGAATAGCTTAGTAAAAGTACATGCATTCCCTAGAATAGTAGTATAAGATAAAATTCTGTGTATAACTCTTCTCTTTAAAGTACTCATGTTCTTAATAGCAAGAAAATGTGTGACATAATGTTTATAATTTTAAAATACATGGTGTAGTATTTTAGTGAACAATTTTTTTACCTTAACTAACAGTTTTTCCTATTAAAGAAGTTAATTTAATTTCCTCCTGGATAGGGGAAAAGAAAATATCAGAAATAAACACTAAAAATCTACAAGTAGAGTAAAATAAGAGATATAAAGTTTAATAAAACCTATAAAAATGGAACTCAAATGAGAAATTAAATAAAATTATTGAAACAGATAATTCAGAAGATAACAGAAGCTCTATGGTAACTAAAATGCTAAGTCTTTAAATTTTGGCCTCTCAGATATTTTAAACTTCTATAATCATTACTTTCTGGGATCACTTAATATATTCTTTCATTAATTCTACCTTCAATAAATCATTTTTCTTTAGTCATTTATATTTTAATTTTACAGGTATCAAAATTGGTTCATTTTCAGTATAAAATATATATTCATTCATTTTCAATATAAAAATATATACTCAGTAATTGAACATTTTCTGAAGAGCTTTCATTGTCACCTTTGTCCATGGTGATTTTCCTTAACAATTAATTACTATTTCTTCTTAAGAATTACACATTTGTGTAATGTAATTCAGTACTAGAATTGAGTGTGTAATTCAGTACTAGAGTGCTTGCCTAGGATATGCAAGGCCCTGGGGTATATTCCCAGCTGGCTTGAAGTTTTCTACTTGAATTTATATGCCAAGATTTTGTCCACTCTTCCCAAATAGATTTTAAGATTAAGAAAAAAACTTGAATGCACAAAAGTAGTTTTTTAATAAACATATATACATATATGTGTGTGTATGGGTATACACACATATTTATATCTATATAAGATATATTTCTCTCTTGACTGCATATTTGTTCGAGTATCCTAAAATACCTAACACACTGCCTTCACACTGAAGTGTTCTGGGAACACTCATTTACAATAATGACATATTAGACTTCTGGGAAGATGGGGACCAAGAAAGGCAGCGTTTACAAGTCCTGCTAAAACTCAATCTCTATTGTCACAAAATCAGTGCTTTTCATAGCCAGAAAACACTATCAGCAGAGAAATAAAAAATGTAACCACAAGGCACAGAGAAATAAAAGACTAGAAGAACAACCAGAGACCAGAAAAGAAATCAACCCCACAACGTGGTGGCAGAGCCATGCCGGCACCATCTTCCCTCACAGCACCAGGATCCAGAGAGGAAAGGTAAACAAGGAGCTGAAGTGACCAGCTGCAGATCAGTTGGGTGTAATTCAGCAGTTCTTTCAGTGCAAAGACTGTCTAAAACTCCCCAAAAGGCCAAGCTCATCACACCTTCCAGTGACTCAGAATGGAGCTCAAAACCAGAAAAGAAATATGCCATCCTCACGGCCTAGGGCGTGGCAGTGGCATCATATTGCCAGCAGTGACAAGGAGCTCACCATGCCCTGGGACAGCTCCAGATGAGGGCGCACAATAACCGGGAGTGAAATTGCAGCCCATAAAGGAGAAATCCCTGTACTGCACTCCGAGGGACTTGCAAAGCTGTGATAATCTCCTTGGGTCTGAGATTTTGCAGTCCAACCCAGTGAAGGAGAAATGGTGGCAGAGATACCACAGTCACAGCTCCCCATGGGAAAATGCCCAGCCTGGCACCCCCACCATCTTGTGCAGCCTTGATTAACTCCCTGGGTTTGAGACTTTACCATACAACCCAGTAAAGGAGTAGTGGCGGCTGAGATTACCACAGTCTCGAGATACAGAGCACCCTAAGTGAAGTCGTAGTGACCCAGGGAAGGCACAAACTTCTGAAATCATGGGAAAGAGGAACAACAATAGAGCAATGAATGACCACAAACCCATATTATCAGAACCTGATAACACAGAAATTCAGAGATCTCCAGAAGATCAAATCAGAAATATAACTGTAGAAATAATACAGGACCTTTGAAAAGAATTTAAAGAGAGTCTAAAAGAAATAAAGGATGTAATCATTGAGGTAAAGGCATCAATTCAAAGTATAAACAATAGATTAGACCACATGGAGAATAGAATCTCGCTCCTAGAAGATGATCACTTCAAAAAAGAATGCATAATTTCTAACTTAGAAAAAAAATCAGACAGCAGGAATCTGACATTGAAGAAATATTGGGCCATTTTAAGAGAGCTAACCTAAGAATAATCCAAATATAGGAGGGAAAAGAAGATGAAACCAAAGGGATCAATAGTCTCTTTAAGGAAGTAATAGCAGAAAATTTTCGAAACATAGAGCAAGAGGTCGATACACAGGTCCAGGAAATTTATAGAACTCCCTTTAGACAGGATCAGAGAAGAGGGTCCCCATGCCACATAATTGTCAAAATGACCAATGTAA
Organism: Muscardinus avellanarius; assembly: GCF_963383645.1. NCBI lineage: Eukaryota > Metazoa > Chordata > Mammalia > Rodentia > Gliridae > Muscardinus > Muscardinus avellanarius. Next base: position 86,953,432 of record NC_137799.1, read on the forward strand.
AAGCCAAGCAGAGAATCTTAAAGGCAACAAAAACAAAAGACCAAGTGATATTCAGAGGCAAACAAATTAGAATTACTCCAGACTTCCCAAACCAAGTCATGAGAGCCAGAAGGGCTTGGAGTAACATATTTCAAACTCTGAAAGAAAACAACTTCCAGCCAAAAATTTCCTACCCAGCAAAACTATCTATCAAATTAGATGGGGAAATAAGAAGCTTCCATGACAAACAGAAACTGAAGAAATTTATGTCTTCAAAACGAGTGCTAGAGAAAATACTCCAAGAGATTAACAACAAAGAAGAAATAGGTAATACACACCAGAACCAGAGAAACAAGCTTTTCCATCCAGCAGACAACTAAGCAAAGAAGAATAAACAGTATTTCAAAGAGAACTAAAATCTTCACTTGTTAGGAATTAAAAGTTATCTCTCAGTAATCTCACTGAAGAAAGACATAAAGTGGCAAAATGGATTAGAAACCAGAATAGATCCATCTGCTGCTTACAAGAAACACACTTTACAAGTTAACAGAGTAACAAACTCAAGGTAAAGGGGAGGAGCAAGGTAATTCATGTTAAGCAGCCATCCCAACAAATGTGAAGTAGGATTTCACTATGGTTTTTATTTGTATTTTCTTAATGATTATTTATAACATGATAATGATGAGTGATATTCATGTGTTTATTGGTTATATAAAAATCTTTGGAGATTCATTATTTATTTTAGTCTTTTACTTATTTCTAAATTGTATTGTTTGCTTTTATTGGTGCTAATTTTTAGGATTTCTATTTGGAATATTAATATACTTTCAGATATAGCATTTGGAAATATTTTATCCCATTCTATCAGTAACTTTTAACTCTGTTTACATTGTCTTTGGATGTACAATGTTTTTTTATTTTTTAGAAATTTGTTTATTCTTTTGTTGCCTGTGCCTTTGAAATCATATCCAAAAAATTACTGCCAATTTCAATGTTGTGAAATTTTATGACCCAGGTTTTCTTCTAAAAGTTTATAGTCTTAAGGTTTACATTAAGGTCTTTTATCTATTTTTCATTTAATATTTGTATATGGTGTTATGTATGGGTCCAATTTTATTCTTTTTTATGTAATTATTATTTTTCAACAATATTTAGTTAAAAAATTATTTCCTTCAACAAATGTTCTTAAAAATCTTGTCAAAAATAATTTGACTGTATATGTAAGAATTTATTTCTAGGCTTTTTATTTTACTCCACTGGTTTATATATCTGCCTTTATAGCAGTACTACACTGTAGTATTTATTGTAGTTATATAAGGTTTGAAATCAGAAAATGTACATCTTCTAGCTTTGTTCTTTTTTGAGATTGTATTGGATATTTAGAGTTCATATTTCATGTTAGAATAGATATTTTCTGAAAAAAAGTAAATGTATGATAGTTTCACCTTAAAAAAAGAAAAAATATCCTCTGGTAAGAAAGAAATAAAAAAGAAATATTGAAATGTTATCTCTAAGTGATCAAAAATTTGATATCAGACAAATGAATTTGTTATGTGAGATTATCATTGTTAATTTTGGATAAATTGCTTTAATATTAGATGTCAACCACTAAGCCAAGCATGGGAAGGAGGGTTGGGGAAGGAATGGTGTGGGGATTGGGTAGGGGCTAACTGGGTGATGTGTGCATGTATGTCTACACAAGTTTTTTATCCCATTATGATGTATAAATACAGTGTACCAAAAAAAATTTTTTAAAAGAAACAAAAAAAATTATGACTATTTTTCTTTCTTAACAGATTACCCTCCCAAATTCTAATAAGATATCTAAAAACTTCCTAAAGTGTAAATGTAATATAAAGCAGAATCATTTGGTTATCTATAATTAACTGATAATGACAGATTTTTGAAAGTATTGAATGAAATTTCATTTTGATTTTAAATTACTTAGTTTTATACTTTTGGATTCAATGACAATTTTTGATTTGTTTAAAACAAGTTGTAACAAATTTAAAATTCTTTAAAACTCTTTAAGAACTTTCCTACATGAAACACAAGAGCAGTTTTATTCAATTTTAGGCAAAATAGTAAGTCCAATTAAAATATTTATACATCAAACTGCTTGGACTGACAATTTGGCTTAAATACATCTAAAATCTAGATTATCTTCTATATTGAGACTTTTAGAACCTATAGCTCTGTCAGTGGGATTTTGATTCATCTTGACTCTTCTATTAGAAGTAATTTTGGGTAGAAGTTACCTTTAATATGGCAATTAGTGATATTAGGGTAATTTTCCTAGAATAAAAGAATGATATATATAGAAGGAAGGAAAAAAAAAAACAAGGGAAAAGAGATAATTGTTAGGGATATATTCTGGTAGATGAATCCCTAAGTGTGTCATTGTAGCTGGGGGCAGTAGACAGTACCCCAAGATTACATGTTATTATATAGAAAAGCACTGATCTGGATGAATAGCTTTCTTCAAAAATTGGTTGTCAGAAACAAACAAAACAACAATGATAACAATGATTTGGGTTATAACATTTCTGCAAAAAAAGGACAAATAAGTATTATCTGAAATGATTTCTAAAGCCAAAATTATCAACCAGTGTATCATGGATAGTACAGATAGACTACAGATGGGTGAAAATTAATCTTCGTAGCTCTCAGACAAACCAAGCAGAGCCCAAGGTGCCTGGAAGTCATGTAGCAGTCCAATTAGCCAATCAGTTTCGCTGGCACAACTTTGAATGCAATTTTTCGGGGGGGGGGGGTTGTACTAGGGGTGGAACCCAGGGGCTTTCTACCTCCAGGCTATACTCCCAGACCTATTTTATATTTTATTTGGAAAGAGGTTCTCACTAAGTTGCTGAGTGCCTCACTAAGTAGCTGAGGCTGGCTTTGAACTTATGCAATCCTCCTGTCTCAGCCTCCCAAGCACAGGAATTACAAGCATGCACCACCATGCCCAGCTTTGAATATTACCTTTTTATGCATGTGTGAAGAATGAGCCACAAAAATAAAAAGAGTTTGATAAAATTATTTTGCCATTCTCAGTACTGTCCAAGTTAATACAATTTCTATAAAAAAGAATCATAAAGATATTTTAAGTATCTGCATTTTTATATATACTGAATTCAAATATGCACTTACTCCCTAGACCAAGGAATATTATTGAATATGGTAATAACTTCAACTTCATATGTTTCCTAAATTGCAATATCTTTCCCCTTCTCTGGGGATGCAGTGAGGGTCATATGGACAGAATGGTATGTATGGGTACCATGCAACAGGAAAAGTTCTGAAATTAGAAATCTGGGAATTAATGTGCATGTTGCCTTTTTCCTCCTAAGGGAAAAAGAGGAGATATTTTCCCTAATGTAATAAAATTCTGTTTGTGGACAAAAACTAAATACAAATAAAAATTTCACTAAGATTTCATCTAACTCCAGGTTCAATGGCAATCAATAAGAACACAAACAATAATAAATGCTCATAAGTATGTGAGAAAATAGAAACACTTATATACTGTTTTGGGGACTAAAAACTAGTACAGCCACTATACAAATCAGTGTGGAAGTTTCTTAGAATATTAGTAATAGAATCACCATATAATCCAGCTATACAACTTTGCGGAATCTTTTAAAGGAATATTATATGATACATACATGTCCATGTTTATAGCAGTACAATTCAAAATAGCCAAATTATAAAACCAGTCTAAGTTTTTATCAACAGATAAATGGATCACAAAACTGTGGTACATACACACAGTGGAATTTTACTCAGCTCTAAAAAACAAAATTATGTCATTTACAGGAAAATGGATGGAACTGGAGAATATTATGATAATCAAAATTAGGTAATCTCAGAAAGAAAATACTTTTTTATCTCATATGTGAAAACTAGATAGAAACTGGGAATCAAGAGACACATGATAGAGGAGCAGAGGCTTCCATGGAGCAATGGAAGGGGTTTAGGAGAAGGAGGAAAGGGGATAAAGATATAAAGAAGGTAACAGTTTAAATAATACTATGTATGTAAATGACATTACCAATGCCAGTATCAGTGACATATATGGGAAAGGGAAGAGAGGAGGGTGATATATAAAGAGAAATGCACCAAGTGTTGTGTGTATGTATACTTCTATCACTCTATACCTCAGTATGATATATAATTACAATGTACAAATGAATGTATTGAAAAAAAAAGACTTCCAGGTCTTTGATCCATCTTGAGTTGACTCCTGTGCAGGTTGAAAGGTAAGAATTAAGTTCCATTTTTGTACAATTGTATAACCAATTTTCCCAAAACCATTTGTTGAAAATGCTATCTTTTCTCCAATGTATGTGTTTGGCATGTTTGCCAAAGATCAATTAGCTATAAGTATGTGAATTTGCTTTTGTATTTTCTATTCCACTGGTTGGTCTATGTGCCTGTTTTTGTGCCAATACCATGCTGTTTTTATTATTAGAGTTCTGTACTTTAATTTTAAGTCAGGAATTGTGATGCGTCCTCCATGGTTCTTATTGCTGAGAATTTCTTTGACTATTTTGCATCTTTTATTTCATTTTTTAAAAATTTTAATTGGACCTCATTTTAGATAGGATAGAGCTTATACACAAATTTCATCTTTTGCTTATTCATATGAAATTTATTATTTTCCTAGGTTAATGTCATTGGTATTCTTTTTTTGTGTGTGTGGTACTAGGGTTCCTGGAAGCCCTTCTACCTCCGGGCTACACTCCCAGACCTATTTTTACATTTTTATTTGGAAACAGGGTCTCCTAAGCCAGCACTCGCGGCTGGCTTTGAACCTGCGTGATCCTCCTGTCTCTGCCCCCAAGCGCGGGGATTACAAGCGTGTGCCACCATGCCCGGCAATGTCATTGGTATTCTGATAAGGATTGCATTGAATCTGTAGATCCCTTTTTTTAATGGTCATTTTGATAATATTTAATCTGCCTATCCTAAAACAAGGGAGATATTTTGATCTTCCAAGATTGTTTTCAATTTTTCCTTTGTTGTTTTAAAATTTTAATTGTAAAAATTCTTTATCTTTTTGATGAGATTTATTTCTAGTTTTTTTTTTACTGTGAAACTACAAGAGAAGGACATAGGTTCAACACTCAACATATAGGCACAGGTAAAATCTTCCTCCAAAAGACCCTCAAAGCTCAGGAAATCAAAACAAGGTTTAATAAGTGGGATGACATTAAACTAAAAAATTTCTGCACATCAAAGAAAAACATCAAGAATCTAAAGAGAAAGCCTATGCAATGGGATAAGATCCTTGCCAGCTATCCCTCTGTCAGAGGACTAATATCTAGGATATATAAAGAACTTAAAAGACTTTATATTATATTTTTTAAAAAATATAATAAAATAAAAAATTTTAAATAAATAAAAATAAATATTTTTAAAATAAAAATAAAAAACAAATAACCCAATCAAGAATGAACAACTGAATTGAATAGACACTTAACAAAAGAGATGAAAATGGCCAAAAGATACATGAAAAAATATTTAACATCAATAGCAATTAAGGAGATGCCAATCAAAACTATACTGTGATTCTATTTAACCCCAATCAGAATTGCAATCATAAAGAAGTCAAGCAGCAATAAACATTGGTGAGGATGTGGGGAAATAGAAACTCTTCTACACTATTGGTGAAATTACAAATTAGTTCAGCTGCTATGAAGAACATTTTGGAAATTCCTTAGAAAACTAAAAATGGAGCCACCATACCACTCCTGGATATCTTTCCAAAGAGGTTGAAATAAGAGAACTACAGTAATATATGCATACACATGTTCATAACAGCACAATTCACAATAACTAAATTATGGTACTAACTTAAATGTCCATCAACATCTAAGATGAATGAATTACAAAATTATGGAAAATGGAATTTTACTCAGTAATAAAAAATAAAATTATGTCATTTGCAATAAAATGGAAGGACCTGGAGAACATTATGCTAAGTGAGATTAGCCCCTTACAAAAAGTGAAGGGTCAGGTTTTCTCTAATATGCAACAAACTAGGGAATAATTGGGATACAAGAGGGACTCCAGATAATGGAGGAGAAACCTCATTGGACCTAGGAAGGGGGTTTAAGGGAAGGGGAGGAGGAAGACTGAAGGTCATAATGGAAATACTACCATTGACTCTGTGTACATTCGTGAATATACCAAATGCAATCTCAGTACTCTGTATTGAGAAGGCAGAAAAATAAGGACATTGGGGGGGATCACCAAGGGCTGTGTGAATGTATTTCATTGTTAACATGATTTACATTATGATGTGAGACTATAATATATCATTAGGGGAGATCCCAAAGTTTTCATTCTTTGATACACAAATAAATATCTCTAGGTGACAGATAAAATACCTTATATCATCTGGATATTGCCCAAAGATTCTAGTTTCAGGTTTATTCAAAATGTAAATATCCATACATGTTAAAAAAAAATAAAGACCTCATCAGGAAATTTGGAGAGCTGAAATAAGATTTCTATGCATATATAAAAACAGTTTTTTTCTGTTATATATGAACAGTTTAGCCTAAATTATCAAACCTAAAATAAAGACCTGCTCCTAGTCAAAGATTGGAACATGCACAAAATTAAATTATAAAAGTAAATGAGCAATCTCATGTTCATCAAGAGAAAAACAAAGGTTAGAAAAAGTTGGCCACTCATACAACCAATATTCTTAGTGTACTTAAATGTTTCAAGGCTTTAAAGATGAAGCACATGGTGCTTGCCTTCAGGGAACAAATTCAGATGTAGAACTCAGACGGTGAAACAGTGATTAGACAGAAAGTACACAGGAACGAGAAAAATAGGAGAGAGACTATTCTCAGTATGAGTCTGAGAACAATCCTTGTTGTGTGTGATTTATTTGATTGATTACTTTATTGATGAAAATTATTTTTCCCACTTGACCCATTAGGTCTCTCTTCCTGTTTACTTGTCATTATACTTCCAGTTCCTACAAGTTCATGAAAATATCAAAAACATTTTAAATTGTTGAGAAATAATGGTCCCTAGCATTAAAAATCTTACTTTTCAATTTTACTATGTTATGCAAATAATTTATTTTTCACTTTCAGTAAATATTCAATAAATTACTTGAGACATTCAGCATTTAAAAGTCTTTGTATTGGATGATTTTGTCCAGCTGCAGGCTAATATAAGTATTCTAAATACACTGAAGTTATTTTAGGCTAGCTGATGATGTTTTATAGATTAAGATATTAGATGTATTTTTACGTTAACAATATTTTAGACTTTTGATGGTTTTATCAGCTTGTAACTCCATTAAAAGACAAGGAGCATCTGTATTTTGTTTGCATTACAACATGATTTGTTCAGCTTTGTGCATATTAGTGTAGCAAATGTTGCTAAGTTGTCAGGAAATAAAAATTTCAGGAATACATAAGAAACAACTTAAGGCTCTTTGATGTCTATTGGACGATATTCAAATGGTGACAACAAAATTTAATTTTCAGAAGTTGTTTAACTCCTAAAGAAAGGAATAGATAAATAATTAGGAAGATAAATTGTGTCTTACAGATATGTTCAGAACTGCTTACATGTTGAATGGATAATTAATAGATCCTAAGAAAGTCAGGGTACTAAGAAGTGAGGATTAAAGTTGGTTTATAGAGAAAATGTCACTGACTAGAAGGAGGAATCCTTCATGTACTATAGAAAGAGAAAAAAAGGAGGCAGTTTCAAGAAAAGTTGTTTTAAGTTTCAGGGGCAGAAATTTTAAATACTTATTTCCTAATATCTTTATTTTTTCCATGCATTAGATATTTGGCCATGAGAGACACAATATATTTCTAAGGAGTGTAGATAGGTAATGAAATAGAACCTATAGAAAATGGAAGAGCAAAACTTAGAGAAGCCAAAAAATATTGCTAGGTAGCAATGAAATTGGAATTTTTCAATTTGCAATATTTAACCAATGCTCAGAAACACAGATATAGGTTTAAAATAGTCTATTAGGCTACTAATCTATTTCCAAGAAATTATGAGAGATGGACAAGGAGTAAATAGACATAAGAATATAGGCAATATAATGTTTGATGGGATGGATTTACTTATGGGTAAAATTGCATGTATCATAAGATTTGTATACAATGCTGTAATATTTTCTAATAGCATACATGGCCTTGTACTCCATATTTTTATGTATAGTAATAACAACAAACAAAGTTATTTTATAAGGTTATTTTTGTCTAAACATATATTCCCAAATTTTAAACTCTTCAAAATTGTGGTAACATTCTTGTGAGAAGTCATCCTATGAGTCATAAGCTCCGTTCCTCCAGGCTTCTTACTTCCCTTTGCACAATAGAGCATGAAAAGTTTTGTAAAATATTTTAAAGTTGTTGTGAAAAAATGCATCTACAATTTGACTTGCCCATTCAGATGGATATGCTATCTAAATATTTATTTAGATATCTATATTTTGATAATATTTAGCTATCAGCTAAATCACAGACATGTTCTCTAGTATTGCCTCACTTTATCCTAACTTGGGAAATACACATTTTGTTCTAAAATTGAAAAAGAAATATAAAGTGTTTCAGCAACTGTTTATACAAGATTACCTTGAATCAGTTATAATACTAAGAAGGATTAAAGGATTTTGTAAAAATTGTGGAGAATCTGATCAAACAGTGAATAAACACGGTTGCCAATTATTTGAATTACATAGAGCGAGGTAGCATCTTCAATTATTAAACGAATATTTCTGCTTTTAAGTGTTTTCTTTGAATACAAATTCCTTAAGCCCAAATGAGATAAATAAATCCCAACATGATATCAATAATCACATTTAATGTTTAGAATCTACCAATTCCCTCCTGTTCCTGTGGGGAAAACATGTTTCCAAAACTCAACCTCATCAGCAGGAGATTGCCCAAAATAAAACTAAGCCCAAATAATCATAAATCATCCTAAAGGATTTGTTTCTTAGAGACTTTATTTTTTATTGTTAAATAGATATTTACTACATGCAATTTGGATTGAATCATTAATAAAACTAAAAGAAATACATTTGTTAGAATTTGTGTTAAGCAGACCTGTAATCCCAGCAGTTGGGAACCTGAGACAGATGAATGGCAGGTTTGAAGCCAGTGAATGGCAATATAGGCCCTGTTTCAAATTTTTAAAAATGGAAATTGCTGAGTTATAGCTCAGAGGTTCCAGTATGTATCACCAGCATCGAGAGAGAGAGGGACAGAGAGAGAGAGAGAGAGAGAGAGAGAGAGAGAGAGAGAGAGAGAGAGAGAGAGAGAGAGAGAAGAGGGAGAGAGAGGGAGAGGTATTTTAAATAGAAAGAAAAAAGTTACTTGGGAGTAACCTCATTTTGTTATTACTAGCATCATATACTGATTTCCACATAGTATATAGTATATGTGACAACAAGTCTATTTACCTAATTTACTTTAAGAACCCTGTAAGATATACATCTTCCACATCAAAAACTTCATGAAGGCCAGACTGGAAAGATAATGCCATAGTTTATATTGTTTTGAATCTGATAATACCAACATCAAATCCAGCTCCAAACTTAAACATTCTACAAGATTAGCCAACTTCTGCCCTCAATCATACTATCTGAATTTAAAGAAATAACTTCAAAGCAAATAAAATATTCTTATGTATAGCTTAGTCTGTCTTATTTTGATTATGTACTACATCACACACTAGAACATCACATTTTTGTCTCAGAAGGATATCCTTGCAAACAAAGTTTAAATTTAGTTTTGCTATACAAGGCCAGAGTATAAGCTATAAGTAATGTGATATTCTCAAGCTCATGAGCAGTGGCCATGCCCTTCAAGGTGGTATAAAAACTGTGGAACATTTAGATGCACCTTCTATTGAGTCAATAAAATGTGATAATTCAATAATATTTCAAGGGATTCACCTGAACAACATGATAACAATAGTTCTATCATGTCTAACACTACTGATGATATGAAGTCACTGGTTACTCTTCTTCACCAAAGATATAAAAAAAAAACCCTTGTAAAATGGTACATATTGCAGAATAAGCCTACATTAGCCAGAAAAGAGAGTTTTTTTTTATACATGTCATGGACTGCTACAATTTTATTCATGTGAATAAATAAAATTTATTTATTTACTATTATGTGAATAAAAATTTATTTACTTCTTAACACAATTGAAGATATTAGCAAGGCTTGATTGGTTTTGAGGTAAAATTAATTACAGATTTTTCCTTTCTTTGTGTTACCATGCAACTTTACACAAATGCTTTCTTGTGTAAATTTTTTATGAATATATATGTATATATTAATAAATTTTATATAAGTGAAAGTTTTATCTGTGGGAAAAGACTAAAAATTATGTTAACAACATAAGAATCAAATTCGATATACTCAAAGCTACTTTTTAGTAATAATTCTAGTGAAAAATGACCAGATATAAACAATACACATTGTATCTGATCATCTTTGTCTTTCTCACTTAACCTATTATTTGATATGTTGTTCAGTGCTTAATAAATGCTTTATTAGAGCAGATTAATTGTGAGCATTTACATTAACTTATGAGATAATTAAATTTAAAATTGAGCCAATTTTAAATTAAATTTTAATGCATCACCAAATATTGCATTGTAATACATATGCTTTGTAAGAACTCTAGATCACTGCAGGCAATGGTTTATCAGGCATGTTCTTTCCTCTAAGGTATAGTTGTGGGGGGGGGCAACTAGTATCATGTATAGACACCAAACTTGAATGAAAAAATGATAGTGAGGGTAACTAGCTTCCAAAATGGTGCTCAAGAAAGTTGTCACAAATATTACTCTCTCTCTTTGCAGTACTGGGATGAAACCCAGGGACATTCTAGCTCTGAGCTTCATCTCTCAGCCCTATTTTTTATTCTTTATTTTGAAACAGGGTCTCACTGAGTTGCAAAGGGCCTCAGTAAGTAGTAGCAGAGGCTGTCCTCACACCATGAACCTCCTGTCTCATCCTCCCAAATGCTGGGATTACAGACATGTGCCACCATGCTGGCATGAAATCTCTTTGACCTGAACTTCAGAGATAGAAGAATACAGAAGGGACACTAATATCCCTGGGTTCCAAAAGTTATCTTTCTATTTAACATGGAAAACAAAAAGCTTAAAGTAAATATAATTATGATTGTCCTTAGTCCAACTTTAGGAAAAGAATCAACCATTCAAAAAATAGAGTAATTTAGCCGGGCGTGGTGGCGCATGCTTGTAATCCCCGTGCTTGGGAGGCAGAGACAGGAGGGTCACTCAAGTTTGAAGCCAGCCTCCCTGGCTTAAGAGACCCTGTTTCCAAATTAATTTTTTTAAAGTATAAAAAATATGTCTGGGAGTGTATCCCGAAGGTAGAAGGGTTATCATTTCTGTTGGATGTACCTCTTCATTATACCATCTGAAGAGCTTTGAAAAAAAATGTCACATTCATCTAAAGAGGGAAAAAGAAACATAACATTACTGATTCAACCATGATAGCTATTTCTAAGGCAGAATTAAAATTGCATAATTTCAGCAATTTTCTTCTTTACACTAATGCCATAGTTCATTATTTTATACATTGAGGCACTTTAGAAACTCTTGTATGCTTTTTTTTTTTAATCTATCACTTACTAGTTGGAAATTACTACTCCATCTTCAGTCCTTATGCTCTTAAGAATTTGAACTCATAAAACAACATTGTTCTTATAATTGTGCGAAAGCCACAGAAACAGAAAAATGTTCTGTCTTTATCAGGCCTACTTGTGAACATTTTTACCTTCATTATGCTTATTATCTTGCTATGTGTTTTAAAATTAAGGTTAATTTTCATGCTTTCTTTGGAAAAGACGACAAATCAATAAATCATTCTCACGGAACTTAACTGGGAAAGTACATTTAGAGGGGTTGCAACAAGATTGATATAATGGCCTATGGAAAATGAAGTTTAATAAAGCACCCAAACTAAAGTTATTGCAACCTGAGGTCCGTGTCCATGCTCCACACTTGCCTGGGATGCAGAAGGGGACAACTCATGAGAGAAGAATCAAGGAGCTTAACACTTGTGAGGAGCCGACATGAACCAAGTCAGTGGACAGTTCAACCAAAGCTAATAGAAGAAGAAAGGCCAATGTATGGAGGACGATACCCAGAAAATGGAGTGTCACTATTTAGAATACCATGCTAGATATAATACTGAATTCTGACAGCGTTTAAGCAAGCATGTCAGAAATGGTCTCCTCACAAGCGAGATGGGCATCAGTAAGAGTGGAGGTTCTATAAGGAATTCTTCACAATGGGTCACTTAACAATTTGCCTACAGGTCATGGCACAAACATAAAAAAGCAAGATTCACTAGCAAACCTCAAAGATGATAAACATCTTAGTATGATAAGATTATATAAACAGAGCACATTGCTATAAATTCAATGCATATAATTAATTTCCTAATATAATTTTTTAAAATATCCTGTTCTCATATCTAATTAATGTGTGAATTGTTTATAAAAAGACTATATTTATTCTTAGTACTATAAAATTTTGTCTTAAAATAAAAAAGTCAACATTTACCCATCTAAAAGTCAACAAATATTTGATGATTTGCTCTCTGATGAATATTAATATCTAGAAAATATAAGGATAAAATGGACATTACTATGTTTATGTCTTATTAACAAGTGAGGAAAACAGATTTTATTTTATTATTATTATTATTATTATTATTTTTTTTTTTTTTTTTTTGCGGGTCTGGGGATGGAACCCAGGGTCATTCTACCTCGGAGCTATACCCCCTGCCCTATTTTTTATTCTTTATTTTGAAACCGGGTCTCACTGAGTTGCAGAGGGCCTCACTAAGTAGCTGAGGCTGTCCAAGAACCGTGAACCTCCAGGTCTCAGCCTCCCAAATGCTGGGATTACAAGCGTGTGCCATCACGCCTGGCTAGGAAAACAGATTTTAAATAAAAGGTAACACCATTAGTTGTTACAAGAAAAACCAGTGTTCAAGAAAAAAGACAGATCTTTATGTAACTTAGAATTATGAGCATACTGAACATTAATATGAATGACTACTTATATTTCAAAATTTTTACCAATATTGTTTCTTTAATAAATATGTGACTCCAAATGATTTTACTAGATAAGTATAACATAATTTTTATCTGAAAATGTTTTGTCTCAAAACAGTCAATAGTTCAAAGTTTGAGAAACTTCTTAAAAATCAGGGGGAAAAATCCCCCCTTTGTTTTCCTCAACAAAAAGGAATAATACAGTTAATACACTTTGAATTAGTATTGTCAGAGAAAAATGTATGTTGGCGCTTTTTCACTTAAAGGAAGTTTTTATAATATAGTCTTTACTCTGTGGTTTGTTATCCTTACTTGAAATGAAATATAGAAAGGTCCAACAATAATCAGGCAGCTTGCCATTGAGCCTGTAGCATTTCACAAACCACAAAGGAAGAATGAATCATTCCCATGCACCCTTACACCACAATTTCATAACTACCAATGATTTTTATAGCACCTGGGATTTGTTAATAACTCATTAAAATAATTTTGACATTCAAATCTTCCATTTACAGTTGTTGATACTTCATTACCCCCAAATGACCAGGTAGTCTAGCCAAATCTTGATTCACATCCTACCACAAAGGATCTCTATTTCTACTAACTTATGCTGGTTTGCATTAATCTTACTGACTGACTTGTATTAGTAGGTCCAGTTTTTATCTTCACTTGACCTGATGTAGTCAATAGATACTTAGCTAAGGCAGTTAATTTGGCAAAAGAGTTGTCTTTTTGTATCTGGACAACACAGAAAGATTCCAAGGATATGTTAAATCACATACAAGACTGTGAAGAGCCATGACCACTCCTTGACTGAGATTCAGATGAATAGGAAAATTGAGAACAAATGCATTTTAAATAAAATGACTTCAAGTCATGCTAATGTCTAGCATCAGTTTGAAATTCCTTAAATACAACCACATGGTTTTGGTTTTAAATAAGTTCTATCACTTTTAATGAGACAAAAGAAACCTTTGATTAAAGTTTCACAGGGCAATTCAGTAAAATTCTTTTTGTGATTTTCCCCTAAAACCAAGATTTAGGAAACAATTATTGATAAGTGTGGATGCTATTAACCACTGATATACCAATGAAATATTAAAATAGCATGTTTTTTAAAAAATTCAAGAATCCTAGGAAGTCTTCAGTAAAAATATAAAGTCCCCAAACCCAGTTATTTTGAGGCCTTTCTTCTTGTGTAGAAACAAGTGAATGAATATGTAAATATAAAGATAAATAAAATTGGCATCATACATAGTATCTGGGTAATATATTACCTTCAACACGAAGATCTTGGATTTGTATCATAAATAGGACTATAGAGAACAAAAAACATTCTTTGTATTAAGTAAAGACATATTACTACTGTTAATAATCATATTTATAGATAATTCTAATGCATAAACGTATACAATTTATCCAAGGCCACATGCTTGTCAGCAGTAAAGTCAGATACAAATATTAATTTGCTGATTTATGATAAAATATTTTATTCATTTGATTAAGAGTTTTAACCAGATCGAAGGGTTTTTGTTTTTGTTGTTGTTGTTGTTTTTTGTTGGGTTTTTTTGGGGGGGTGTGGGGATGGAACCCAGGGGCATTCTACCTCCAAGCTACACCCCCTGCCCTATTTTTTATTCTTTATTTTGAAACCGGGTCTCACTGAGTTGCAGAGGACATCACTAAGTAGCTGAGGCTGTCCATGAACCGCAATCCTCCAGTCTCAGCCTCCCGAATGCTGGGATTACAAGCGTGTGCCACCACGCCCAGCTCAGATCCAAGAGTTTTGAGGAAATTTGAACATCTTAAAATTAAGAGCAAAATGTCATCTAGATGTGTGTTTTACTCCCCTGGGGAGAGAATTATATTTTCAAAAGAGGTCATGACATAAAATATATTAAATATTACTTTATTTAACTAACTCATTTATACACTAGAATTCTGTAAAAGAGACCATTCCCATTTCCATAATAAATTTAAAGTTCAGTCAAAGTTTTTAAAAGGTCTGATAATAGTTTAACTAAATTAATGTAGCCTAGTAAATAATTTGGAGAAAACAACTTAGATGATGAGGAACTGGAATCCTTAGTTAACTGTAACACACTTTGACATTTAGTTTAAATTTATTACAGATTCACGTAAGCAAATGCTACATTTAATCAATTAGATGTAGTTGGATTATCATTCCCAACACAATTTTGGGAACAAAAAAGGCCTTATCTTTCACATTAAAATTTTTTATGGCAAGAAATAATTTTTCTCCCCCAAAATGTGTAACATCAGATCACCTGTTGTTTGCTTATGAGGACAAAACTAAATTTACTTTCTTTCCCATTTCACCCATTGGAATTTTTGTGCACATATATTTAAAAATTCCAAATCACATATAAAATATAAAATTCATCTAGTCTAATTGTTAGAGTAGAAACGGCCTCATATATATATATATATATATATATATATATATATATATATATATATATTTTTTTTTTTTAATGCTAAAAAGTTGAGGTTAAAAGCAACTTACTTATTGGTTTTTATGTGCATATATAGGCAACATAGAGTTGGCTCCAAATATGTAATCATTGCTCCATTAAAAATAAAAAGATGCAAATTTTATATGAAATCCTCACATCCTTTTAAACGGGGGGAGATGATAGCAGTACAGAACATTTAGAACACAGTTTTGACAGTGTGTGAGTCAGCTTCTCATCAACATAATAAAAGACCTAAGATAACTAACTTGTAAAAAGAAAAGATTGATATAGGCTGGTGATTTTAAAGATTCCTGTTCACAGTTGAGTGGTCTTGTTGGTTTGGGTTTGTGGCAAGGCAACCCATCATGGTGGAAGCATGTAGAAAAACCAGAGAGCCAGAGAGCAAAGAAAATAAAGGGGAATGAACTGAGTTCTCACAATCACCTTCAAGGGTGCACTCTCAAGGATCTAAAAACTTCCACCATGCCCCACATCTTAAAGGTTCTGACCTCTCCCAATAATGCCACCCTGGTGATTAAGCCTTTTAACATGTTGGTCTTTGGGAGACACTTAATATATAAACTCAATCATTTAATCCATCCCATAAAGCAATCTGATGATATCTACATACTTAATCAAATATTTTAAATTCATGTAAACACAGACATTTAAAGCAAGAAAATCACTAGCTCCCACCAAGTTGTTCTTGGTCTGACCTATGGACCCCATTTTAGGCATTCCAAAAACTTCTCAGACTTGAATACAATCTCTGCATGAACTGATTTATAGGTCAACAACCTGAAATCCATAGACTCTCCACAATAGCTGATCTGTCTGCGATCCCTAGTGTGTTTCTTTTTGAAAAACAGAAAGTATTTTGATAACTATATCATGATATTTATCTAAACTCTTAAGAATAGAGTTCTGATCACCCATATTTGATTTAGCCACGAAAATATAGCTAAGATGTGAGTCAGGCATTTCTTGTCCAGTGGAACATAGGGTTTGCTCCTAAGTTTCTAGCTGAGGGATTTAGTATTATTCTTAGATACAGCATATAACTGAGTTAAGAATTGCCAGAGATGATCATGAGATCAAAGGCTGGACCATAGATATCAGTAAATGGAATACAGATCAGTAATGCCTATGGTCAATGTCCTAATTAGGGAAGAAATAAGAATAGCAGTTAGAAACTATGAACATACCTATTGATAAAAAAAAAGTCTTACAAAAAACAAGAAACAAAAGAAGCAAGGAAATTATATATTGGTTAAGCAGACCCAAAGAAGGCCCCAGAAATGGAAGAAAGACTTTATTGTTGCATTCTTGGCATCTGAACTTTCTCCATTACCTCTGTATTTCAGAGATAAAGAAATGGTTTCCACTGGACAAAGCCAGTATCTCTGGAACTAAAAAGATAAAACATGCCTGTTTTGGAGACTGTGGTTGCAGAAGTGGCAAACTCTGCTTTGATATGTAGTATTTATATAAAATAAGTTGCATCGAAAGAGCAAGTGCTGTGCAACCCTTGCAAGTGGACAGGAATGTGTCTTTTGTTATCCCTGACATCACTAAGCCACCTGGTGTATTAATGGCAATAATAAGTCATGTCAGCTACGTTTGAGCCACTCCTTAAAAGTCAATAAAATTTTTAATCTAATTCATAGTCCCAATCTTTATTATATTTCATACTTTTATCTTTATATAAAACTACTGGATTATCAAAAAATGTACATTCATTAGATCTGGAAGACATTTGAAGAGTCTTTGACCCTGTTTTCATATTATTCTTTATCCACAGACTGTCCTTCGCCATTTCTTTGTTGATTTCAGTCCTTCTCATCCTTATTCTCATTGAACCTTCCCAGGATGTTTCCACTGCCTGGTTTCTTCCTTGGTCTACAATCCTATTGTCAGATTTCTATATTTGGCATTTACATACATTATACTTCGCTAAATTTATTTATTTCTCCTGCACTATTATAGAAAGGGCCCTGTATTAGAATCAGATTATTGTGTTTCCAGTCTCTACTCTGTCATATTGCATGTATCCTCACTTTTCCCTTTGTGTCTGGGGGGAAAAAAGAAAGTCACTTAACATCTCCAACCCTTTCTCTCTGGGTGACAAAATGAAAACCACAATTGCTTTATTCTTTTCCTAGGAAAGCTGTTAGAATAACTAAGTAAGCTAGAAAAAATCATTATCTGTGAATCCTAAAACTTTTGTCAAAACTTATCCATTTACTTGTAAAAATTATAAAAACTTATATATGTCTCTCTGAAGCTAAACATTCCCCAAACTAAACCTGCATTTGTATTTGTCTCTGAATCACCAACACTTTATATTTACCAAAGAAGATATTCCTACAACATGTAATAACTGAACCAAATATACAATATTATGTATAATAATTTATTACATATAAATTATATAAGTATAATATGCATAAACATATCTTCATCATTTGGCACATTGCTTTGCATGAATATGTTTCTTTTTGTTGGTCAATTAAATAAAAATCATTTTTATCCCCAGTAAGGTCCAACTTATCATTTTTTATTTTGTTGATCATATTGAGTATTTAATAAATATATGTCTAATGTGATATAACAAAGATTTGTTACAATTTTTTTTTGTGTGTGTGGTACTAGGAATTGAATCCAGGAGCATTCCACCTCCAATCTACACCTCCAACCTTATTTTTTATTCTTTAATTTGAGACAAGGTCTCATTAAATTGCAAAGTGTCTCACAAGATACTGAAGCTCTCTGCAAATCTGCGATTCTACTGTCTCAGTATCCCAAGTACTGGGATTACAAGTGTGTGCCACCATGCATGGCTTGTTAGAGTTATTAATTTTGATAGTTTTAGATTTTATATCAAGTCTATGATTCTATGATTTATTTTGAACTTAATTTTATAATATGAAGTATGGTTTGAGGTTTTGTTTTTGTTTTGCATATGAATAACCAATTGCTTTATTACCATTTATTAAAAAGGTTATTTTTGGACCAGTGAATTTTTTGCACATATGTCAAGAATCATTTGACCACATGTGTAGGGGTGTAGTTCTAGACACTCTATTGAATTTTTTCATCATTAACTTATAATTGCTTTATAATAAATTTCAAAATCATTTACACTGTGTTCTCCAATTTTATTTTTTCAGTATGGGTTTTGCTAGTCTACTTCCTTTACCTGGAATAAAACTTTGCTGTCTCTTTCAGTTATTTTGAGAGAATTTAGTATCTTACCAATTAATTAGCTTTTGAATTCAATAACATAGTGTATCGCTCCACTTACACAGTTCTTCTTTGCTTTTTTTAATTAGTATTTTATAGCTTTTACTGATTTCATAAATCATACACATATTTTAAGTTTATGGATAACTACATAGCACTTTTGATGCTACTATGTATAATACTTTAAAATTTTTCATTTCAAGATTTTTATCTCTAATATATGGAAAGAAATGCAATTTATTTATGTTGACTTTGTATCCTGCAACCTTACCAATATATTTGGTTCTAATACATTTTTTGGAGTTTTTTATTCCTTGGAGGCATTCTACCTCCAAGCTATACCCTCAGCCTTAATTTTTGTTCTGGGGTTACAAGTATGTGCCACCATACCTGGCTTAATTTAAACATTATAATGATGTAAATATTCCTCTACTGCTACAGATGGGGACCTACAAATCTTAATAACTGCATTCTTTATTTTAATTCACTCAAAAATACTTTTAAAATTCCTTTGTGGCTTTCTGTCTGACCAAAGAGTTATTTAGAAATGTGTTAGATATATTAACCTGCATTTGTAGATTTCTGAAATACCATTTTGTTACTGAATTACAGTTCAAATCACTTAAAGTAAAACATTATACTATGTATCACTTTAATTCTTTAACATTTTATGGTATTGTTATGGCTAGAATTAGTCTATTTCAGTGAATGTTCCATCTACTTTTGAAACTGAATGTGTGTTTAGTGGTGTTATTTTGGAATGTTCTTGAAATATCAATCAGGTCAATTTGGTTAATAATCTGTTAAGGTCAATAGTTTAGTTTATTCAGATGCTCATTGACATTTTTTCTTGTGTATGCCATTAGTTATGAAAAGAGAATTTTTGAAATCAAAGTATAATTTTTAATTTGTTTATTTCCATTGCCCTGTAACCAGTTTTTGTTTTGTGAAGGAATCCTTTTAAGTCCACATTTTCTTTTTAATTTTACCACTGCTCTTAGTATTTAATATGCTTTACTCCTAGTAATACTCTTTGTTCTGAATTATAATTTGTGATTTATTAATCACTCCAGCTTTTTGATTAATCTTTACATAATTTAATTTTGTTATAATTTACTTTTATTTTTAATTTTTTGCTTAATGTTGTTTTCTTTTAGGCATCCTATAGTTGTGCCTTGTACTTAATCCAATTGGACAAGATCAGCCTTTTAGCTTAGTGACTGAATAAGTTTCATTTAATTTAAATAATTATTAATGTGGTTGGATTTAAAACTTCTATTTTAAAAATGTGGTTGTTTAGCTTTTAGTTGCCCTTTGCTCACTTTGTCCTTTTCTGCCTTTTTATTGGCTATTTCTAATTATTCCATTTGTCTCTATCTTTTAGCTCATTAATTATAGCTCTTATTATTTAATTTATTCTTGTATTATCATTATTTTTATTATTTGCACAGTACTTTTTTCAGTTTTTGTTTTTCTTTATTTGGCGTATTGTAGTCATGCATCTTAATGGAATACAAAATGGTAGAGGCATACATGCACACATCACTCATTTAGCCCTTCCCCAATATCTTCCTCATTCCTTCCTTCTTTCCTCCTTCTTGTGTTTGGCTTAGTGATTGATATGTTTGTGACTGTACATCATGTATATTAGGAAATTTCCCTCTTCTCCCCTTTTAATCCCCTCAGCTAGGTCATCTTATTTGCTCATCTATAGATTCTACTTCTTTGTCTAGAGATGTTCCTATGACCCATTCTTCCTAGCTTCCACATATTAGGGAGAGCATCCTATTTCTTATTTTTTGTGACTGACTCATCTCACTTAGCATAATGTTTTCCAGTTCCATCCATTTTTCTGTAAATGATGTAATTGTGTTTTTCTTTATGGCTGAATACAATTCCATTATGAACATATCCCATAGTTTTGTAAGTAATTTCTGTTCTTATGTGAGCACTGAGTCCTATAAATTTTCCTCTCAATACTGCCTTCAAAGTGTCTCAGAGGTTTTGATGTTGTATTTCTATTTTTTTTTGTTGTTTCTAGAAATTTTATGATTTCACCCCTTACTTCTTCTATGACCCATTCTTCGTTCAGCAGTGTGGTGCTCAGTCTCTACATGTTTATGTGATTTCTCTGGGTCTTCTTATAGTATATTTCTAGTTTCACTCCATTATGGTTTGAAAGGCACAGGAAAGTATGTCACATTTTTAAAATTTTCTAGTGCTCACATTGTGGCCCAAAATGTGATCTGTTTTGGAGGTTTCATGAGCAGCTGAGAAAAATATGAACTCTGCTGTAGTTGGGTGGAATATTCTATATGTGTCTAAAAAATGCAATTGGTTGATGGTTTTCTTTAGGTCTGAGACACCTTTACTGACCTTTTGTCTTGAAGATGAGTCAAATAGTCTGAAAGAAGTGTTGAAGTCTCCGAGTATTATTGTATTGGAATTTATGTGTGACTCAGTGTCTCAAAGAGTTTATTTTATGGAAGGAATTGCACCTATGCTTGGGGCAGAAAGGTTGACTATAGTTATTTCCTCTTGCTTCATTTTTCCTTTTACCAATAAAAATTGACCTGCTTTGTCTGTTTTAATAAACTTAGGTTTGAAGTCTAACTTGTCTGATGCCATAGTTGCTACTCCTGCTTGACTTTTAGTTCCATTAGCATGGATTACCTTACTTCAGCTCTTTACCTTAAGTTTGTCACTATCTTTGGGATATGATGTCCAGAAGGTTTTGTTTTATAAATGTGGTTGTACCCGCTTTGGGGGAATAAATATTTACTATCATTATATCTTCTTGGTGTATTGTTCCTTTTAATAAAAGGAAGTGCCCTGATTTGTTTCTTCTGATGTGTTTTAAAGTCTGTTTTGTTGGATATCAGGGTTGCTACCCCTGCTCTTTTTTGGTCTCCACTTGCATGGTATATCTTTTTCCATCCTTTCATTTTCAGTCTGTGAATGTCTTTGCCTGTAAGATGGGTTTCTTGGAGACAACATATATTTGGATTATGTTTTTTAATCCACATTGCCAGTCTATGTCTTTTGATTGGTGAGTTAAGTTCTTTGATGTTAAGAGATATTATTGAAATATGATTTTTGTTTTCTTCCATTTTGTGTTCTGTCTACTATTGGGTGTTTTTTTCTTTCTTCTTTACTTAAATGGCCCACTTATGAATTTCATCTCTTCACTGGTTCTGAAGTCTGCTTCTTTTTTTCTTCTTTATGGTTTATTTCTTTAAGAATTTTCTCTACTGTTGGCTTTGAATTCATGAATTTTTTGAGATTCTGTTTATTCTGAAATACTTTTGTTTCCCCACTGATTTTGAATAGTGGTTTTGCTGGATAGAGTAGTTTTGGTTGGAAGTTATTTTCTTCCAGGATCTGAATTATGTCGTACCAGTCCTCCTAGCATTCCTGACCTGGGTTGTATAGTCTGGGGTGATTCTTATTGTTTTGCCTCTATATGTCACCTGTCCTTTTGTTCTCACTGCTTTTAAGATTCCTTCCTTGGCCTCTATGTTGGTCATTTTGGCTATTATGTGGCATGGGGAGGTCCTTCTTTGGTCCTGTGTCAATGGTGTTTTGTATGCCTCCTGGACATGAAGATCCAAGTCTCTTTCCATTTTTGGAAAATTCTCCGAAATTATTTATTTGAAGAGATTATGGATGCCCTTGGTCTCTACCTCTATCCCGTCTTCAGTGCCTATTATCCACAAGTTAGGACTCTTCATATTATCCCATATTTGCTGGATGTTTAGGTTTGGTTGCTGTAAAGATTTCTGTATATCGCTGACCATGTTTTCGGTTTTGTATGTACTGTCTTCTAACATTGATATTCTGTTTTCCATTTCATCTGATCTTCCAGAATTTCTTTCTATTGCTGTCTTCATTTCACTTATTGATTCTTTCATTTCATTCCAGTCCCCTTTCTGATTCTTTCTTGGTGTTTCCAACTCATCTTTCAACTCCTCTAGACTTGTTTTAAATCCTTTCATCATATTGTAAATCAAGATTTGAAACTCCCCTTCTTGCAGGTCAGTATTCATGACTTCTGTTGTTTCTCCACTATTCCTGGTTCTCATATTTTCAACATTCTCCGGCCTGTTTTTCTGTTGTCTTCCCATTGATTGTGGGCATTGTGTATAGTCCAGTCTTAGTAGAATGGATTTAGAAGAGTTAAAAGGTAAACAGTACTTTTTCGAGTGGTTAAGGTTGGGTTATAGTGGAGTAGCAGGGGTCATAAATCAGGCCTGAACACCAAAATTTTGTTTCTCTGCTTCACAAAATGACAATAAACAGTATCCAATGCCAATGGTTGTTGAGTGCATTGTCGCGGACTCGATGAACTCACTGCCCTCACCAAAGGTAATATGGCGCCGCTGCCACACCCTCGACCATGAAGCTGGTGTATTTCTTTTCTGGTTTTGAGCTCCACTCTGAGTCCCTGGAGGGCGTGGTGAGCCCAGCCCCTGGGAGCTTTAGACCCTCCTTGCACCTAAAAAACTGCTGAATTACACCCGGCTGTCCCACAGCTGCTCACCTCAGCTCGCTGTCCACCCCTCCTCTCTGGAGCATGGTGGCTGGTTGAATGCACTGGTCTGGAACCGTCCAGTAAATTCTCCACTGCCAGTGGCAGTATGGCGCTGCTGCCACATCCAGGCCATGAGGCTGGTGTATCTCCTCTCTGGTTCTGAGCTCCATTCTGAGTCTCCCTTCTCTCTGGAGCCTGGTGCTGCGAGGGAAGATGGCGCCAGCGGCACGGCTCCGCCGCTGCTGGAATGCAGGCTGGTTTCCTCTCTGGCATCTGGCCGTTCTTCTAACCTTCCTTCTCTCTGTCCCTTGTACCTGCCATTTCTATTTCTCTGCTGGTGGTGTTTTCTGGCTATGAAAAGTACTGATTTTGTAGTAATAAAGATTGATTGTTAGCAGGATTCATAAATGCTGCTTTACTTGGTTGCCATCTTCCTGGAAGTGGCAAGAGGTAGGGATTTAGTTTCATCATTTTATAAATGAATAGCCAGTTCTCCCAACATCAGGCTGACTTTTCTCCAGCATGTGATTTTAGCCCCTTTGTCAAAGATCATTTAAATATAAGTGTGTGGGTTTGTTTCTGTATCTTCTATTCTATTCCATTGGTCTTTGTACCTGTTATTGTGCCAATACTATTCTGTTATAAATACTACAGCTCTCTAGTATAATTTGAAGTCAGGAATTGTGATGTCTCCTACATGATTCTTATTGCTGGGAATTGCTTTGTCTATTCTGGGTCTTTTATTTCTACATATAAAATTCATGACTGGTCACATTAGTTGCTTCACTATAGGGCCCTTTCTATAGCTCAACCTCTTCCTGTTGCCCTTTTCCTCCTAGGTATTGCTGATTAAGAGAAGCGTCTGATTTATATTTTCTGCGATATTTCTCTGTGCATGCTGCGTTGCAAGTACCAATCCCACTCTTGATGGTCCCAGTAACGCAGGAGGTACATAAACAAATGTATCAAAGTAAATCACCAAAGAAGTGTGGGATGGAGGGAGGGGGAGGGAATGGGATGGGGGCTGGAGGAGGGCTAATTGGATGATGTGTGCTTGTATATCCTCTCAAGTCTTGTACTCCAATGTGATTGATATATGACTACAATGCACCAATTTAAAAATAAATTAATAAAATAAATAAATAAATAAATAAAATTCATGACTGATTTTTCTAGGTCTATAAAGAATGTCATTGGTATTTTGATAGAAATTTAATTGAATCTGTAGATCACTTTTGGCAGAATGGCCATTTTGATGATCTTTATTCTGCCTCTCCATGAGCAAGGGACATCTTTCCATCTTCCAAGGTATTCTTCAATTTCTTTCTTCAATGTCTTATTGTTTTCATTGTAGGGGTCATTGTAGGGGTTAGGTTAATTCCTAGGTTTGGTTTTGAGGTTATTATGAATGGAATTCATTTTTTATTTCTTTTAATGTGTATTCATTGTTGTCATATAGAAAAGCAACTGATTTCTTTAGGTTGATTTTGTATCTTGCCACTTTGCTGAATTGGTTAATCAGCTACATAGCTTTCTGGTTAAGTTTTTTGGGTCTTCTAGATATAGGATCATGTCATCTGCAGAAAAAAATGGATAATTTTAATTCCTCTTTTTATATTTGATTTCCTTTGTTATACTTCTTTTGTCTTATTGCTGTGGCAAGTTTCTTGAGGACTATATTGAAAGGGAGTGGTGACAGTGAGCATCCTTGTCTTGTTCCTGATTATAGAGGGAATTCCTGCTTTTTCCCTTTCAATATGATGTTTGGGTTTAATCTATATTGCCTTGATGATTCCAGTTTTCTGCAGTGTTTTAAACATGAATGAGTGTTGGATTTTGTCAAATGCATTTTCAGCATCTATTGATATGATCATGTGGTTTTTGTTCTTATCTCTATTTATGTGGTGAATAATGTGTATTGATTTACATTTGTTGAACCAGCCTTGCTTTCCTAGGATGGAACCAACTTGGTCATGGTGTATAATACTCTTGATATGATTTTGATTGTATCTAGCTAGTATTTTGTTTAGAATTTTTGCATCTATTTTCATCAAAGATATTGGTCTTTAATTTTATTTTCTTGAGGTATCTTAATTTGGTTTTGGTATTAGTATGATACTGACCTCATAGAAGGAGTTTGGAAGAATTTCATCCCTTTTGATTTCCCAGAACAAGTTTTGGAATTAGTTCTTCACTTAAAGTTTTGTAGAATTCAGCCTGAAACCTGTCTGTGCCTCGGCTTTTCTTTGATGGCAGAATTTTTATTGCTGTTTCTATTTCTTTGCTTGCTATTGGTTGATTTAGACTTGCTATATCTTCTTGGTTCAATATAGGTAGGTTATATGTGCTTAGAAATCTATCAATTTCTTCCATGTTTTCTAAGTTTATTGGAGTATAAATTTTTAAAATAGTTTTTTTTTTGGTTTTTTTTGTTTTTTGTTTTTGTTTTTTTGGGTTTTTTTTTTTTTTGTGTGTGTGTGGTACTGACAATGGAACCCAGGTGAATTTTACCTCCGAGCTGCACCCCCAGCCCTAATTTTTATTTTTTATTTTGAAATCGGGTTTCACTGAATTGCAAAGGGCCTCACTAAGTAGCTGAGGCTGTCTGCAAACTGCAGTCCTCTGGTCTCAGCCTCCCAAATGCTGGTATTACAAGAGTGAGCTACCATGCCCAGCTCAAAATTGTTTTTGATAATCTTTTGAACTTATTCACTGTCTGTGGTGATGTCTTCTCTTTCATTTCTGATACTAATGATTTGAGTTGTTTCCCTCTTTCTTTTGGTTAGGTTATCCAAGGGTTTGTAAATCTTATTAATCTTTTCAATGAACCAGATTTTTGTTTTGTCGGTTCTTTGTATTGTTTTTTATTTTCTATTTCATTGATTTCTGCTCTAATTTTAATTATTTCCTACTTTCTGCTGGCTTGGGGATTAGAGTATTGTAGTATTTCTAGGTTCTTTCCATGTGTCATTATATTGTTTATTTGGTGCCTCTCTGTTCTTCTTATCTGGGCACTCAATGCCCAACTTTCCTCTTCACACTGCCTTCAAAGTGTCCCATAGATTTTTCAAAAAAAAAAAAAAATTGAGAGGTTATCTTCTTTAGTCCATATATTTTTATATTTATATATGATGTAAATAATAAGTTCCACACTAAGTAATAATATACTCTTTTAACATGACCTTATCATGGCTACTTAATCTAACAGATTCAGTCTTTTGTAAAGTATACAAAACTCAAGTTCAAACCTATATATGCACACTTATTCCTGGATCAGACTTTCCAATGATTTCATTTCAATTTATGGTGAAAATATTTCTCCTATTTTTCTCATATCTTGTTATATACAAAAGACTTGCTTTACAGCTTATCTTGTTCTTTTATTTTTATTTTTATTTTTGTTTTTTAAAATTTTTAAAATTTTTAAAATTTATTTTATTGGTGCACTGTATTCATACATCATACTGGAAATTTTACTCAGCCATTAAAAAAACCTCAACTTTATCTTGTTCTTTTAAATGCATTAAAATTATCATTTATATTTCATAAGCTTTTGTTTTACATTAGAGAAATCATCCCACATCAGAACTCAGAACAAGGGAATCCTCCTATAATGCATTTGAAATTGTGTCACTTCACAGAATGAATTCAACCTAAGCACAAAGCTAATTTTTATCTGAATCAGCTCCTTTTCAGGGAAAATGGGACTTATAGAATGAGATAAGGAATGTTAGTTCTTTATCACTCGTATAACAAATCTCTTAATAATATAAAATGGAATGTTAGTTATTTCTGGTGACAATATTAGGATAGTAATGAGAAAAGAATAGTATTACATATTCATTCTCCTGACAGGTATTACAATAAGAATGGGCACAGACAAAAAAAAATAATCAATTACACTTGGCTGAAAGGGAAATAGAAATCATAAGAACTGCCCTGGAAACAGGAAGACAGTGTTGGAATTAGTTCAATCCCTGTCCACTCCTGGAGACTCCATCAAGCTCTTATCAAAATGTACTTAAAGTCTTGTTTCTTGCTTTCAGATTCTTTTATCGATCATCATTTTATTGAAAAGTACCTCTTCCAGTTAACCCTCCATAACTGCTCCAGAATTATAATGCACCACCGGAAACAGATTCCCTCCACCTCCTGCACCAACTTGCACATAAACAATCTTAGAATTAAAGCAAAGAACATGCCTGTGGTGGGAAAGGAGACATTCCTATATATGGCACAAAGCCTGAGGAACTTAACTTCCACTGCAAAAAATTAATCAGGTGATCCTCTTCATTAAAATGGGAAGAAAACATTTTCCTTGTAGTGAAGAGTAGGTATTTATTTTTCTCTGTGGTGATAGTAAAATTATCAAGTAAAATGGAATTGGACCTACATGTTTCTGTTCACTTGTGTACTTAAACATTGAACAAGGGGTTGGTTTGTGATCTTTTTAGGAATCTCTAGAGTATCATATTACCTGGGCCAAAGCAGCATCTCTCCTTGTGAATTTGCTGAATAGTGGTGTTTTGAATTTTACAACATTTAACATATGTTGCTAAT
This sequence comes from Muscardinus avellanarius, assembly GCF_963383645.1. Taxonomy (NCBI): domain Eukaryota; kingdom Metazoa; phylum Chordata; class Mammalia; order Rodentia; family Gliridae; genus Muscardinus; species Muscardinus avellanarius. The sequence goes on from NC_137799.1 coordinate 86,981,329, forward strand.
ATTTTTATAAGAACTTTTTATGTTTTTGTCCTTTTTGACTGGCCTTTGTAAATTAGGTGATAGTAAAAGAATGAGATGATAATAAAAAACAATTCTCTGAATATAGCCTAGGGCTCTGAAAAATGTTTAAAATTGAACTTCTTGTGAAAAGAAGAAGGATTAACAAGGTCACAAGAAAAAGAAAATAAGAAGAATAAGGGAAAATATTTTATAACAGGGCTCAGCTTGAGAATATTAGGTCTCTATTTTGGCCCTAGGAAATATAAAGTGCTGGGAAGATTTAATTCAAAACATATATTTGTCTGGGTTCTGTTAAACAATTGTTTCCACTAAGGGTGGCTTTTGTGATACCGAATGAGTTTAAATTTCTCAGAGCACCCCAAGGTGGAGGTACTGGTGTTATCTCTTTTGCTCCTGAGTTAGGTAGAGCTGGGTTGAAGATGAGAAAGACCAGACCTACTAGTGCTCTCAAAGTGGGATTGATTCACAGGCTCCTGGCATCCACACTCCAGGGAACTTGTTGGAAATGCTACCCGAATCCCAAGTTCAGTGGGAAGAAAGACCTGGACCTCAGAAGTCAGCTCTAGTAAACCCTCCAGGTGACTCTAGTGCACCTGTAAAAGTTCAAAGACCTCTGATCTAAACCATTCTAAGACATTTAGCACCAGATTCAGAAAAAAGGTAACCAGCTCACACCCAAATGTGCTGCACCTTCCAGTTCTTGTCTAAATACAAAAGATGACATCATAAAAATAAGTAGTGTTTTTCAAGTATTCATGAAAAAAATCTCAGTTTATCAACGGGAAAATTAAGATTTGATAATTCAGCAATTGTTCAGATGGCTTGATGTGAAAATACGTACATACTCTTAGGGGGAGTGTGTTATACAAAATACACTTAGCTTATTTTTTAAAAGTTTATGAATTTGTATTTCTTTTAAACTCAAGAGTGATATAAAATGATACAATTACTTGACAATAATACAATCTTAGTGCCTTTGATAATCTTTTTGTAATTTAGATATTTTAGAAACTAATAATCCTTGCAATGAAAAATGAGTAGTTATTTTTTTAGTTTGCATGTTTCCTTTTCTCTTGTTGAAAGGAGGTAAAATTAAAATTAATGCATCTTATTGTAAAACAGAATTTATTACATTACACTTTATAAAATTATTATTTCTATCTAGTTTTCTTTGATTATAATGTGCAAAAATCATAATTACTTAAATATTACTTTGGTTTTTTCAGGGTGGTAGGATTTTAAATTCATTTTTCTCTACATTTTGAACTCTGTAATTCATTTGTAATATATTTCATAAAGACAATAGCATCATTATTCTAAAAGAAATAAAAATCAAAATACACAAATATGTATATATAATGAATATAAAATTTTCCTCAAAAGTGAAAGTGAAAAGTGATGTAATTTACTTAGAATCAGTTTAAAATATCCCTATAAACTCATAATTCTGAGGACATTCCAAGATGTCACTAAAATCATATATGCTGCTTCTATCCTCACCCCATCTGTAATGTTCAAGGAGTGAATGAACACAGTATTGTATTGTGCATTTTCCTCCATTTGAAACAGCCACTGCTTTTAGTGGTATGTTAGAACTATAACTTGGAGCTGGATAAAGCAGTATGAAGCCAGAGGACTTTCAAACGTGTCAAAAGGTTGATCTTAAAGTCCACTTCCAAGCCTAGCCATGGGGTATCCTAAAAATATTTAAAATGATGAATGGATGATGCTTTTGTCCATTGAAACACAGTTAAATGAAAAAAATCATTAAATTTAAGATCTGAGTAAAGTTTGAAAGGATATGGTAGTCACTAGCTACCTGTGGTTAGGGGGCATTTCAATCATGTTTGGTCAACATTAAGATGGTCAACAAGGCTAAGTTACAGCCTAAATATCAAAAAATTAATATAGAATTTTAATATGAACTATCTTAATATTTTCACATTGATTAAATGTTTTATTGATAATACTTTGGAAGTATTGGGTTCAAGAAAGTATATTATTGACAAAGATTTTGTATAATATTTGTTTTTATTTTTAATACTTTTATTGGTGTATTATGGTCTCACGTCACCATGCAGTTTATAGTGATAGTGACCTACTAAAATCTTTAAACTTTCCTATGTGGCTTTCATTGTCTTACTACTAGATGGTGGAGGATTGGAGCAAAAAAAAAAAAAAAAAAAAGGCTAAAAGAGGATAGAGACCAGGCTGAGCTGTAGGGAACATGGTAAGATCTTTGGATTTTACTCAAGTGAAACAGATGAGCATTGAATGCTTTGAGCAGAAGAGTAGCATAATCTAAGGGTACTGATCTTGAGTCCTCTTCGACAAATTCCCAACGGAAGTAGCAAACACAAACATTTTCCAAGGGATGACCACTGTCATGGTTCACAGAGGATGCTACTCTCTTGCCTGATTATACCAGCTCTGAGTAAGTCATTGAATTGACAGTGACTTACCAGCACAATTGACTTACGGTCTGTTTCTCTAAAATTAAATTCCAAAATTTCAAAAACATTCCTGGCAAACTAAACCATGAGCTGGACACTATTGTAGGTATTAGAGAAATAATGGTAATAAAGAAGGTGTGGTAACAGTGTAAATTATGTCTCATAGGAGTTGTATTTAGTGATGACAGCTTGCATCAACAAAAATAACAAATATAGTTATATAATATGACATTTAAAGTAATATTATGAAAAATAAAATATAAGCCGGGTGTGGCATTAAACACTTGTAATTTCAGTGCTTGGAGTATGAGACTGGAGGGTTGTAGGTTCCCAGCTCACCTCAGCAACTTTGTGAGGCCCTTTTCAAGTTCATAAAACCTTGTTTCAAATTTAAAAAATAAAACAGGATGAGGTGTACCTCAGAGGTAGAATGTCCTTGGGTTCTACCACCAGTCCCAAAAAATAAATGAATAAATGAATAAATAAAGAAAGTGTTGAATGGTTAGAGAGTTACTAGGGTGTAAAGAATTATTTTCATTTCAAATAGAGTAATAAATTGGAAGACCTCACATGGAGAGGAGTGAATAAACTGGGGTTGACTAAATATATGTGCCTCCCATTTATGTTAATCCTAAACCCCAGTGTGATGGTATTGGAGGAAGAGATTTGAGGAGTCAAATCATAAGAGTGGAACTCTCATGAAAGGCATTAATATGCTAATAATATAATAATATAACAATAAACATAATACTAATAACAATAATGCCCCAGAAGGAGCTCTCACTTCTCTACAAGATGAAGTTTAGCATACAGTGACTATCTATGAGGATGAGGGCCCTCAAAAGAAAACTTAATCTTTTGGAAATTTGATCTTAGGCTTCCCAGCTTCAGAACTGTAAAAAATAAATATATCTTGCTTATAAGGTATCCACACTGAGGTATTTTGCTATAGCAGCCCATATGAACGGAGGCAGAACCCAAGTGCACGTGGGGCAGGGGAATTCCAGATTTGGAAAACAGGGAATGAAAAGGCTCTGAGATAGGATTGTGCTTGATGTGTTGGAGGAGCAGCAAGGATGCCAAGGAGTGTAGATGAAGTGAGCAGGTAAGAGAGAAGGAAGGAAAGTATGGGTTGACACAATGACCCACTTTAAGTTTCTAGAAATACAACTAGAGGGATTTGTGTAGCTTTCTGGAATCCTGCAGTTCCTGGGAAACCAAAAATAGGTCTAGTTGCTGCTCATGGATAGTCCACTAGGGTTCACCACAGGGCTCTCCTGAAATGTAAAATATACTTGGATTGCAAAATCCACTTACACGTGCCTATTGCAATCTAAAGCAAGGCAGAATTAGCAAGCCAAATATGTTCTAAATTCACAGGATTCTCATGATGTAGCTTTGCAAATTCAGAGCTCACCTAGTAAGCACCACAACAGGGATGTCAGGGAATATATCATTAGTGTCAATATTAGAACCTTTAAATAAATATACTCTGAACTTGCTTAATGAACCCTGAATAGATGGACAAGAAAAAAGCAAGGCTAGAATTAAAGGCATAGTTTCTTGGAGTAAGTTTCATATAAGAGGCAAAAGCTGTGGTTTTGAACAGGAATGAAAAACAGACAAATAAAGGACTTCAAAAGATTTTATTTTCGTCAAACAGGATCAGGCTAATATGGTTAAAAAAACATGCAACTGCTAAAATATGAAACCTATTAAATAGGCCAATTAGCTTAAGACAGTAAATGATATGGTTTAGATGCTAATAAGGGTACAGAAAAAAATAAAAACCGAAGTAGGAAAACCAGAAGTGTCGTGCAATTTCTGGCTCTTTTTTACAATTTAAAAGTTGAGTGGAAGCCAGGCATGGTGACATATGCTTTTAATCCCAGCATTTGGGAGGCTGAGATAGGAAGATAATGGTTCACAGGCAGCCTCAGCTACTTAGTAGGCCCTTTGCAACTCAGTGAGACCCTCTTTCAAAATAAGGAATAAAATAATAGCGCTGGGGGTATATCTTGGAGGTAGAATGCCCCTGGCTTCCATCCCCAGTATTGAAAAAAATGTACAGTGGAAAGAAGAGGATGGCTCTAAGTCACTAGGACAATCAGTTGTCCCTACAAGTGTGCATTTGTGTGCATCAGCAGGAGGTGACAAAAAATAAAGAAACATAACGTAGAGGAGGGAGAAGTACTTGGGAGAGATGAAAGGATGTTAAAAGAAGGAAATATGAAAGTAAATAGGGTATATGCATTTCCACTGACATGCACACTGGCCTGCTGACCCAGCTACAGTATCTGTGGGACACCCATTAAATGTCACACTGCCTTGCTTTTGGGGGAGGCCCCAATACAACCTTAGAGATGGGCATACATGTTGGGTCTACCACTGGGAAAACTGAGATTCCACCAGTGCCGAAGCACTCAGATAACCGAATTCAGCATTTCCAAGAAGTGTTGTAGAGACAATTTCCCATTTTGTGTTCTGTGATATAAATCATCTGATGACCCAGTATGTTAAGAAACACTACAAACTCTAACCTTGTCTCAGAAAGTCCTAATGCATGCACACCCCTCCAACAAAGGCTTTTAAAAATTCTGTTATGAGAAAGCTTTAGAGCCTTGTTTACCCTATTGTTTCTCAAATTTATTTGAATAAGAAACTTTTTCATCCCTGTACCAGAAGATCATTTGTATAAGAATTAATGATCTATAGAATTTGCTGTGGAAGAGTGACTTTTGGGTGAACTTTCTGGGAACACTGACTGAGGCATGGCTAAGTGAAAGATGCCCTTGTGCATTTCAATAACTTTGTAGGAACCCTTCACCCCACCAAACTCATGATTCATAACATTTCAGCCCTGCCTAAAATGGTCTTGAACAAGAACTCATCAAAATAGAATACATGTGTGTCCTGGGTCATCTCCACTTCTTTACCCTCCTTTTGTTAATAGAGAACAAAGATATTGGTCTTCATTAAATTCTCTTTCTCCTTCTCTCTCACTCACATTACAAGTTATCTACTATATGTTCTTTTTCACTTCTTGATACCCATTTATTCTTTATGCTAATTGTCAAAAATAAAGTAAGATATAAATAACAAAATTAAAAAGTCTATGGCATCACTATAGGAAGCCAGTACTACAAAGCACAAGGATGGGTTGGGTTATATGGAAGTGAGATCACTGGCAGGTAAGTATAACATGATCACAACATCCATTGAGAGATGGGTGTCTCCACCATCTTTTATCACATTAAGATATATGATGCCAGGCGTGGTGGTGCACACTTGTAATCCCCATGCTTGGGAGGTGGAGACAGGAGGATCTCGCTGGTTTTAAGCCAGCCTCACTGAATTAAGAGACCCTGTTTCCAAATATATATATGAAAGGTCTGGGAGTGTAGCCTGGAGATAGAAGGGTTTCCAGGAACCCCAGTACCACCAAAATAAATAAAAGATATATGACTACATTGAAACCAATAAAAAATTTTAAAAAAGAAAAAAATTTGAAGGCAAAAAAGAAAGTATTAAGTTTATAAAAATTTGTTGATCTGTATGAAAAAAAAAGAAATAGGTGTTGTGGATAACCAGGGTTCTCACAAGTGTTCTGAGCACAGAAACAAATTGCTAATATCTGTTTCAGTCAACGTTTTCACTGCTGTAATCAAACACATCTGACTACCAAAACTTGGAGGGAGATTTATTTTCTCAAAGTTCTAAAGGTTTCAGGAGTTCAGTCCACGTTAGGCAGGGTAAAGTTTTGAAACAAAGAATATGGTGATAGGAGGAATAGAAAGAGCATAAGTGGTGGGACTCTCCTCTCACATCATGAAGGCTGGAAGCAGAGATAATGGTAAGGGAGGAGGGAGCATATATAATACTCAAGGCCATATTCTGAAAGACCCCTCCTTAGTAACCAAGCTCCACCTTGAACATGCTGCTTTGTCTTCATGAGATCTAGAGCGAGATTCTAAATCCAAAGAATAACAGTATCTATAGTATCTATAGTATCCTATATTAAAAATGATAACTTCTCTAATGGCTTTAGGTAAAAAAGTTAGTATTCAAATGCACACCTGCTTTTTATAAACATACTGATATCTGTATATTCTTTTTTTTTTTTTGCGGGTTTGGGGACAGAACCCAGGGGTATTTGACCTCCAAGCTACACCCCCTGCCCAACTTTTTACTGTTTTTTTTATTTTGAAACAGGGTCTCCCTAAGTTGCAGAGGGCCTCACTAAGTAGCTGAGGCTGTCCACGAACCAGGACCCTCCAGTCTCAGGCTCCTGAATGCTGGGATTATAAGCATGCGCCACCATGCCCAGCTGATATCTGTATATTCTGTTACAGGTCTTTCTACATGAAATGTTCAAAGACTAGTAGCATTCTCTAGTTGAAAAATTTATTTCAACTAAGGAATTGAACAGTTGTCTATTTCTTCTTGAGACTTCAGAGGCAGCAAGGATATTGTTTTTGCATATTGAATAAAGAAAGAAACACAATATGGGATTCTGGTCTTTTTTTTCCTGCCTCTAAATAGCCGATGACAATAACAAATGCTTTTCACCTGTCTGGGTTTTGGTTCCCTCATGTATAAAGGAAAGCAATGGGCTAAACCAAGAGCCTGCCAACTTCAGCCAATGGGCCTTCAACTATATTTATAAATAAAGTTTTATTGGATCATAACCACATTCATTTTCTTAAGTATTGTCTGTGGCTGGTTTTGTTTTACAAAGCAGAGTGGAATAGAGTCTGGTAGTTGCAACAAAGACTATATGGGCTGAGAAACTTTATGTTTACTTTCTATCCCAATATAGGAGAAGCTTGCTCAGTAAAGCTTTTACCAGCTCTGACATCCTATGATGAGATTGTTACCCCACAAGGGGCTTAGTTGTTGTCATTGGAATACAGGTGCTATAAGTAGAGCAAATGGCCTCAGTGGACCACCTAATTTAAATATTTCATGCACCGTTAGTCAACTGCTTTTGCCACCCATGGCACTTTGACAATGAACCACACACCAAATTGCTGAAACAAGTGCCAAAGAAACACAGTTTGAAAACAAAGCTTGCTTTCTGGTCCATGCCTTATGAAAATGTATGATGTGAATCACTCTCAAATAAGGTGAGCATTGTACTTTGTCTCCAGCTTCAAATACCAGAGACCACAGCATTCTTAAACTCAGCCTCCTTCAGAGGACAGGGAGAGCTTGCCTTGCCAACTACATGAACAAACCCCTGACATGTTATTTATTTTCCTTTCTGGAAATGCTCACTCAAAAGAAAAAGGGTCCCCAAATTTTCTGCAGCTGCTGTCTGGATTTTTTCTTCTTTTTTGTAAATATACTCATAGAAGCTGCCTGGGTGGCCATTGAGAATGGTTGAGTCAGCTTCACAGATTGGATTCTTTGAGCAGTTTCCAGTCATCAGATTATCATAGTGGGCTGACCATGTCTGGCATCCCAATCACAATCACCTCCATACAGTCGCAAGGATTTGCTACATTAGAGGGATTTTCTTGAAAGATGTTCTCCCCTTGACATTTAACCTAAGACACAGGAAGACAAGTTACTATTCCAGTGTTGACAGCAGTGAAGAATTCATTAAAAAATCTCAAAAACAAAAAATCTCAGTCACCAAGTGATTACATACATATCATTAAACCTCAGAATCTGAAAGAGATTCTAAATATCACAGAAGAACATTTTCTCTTTGTGTGAATGTATTTCAGAGGAGACGTGTATGTTTTTGTAAATAGTGACATTATTCAAGTATGGATTTTGAATAATTAGTAATTGTGTGCAAAAATGTAAGAAGTAACAATAATTTTAAAAATCCATTGTACTAGAATTACTAGAATCGTGTAGCAGATTAATAAAAATATGCTACTAGTGGGTGTTGAAAGATGCCCATCAACACAGTGTAACAGGAAGTTTCCCCCATTCATTCTCTTGGTTGTTAGAAGATATTGGACACTGGGAACAGACTTATGTGGAGACTGAGGAATGTATGTCTCTCCATACATCTGGATCGATTTTCTATGATGGGATGAGAATTTTGGGAAATATAACCACTTTGGTGAGAAAGTTGTTTAGAAAGTGCTATGGTTTTAAACATTTGTGTTCCTTCCAAAATTAATGTTGAAACATAATTTTTGATGTAATGTATTAAGAGGTAAACCTTCAGGAATTAAGTAGTTCATGAAGGCTCTGCTCTTAGGTAAAGGGATAAAGTCTCACCAAAGAAGTTGCATATACTGTTTGGCTCCCCCTTTTGCCCTTCTGTCTCTTCTGCTATGGGACTCCACCTAGAAAGTATTTCCCAGCTCCCAAATTTGTGAGAAACAAATGTCTGTTGTATATGAATTTTCAAGGCTTGAGCATTTTGTTACAGCAGCACAAATAAACTAAAGCAGGAAATTTAGAGAAACATTGCAGCACAAATCTTGCATCCTCATTCTACAAGACTGATCATTTTGTTCTCAAGTGCATTGAAAGTAAACTCCACTTCTTCTCTCTAAGAGGAAAAAGGAGGTAGGACGGATCAGATAGTGAGGGAAAATGGAAGAAAAGGCATCACAGACCACCTGGTGTGACTTCCAAAAGTTTGTATCCACATGTGCATATGCAGAAATAGACAAAAGAAAGCATTGAGTGGAAAGTAGGAAACTGAGATTTTATGTTCATCCCCTTCTCCCACAGCATTCTCAGTACCTGAAGTAAAGCAGAGGGGAAAGCCAGGCCTTTGGGTTTCTGAAAGCACTGAAATCCCATTTCCATTGCATGTACTTGAGAACTCATATCGATTGAATACCAAATCCATGCCAGGTGCCAAGAGCACAGTACTTCATTCAAAGCTGCAAAGTTGGCATTCCTAGGTGATGATTATCCCTATTTCATGGGTAAGGAGATTCAGATTTAGACAGAAGCTGTCCAATGTAGTATATTTATCAGTACAAGAGATTTGAACTAGCTAGAGGACTTCCCATTTTCCTTCAAAGTCAAGTTTTAAGTTTTTAGAATAGAATACAACTCTTGCCATTCTCCCCCAACACTCTTTTTTTTTTTTTTTTTTTTTTTGCGGGTCTGGGAATGGAACCCAGGGGCATTCGACCTCTGAGCTACACCCCCTGCCCTGCTTTTTATTCTTTATTTTGAAACTGGGTCTCACTGAGTTGAGAAGGGCCTCATTAAGTAGCTGAGGCTGTCCACAAACCACGATCCTCAGATCTCAGCCTCCTAAATGCTGGGATTACAAGCATGTACCACCACGCCCGGCTCCCAACACTTTTTTTTATATATAGCAAATGAAAGAACCATCTCATGTTCAATGGGCAGGCTGGAGTTATCTATAGAAGTTTCCTGGGCACATACTTTAAAATCCCAGAGCCTTGACTTACAAACTTCTATGTCTTTCTAGTCATGCCTTATGATTCAGTATGATCAAGACCAGTTGCACAATTTTATCACTTTGTTGTGTTCCAAGTCTATAGTGACTCCTTAGAAGTGTTGCAAATTGCTCCATGTGATATGCAGAAATGTATGTGGCTATTCAATACAGATGACCACAATGAGGATATGTTTGTTTGCCCAGTGTGTAGCTGTGGGTCTCTGGTCACCCTAAATAATAAAAGGGGACCTCTTCATCGTTTTCACTGTCAACCTTCCCCACTATGCCAGGGCTAATTCTTTGCTGCTCTTAAGGACAGAGCTAGCACTCCTGACTCCACATAGACATGAAGCTAACAATGAAGTTCACAAGAAGCCCAGTGTCAGCAGGTCAGATACTGAGCCAAGAAGAATCTAAAATTATAAGAAGTCAGAAGTGTGTGTTTGTGTGTGTGTGTTTGTGCATGTGTGTGTGTCACATATGCACACGTGTATGTAGGCCAAGAAAGCACTGTGCAATTGGCAGTTGAGACTTTAAGATATTTTAGGAGGTTGTTTTGATAAGAACTAAGAATAATTTAACCTAATTTAGTTCTTCTAAAGTGCTTGAAAGCAATTTGCTTTCAATTGTCGTTAAAAAAAAAACTCCCTCCCTTTGATCTTGTTTACACTCTCATTTCCTTTAGAAAAAAATGAAATAGAATGCATATATGTGAGATTAGGTGTAATTCTTCTTCCTGTGATTGCTTTATGTCAGTTTAATGTCCTCTAACTTCATCCATGTTGTCACAAGTGATAGAATTTCCTTCTTTTTAAAGACTAAGTGGTATTCACTATGGTTATGATGGTAAACAGAGGGAAGTGAAATGAAGAGTTATTAATCAAAGGGTACAAAGTAAAGTTTCAGGAAAATAGAAAAATAAGTTTGGGATCTATCACATATAAGAGTGATTATAGTTAAGAAAAATAATATACAAAATACTTAGTCTAACATGGTTCATCACAAATTTCAAACTTAGAATATCTTATCTGAACTAAAGCACATCTGAAAGAAATTTTAAAGACAATCCCTACTTCATGATTTCAAAACCAATGTCTTAAAGTCTTCTCTGACTAACTCAATATAGGGAAAGTAAGTTTTTGCAGATGGTCCAAGGATACTCCTATAAATGGACAGCAGGTGCTCTGTGCAGGAAGACTAAGGGAGACTTACATATTTTTATGAACATTTGTGTATGTTTTAAATTTTGAATTAAGTGTTTTGCTTTTCAAAATAATTAAAATGAAAACCTTAACAGTACGTGTCACCTATTTTATTATTTCCCTTTTTGTTGAGTTAACCATTTGTCTTACATTTTATTTTCATCCTGTATTTGCCATGACTTCCAACACCTTCAAGTACTTTCAGCATCGCCTTTCTTTCTCACTGTATCATGCTCATTTCTCTCCACTTATATTTGAGCAAAAAAAAAAAAAAACTTCTTTAACATTTTTTACATGATCACACTGAGTCTCTGCTTGGATGATGGTTTTCCATGAGGTTGTGCCCAGAGAGGTAGGATTAGTGTTGATTCTGATTGTTTATGTTCGAATGTTAACTCTTACTAATCTTATATACTTTACCATATTACTAAAACCTCTTAAGACCCAGTTTACTTATTTCTGAAAAAGAATTAGCAATACCAATAATAATGATATCATGCTAAATCATCAAAACATTCTAAAGTACATATAAAATACTTGGCCCAGTATTCTGTACATAGGTATCTGTAAAACATTCACAAGCATGCTGTGCAGGAAGAACACCTGAGCTCTAGGGGAAACGCATCATCCATCATGTTCTTAAGTCAATGGAGACATTTTTTTCTATCATCTTGTACCTTTTTATAGGCTGTTACCTATTCAATAGGTAATAATTAGTGTTATGCCTTTGTATTTAGTATGCTCTACAATTCCCATACATTTTAATAAATCATGTTTTTAGTTTAAAAATCATATCTAACTAAAGCAAACAGCAGATCAGAAGATTAGGATGGAGGCAGTAATAGGAATCAGAAGGCTAATGGTAGTTGTCACCTAGAAATTACACATCTCCTACTGCTTCCTCCATAACCAAGCCAAAAAGAAGCATGCAGAGAAACTACACATGATTATCTGCTTCCACCTTGTTTTTTCTTGGATGCTTTCTTGACACATTGCCAACCAGAGTATGGATTCCTGGTTCTGTCAGATGCTGTGTTCACCCTTTGTTTTCCTCCATGGTCTTTTGGTTTTGATCTTTGGTTCCCAATGCTCCCAATTACTTAGAAGTAATTCCCAGCCCTGGCCCAGCCTCCATCATTAGCCATTTTCCTGTCTGGCAACCTCTGCTCTGGAGAGGAAGTGAGTAGAAATGCTTTCGTGGTTTGAGTTCATAAACTTTTACTGAATGTCCAACACATGCTGATTGGTATCCTCAGGCAGTATGCGGTATGCACCTACATCCTAGACATAAAAGAAATCATAGATTTGGCTCCATTCCATGCAGTCTTCTATAAAGTCAAATATGAATGAAATACAGTAAGGCAAACTCTGTAACAGACGCAGATGCAGTTTGTCTTGTGTAATGCGTGATTGAAGCATATAATCTGGTCTGTCCCTTTGCTTTCTTCTCTTTCTCCTGCTTTTCAGCAAAGGCTTTGAGCCATCCTTAAAGTGTATTTTCCTAGCAGGAAGATCATCTGGCACACATATTTTAACCAATTCTCAAAAAAGTAAATAAATAAATAAAAGGGCTTTTCCCTAACCTCATGTGTGGAACAGACTGTGGGTGGTCATTTGGAGGTTAGACTCCAGGGCAAGAGACACCCAGCTCATACTTTTCAAAGTGCCAAGTAGTCAATTAGCTAATTATACTCAGAACTCAGACATTCTTTTAATCTCCACAGCAGGCTAGTTCATCATTGTCAGATATAAATTATAGTCCACTCAGATCTGAGAAAGTGTAAGACGGTTACATAAAAAGAACAAAGAGAATTTTAGAGGATGGCAGCAATGAAACACAACCATGCCTTTTGTACTGGTCACTGACTCTGACCATTCTCTCCACACCCACCTCATGGGCTTCCTACTGGTCATAAATAGGGTCAGGAAGAGGTGCATATTTTACAGTCCCTAATGGAAAGCAAAAGAATGCCTTCTTTTGCTTGCCAAAACTTGTAAACCTGTAAAACATTCACAGGCATGTTGTGCAGGAAGAACACCTGAGCTCTAGAGGAAACGCATCATCCATCATGTTCTTAAGTCAATGGAGACATTTTTTTTTCTATCATCTTGTACCTTTTTATAGGCTGTTAATATTGGAGAACTTGATCAGATGCAGGCAGGCTCTCATATTTAGAATGGAGAAGAGGACAGCAACCAAATGCTAAACATGTGCCTTCACCACCATGAAGAGCACAGATTTTATTACATTTTATGAACTTTCCAGCTGATGTTGAGTTGGGGGAGCATTCATGTTCATGTAAGCCTGCCTCATCATGTACATGGCTGCTACTACTAATAAGCAGAGGATGGTTGGGCTAGCTTCTCCAGTCCTTGTAGAAAAGTTTGAATTTCCTTCCATTCGTTTCACATTTTCTATAAATTGGGAATTTCTAAGATCATCATGTACATTTTTCCAGATATTCAAAGCTATTTTCCTATGAAGTGTTGCTTTGGTAATGCCAGGCTTGATGTTTTAGCTCATCACATGAACCTGTAATTACCAACTGAACACTTGGATGCCCTGGGCTACTGCAGCCAACTCACGGAGAGATACACTGCAGGATATTTTAAAATTTAAAGAAAAACTCAGGGACTTCTAACACTCCACACACAAGCTACTACTATTAGGTTGTTGGACACAATAACAGAATAGATAGTTATTTCTAATGATCTAACGGTGTCATGTAAAAATTACTAAAAACATCAATGGCATTAGAAGTCCAGAAAGTTTGAGAACCTCTAACTTAGTCTTGTTTATATAAGGGCTTGTATATATAAGGGCTTGGCCTTGGAGTGAATAAGCAGTTCACAGCAAGGAAGAATCAGGAGATCTGGGCTTTGTGTTGGAAGCTATTCAGCAGAGTGGGGACTTGAAAATAGAAGGGAGACAACAGCTGGTATTTCTCATTCCATCTTTGTTCTCCAGTGCAACTCTAGAGGGGCTTGAATATCCCTTTGAAACAAATTTCTCTGGAAAGAATTTTGTCAGAGAACATATGACAATAGTTTAGCTCAATACAGTCTCCCAGAAGCTATCTATCTTCAGACTTATGATCTAAGAAGCCCGATGTGGTGGTGCACTCTTATAATTCCTGTGCTTGAGAGGTAGAGACAGGAGGATCATGCAGGTTCGAAGCCAGCTGTGCTGGCTAAAGAGACCCTGTTGCCAAATAAAAATATTTAAAAAAATATGTCTGGGAGTGTAGCCCGGAAGTAGAACAGTTTCTGGGAACCCCAGTATCATCACACACACACACACACACACACACACACACACACACACACAATTATGATCTAAGAAGTAAGAGATTTTTGAGATTGGTAAACTCGTGGAAATAAATTGGATCCAGGTCTAGAATAGAAGGACCAGTAATTAAAAAATAGACCTTTGTCACAATCTTATAAAGGATAACTTATTATATTGAACAGGACACCGGGAGTTATAAAAACAGACCCAGTTTGATGACAACACCTTGGTAAAGAGAAAGATACCTGAGGACAAAGACAAGCACAATTTCTTGATTCTACTATGATGAGCCAAGTTTGAAATCCATTGGAGAATTAACTTGTATCTTTTGTCTTATAAAAGCTAGGTATTGAATCATTTGTTTCTTCACAGTGAGTCCTCAAACATCTATACCTCAGACATATCCTATCATCATCTCAAAGCAATGACCACTACTTGAATACCTGTCTGTTTACTTACTGGCATATGTTTATTATCTGTCTTATCCCTGGTGAAATATAAGCCCCAGTGATGTAGAAAATTGTCTTTCCATTCAGCACTGTATAATGGAACATAGCACAAAATGGTAAGGCTCAGCATGTATTCATTGAAATTCCACCCCTATCTTTGTACATCTAAGTGAGATTGGCAGTGGTGCCTTCTTATACGGGCATAACATTATTCAAACTGCTTGTTTCATTAATTATCCTTTTTCCTTTCCATATCTTCCTCTCTCAATCTTCTTCCATTGTTCTACTGGTTTCTCTCCTCATTTATCTAAAGTTCCTTTTGTTTTCACCTACCTTAGAGTTATGAGAGAAAATATGTAACCATTGACTTTCTGAAACTGGCTGATCTCAGTGTAATATTCTCTAGTTCTCTACATTTTCCTGCAAATAATATAATTTTGTCCTTTCTTAAAGCTGATTAAAATTCCATTGTGTATATATACCACAGTTTCATTATTCATTAGTCTGTTGATGGATATCTAGAGTGATACCATAATTTGGTTATTGTGAATTATGCTACCACAAACATGAATATGATATATCACTACAGTATTCTAATTTTAATTCTTTTGTAAAGATATCAAGGAGTGGCATGGCTGGGTCATATGGTAGTTCCATCTTATTCTTTTGAGGAACCTCCAAATGAATCTAGTTACAGTTGTTCTATTTTAAATTTCCACCAACAGGGTATACGAGTTCCCATTTCCCCAAATCCTCACCAGCACCTATTGTTTGTATTCTTGATGATTGCCATCCTAATTGGAGTTAAACTCAGTCTCAGTGTAGTTTTGATTTGTATTTCTCTGATACTAAAATTGTTAAATATTTCTTATCTCTTTATTAGTCATTTGTATTTCTTCTTCTAAAGTGTCTAGCCAATTCAATTGCTCAGGGTTTTTTTTGTTTGTTTGTTTGTTTTTTGTTTTTTTTTTTTTTTTGGTGGTGCTGGGGTTCCTGGAAGCCCTTCTGCCTCCGGGCTACACTCCTAGACCTATTTTTACATTTTTGTTTGGAAACAGGGTCTCCTAAGCCAGCGCACATGGCTGGCTTTGAACCTGCGCGATCCTCCTGTCTCTGCCTCCCAAGCGCGGGGATTACAAGCGTGCAGCACCATGCCCGGCAGTTGCTCAGTTTTTGATTGGGTTATTTCTTTTAGTGTTAAGCTCTTTGAGTTCTTTATATAATTTAGATATTAGTCCTCTATCAGAGGAGTATCAGGCAAATATTCTCTCTCATTCTGTAGACTCTTTCTTTAGAGTTTTGATTATTTCCTTTTCTGTGCAGAAGCTTTTTAATCTGATGCCATCCCTTTTATTGGTTCTCTGTTTTATATCCTGATCTTTGGGGGTCTTATTGGGAAGTCTCTACCAGTGTCTCAATGGAACCTTTAATTAATATATAGTAATATGTACTGATACAAATAGGTATAAATCTCAAGCTTTTTCCATTTTGTTTCTAGTTATATATGTCTTCTTTAATGATTACCTATGGATATGATCATTAAAACTAACTTTTATTTAGACTAATTCAAGTAAGAATAACTAAATTTCAGAAGGTGAGAAAAAGAAATTGGAAATGCTGCTACATTTCAGCTTATATTCAATTGAAGGTTATATTATGATATAAAAGAAAACTTTTCTATATCTGGAAAATTAATAAAACATCAGTATTCCATTAAAATGTATATTTCTTGAGGAAGTGGTTCCATATATTTATTAGAAATTTGTCAAAACCAATTCCACATGCTTTAACATGATAAATTAAACTGGTTATTTTTACCTACATTTTAAAATATCAATATAATTAAGTTAAACACATTTAAGTAGCTTCTATTATGTTCCCCTTCAGCAGAGGGAGTAAATAGTAGCATGGGATTAAGTAAAATTAAGCTCCTGTGTTTTTTAGAACTTTTAAGAATGTTTATTGGCATGTTTATTCTTCTGCTAGAAATAAAATGCTACTTGGCTTTCTTTTTAAATTACAGCATAGTTATTTCTATAAGTAAACTTGGGTTTAAAAGTTAACATATGCTTTCAACATTTTTGCAATCAGTGTGTTTCAAGTGAATAAAAAGCCTCTGAGATTTTTGGTTTTGTGTATAATAATGTGATAATAAAACTTTTTTATTTCTAAAATGTTAGAAACAACTTATACCAATATTTAACTTTTAGAGTCTCAGGTCAGAATAAAATTCTTCTTGCTTTTTTGTATTAACCAGATATTTAAGTATAATCTAAATAGGTGACTTTTCATTTAATTGATGCCTTTATAGTTAAGCAATTTATTCTATAATTTTACTAATTTGGATGTAAAAATTTGTGAAATGCTCTAACAATTCCCATCATTCTTACCTCTTAAAAAGACAACATATATTCCCTTTCTTTGAGTGTTTACAAGTAGACATTTCTCTAAATACTTCCAGTATTTTGCCCAGTACGTTATTATCCCCTGTGCATTTGGAATAAGTCATCTATTTAATGGATTTCAGTATTTCTCAAGTGAATGGAGCTAATCTTTGAAAAGGACTTTAGAATGAAATTTGGCTTTTTCTTCTTTCTCCACCACAGAGAAGTAGATGGTGAAGATCTGATGTAACTACATTTGCTTTTATCCATAGGTAGGTTTTACCAAGATTCATCCATACTAGTGGTTAGCATGGGCAGGCGGCTGGTTTTTCTGGAGCAACATCAGGCTTCTCAGAAGTAGATATGACTAATGGAAATATTTTACTACACAAACTCAAAAAGCTTTTACTACGTTAGAATATTTTCTTGCTGCATTTTATTTTGTCACTCAGCCAAGTCTGCAGGCTGGGAGACCAGGAATGTTAACTTTTACAGTCAAGGGCTCCAATCATTAGAAGGCCCCAACGACATTGTAGTTTTAAATGGTTGGACTTTTAATTTCAGCCAAAATGTTTATTGTTTTAGCCCTATCATGTAAAGTCCTTTGAAGTTGTCTCTCTTGCCTTTACAAGAAGAAAAAAAGTCTCAACACACTGGAAAATGATGACTTTTCTTGTATTCATCAGGGCCCAGAAAGTTGGAGGGGACCGCCACAATGGTATCTGTAGAGTCAGGGCAAAGGAACAATAATAAGCGAGATTGTTTGCTCAGGACAGAAGCTGCTGAAGCTATAAGCTGGTAGCAACACTTAAACAATAGTTTAGATAAATTACTGGAAGCTGAGAACAGACTAGCATGAGAATAAGAAAGTCCTGTGAGCAACACTCTCTGGAAACTCTCCTCACTTGTTGGGTTTGCCTCTAGAAACTGCATCAGGGTCTCACAGTGAAAAAGAAACATAATTTCCTCCTGTCTCAGAAAATAGAGATAAAAAGTAAGTATTCTACATTAAAAAATCCTTCTTTAATATTCTTATTTTTTCTGTATTATGGCACTGTGACATTGTGAAACTTTGCTGATTCTAAAAGGTCTTCCAATGTCATCCCACTTTTAGAGGTAGATAACAACTCACCATAGTTCATGTTCCAAACGCAAATCAGCACATACCCAACCATATAATTTATTGTTTTTTTTATATCCTGAGTCAATATCCATCTTCCCTAATCAAGCTAGAGTCAGGTATAGGACAACTAAGTAGAGCCTCTATGCTCCGGAGCCCCTGGAATAATTCAAATTGGCCAATTCTAAGCGTACTCTGCTTCAGAGTTCCTTCACTTTTCTCTGCTTCCTAATGAACCTTGACATTTTCCCTTAGTGCCTTGCTGTGGTGTGGCATTCCCTATCCACCTGAGAACCATGAGAATTCAATAACAATCATTTCCTGATCTGCATGCTTAAATATACTTCAAATATGTCCTTAGTATGGCATATTTGGGACACCTACTCTGCACCAGGTGAGTAAAACTTTATAAAAGTCTCATCTTTTCTCCTTAGGAAAACAATGGCCCAACTCTAGCCTCCCAATCTCACATGAGGGGTGGGTGAGTGGTGGCTATAAGCCAAGAAAAACTTGTAATGGTCCCAATCAAGAAACACAGGCAACTAAAAGACTGAGATTTAGTCATAATATAATGGAACACTTCCCCAGCAATGATCACTATGTTGACAGGATACCTGAGCAGTAACAGAGGTTAATAGCTAAGAAAACTCCAAAGTATAGATCCTGTTTAGTGAAGAGTTCTTAGGGAAGTGCCAACAAAAGAGGAGGCAGATTTAAAAGCAGAGGAATTTGAAACCAATGGTAATTTCATCTACAGCCAACACTGCAAATGACCCACTTAAATTTAGGCTGAATTCATGTAAGGCTTCACATTAAATCCTGATTTGCCCAAAATACCAAGTCTCACCTAAAAAAAATTATAAGGTATGACAAAAGGTGAGAAAAATGAAGTTTGATGGTACAAAGCAAGCATCAGAGCCAGATTAACATATGACAAGTATTTTGGAATTTTCAAACCAAATATTAAAAACATCTATAAGTTCTATGCAAAGTTATGTAGTGGGAAAAGTACAAATGGGGAGTGCAATAAGAAAGAAATCAAGAAACATAAAACATTAAAACAAAAAAATATTGTAATAGACATGAAAAATGATTTTTGTGCACTCATCACTAAAATGGACAGAGTTAAAGAAAGAATCGGTCAGCCTGAACATATATCAATGAAACTTCCAAAACTGAAAAGCAAAGAGAAAAAAAGGAATAAAAAGAAGAAGAGAACAGAACATCTAAGAACTATGGTAAAATTACCAAAGTTGTACATACACATAATGCTAATACCAGAAAGAGTAGAAGAGATATTTGAAATAATAGTAGTCAAGAATACTTGCAAACTAATAGCAGAAAAAATGCACAAAGTGAGTAATCTCAGAGAGCACTAAGAATGATTAATAAATAAAATATGTTAAAAGTGTAAAATCAAAGGAAAAATAGAAAAATCTTAAAAGAAGTCAGAAAAATATATAACCTTACTATAAAAATATATAACCTTCCTATAAGAGAATAAGAGCCATCATTACCTTTTTCAAAAAAACATAGAAGCATGAAATTGAGGTGAAATACTTGAAAGTTATTTTTGAGGAAAAAAAGCACCAACAACCTAAACTTCTGTATGAAATGAATTTACCTTCAAACATGAAGGAGTTCCTCAAAGAACAAAAATGGAGGAAATTCATTGCCAGAATATCTGCCCTGCAAGAAATGTTAAAAGAAAGTCTTAAATAGAAGGAAAAGTATATAGGTTCAAAACTTAGATAAATACAATCAATAAAAGTATATGAGAGAAGAGATATATGCAGGTAATTTTCAACCTCTCTTATTCTCATCAGGATATTTGCTAAATGAAATAGTCATAGTATATTTGGTATTCTTAAAATATGGAAAGTGAAATGAAGGACAGCAATGTCATAAAAGACAAGAGCTGGGCATGGTGGCACACGCTTGTAATCCCCGTGCTTGGGAGGCAGAGACAGGAGGATCGTGCAGGTTTGAAGCCAGCCCCACGTGCTGGCTTAGGAGACCCTGTTTCCAAATTTAAAAAATGTAAAAATAGGTCTGGGAGTATAGCCCGGAGGTAGAAGGGCTTCTAGGAACCCCAGTACCACCAAAAATAAATAAATAAATAAATAAATGACAAGATACCTAAGATTCAAAGCTAGACAGCCAGTGTCTTTAAAAGGTGGTTTTATTCAGTTCAGGTGCCCATTTCTTGACTGAGTTATTTGTTTTGCTAGTGTAGAGTCTTTTGAGCTCTTTGTATATTCTGGATATTAGCCCTCTATCAGAGGCTGGTAATGATCTTCTCCCGTTCTGTAGGCTTCCTCTTTAGGTTCTTGGTGGTTTCCTTGGATGAGGAGAAACTTTTTTTTTCCCCTTGGATGAGGAGAAACTTTTTAGTTTGATGCCATCCCACTTGTTAATTCTTGCTTTAATATCCTGCGCTTTGGAGGTCTTGTTGAGAAAGTTACTGAATAGAGACTTCACAAAAGAAGAGATACAAATGGCCAAAAGATACATGAAAAGTTGTTCAACATCATTAGCCATCAGGAAGATGCAAATCAAAACTACCCTAAGATTCCATCTAACCCCAATTACAGTACAAGCATAAAGAAATCAAATAATAACAAATGCTGGTGAGGATGTGGGGGAAGAGGAACTCTTATCCACTGTTGGTGGGAGTGCAACTAATTCAGACGCTATGGAGATCAGGGTGGAGATTTCTTAGAAAACTTGGAATGGGTCTGCCATATGATCTAGCTAAACCATTCCTGTGTATCTTTCCAAAGGGGTTGAAATCAGAGAACTACAGTACCATAGGCATACCTATGTTCATAGCAGCACAATTAGTAATAACCAAAATATGGAACCAACATAGGTCTCCATAAACAGATAATTGGATTGCAGAATTATGGGAAATAACACACAATGGAATTCTATTTAGCAATAAAGAAGAACAAAATCATGCCATTTGCAAGAAGATGGAAAGATCTGGAGAACATTATTTTAAGTGATATCAGCCAAGCACAGAAAGAGAAGGGACATATGTTTTATTCTAATATGCCCAAACTAAGGAGCATTGGGGATACCAGAGGGACTCCAGATAATGGAGGGGAAATCTCAGCAAAGCTAGAATAGAAGAATAGGAGATGAAGAACGCTGAGGTTGATTAATGGAGGAGCTACATCAGAATATGGGTAAAAGTATGAATATAGCATGGTCAACCTGGACACTCATTGTTGGAGGGGGGAAAGGGAACCAGGTGGGAGGGGAGAGGACAGCAAGCACTGTCTAAATGTATTTAGTATGTTCCACATATAAATAAAATTTTTTAAAAATATAAATATATAAATAAATGGTGGACTTATAATAGTTACCAACATATTTTTCAAACCTTAAGACAACTACTCAAAACAATGAAAAAATCATATACAATCCTCAGTTAAACTGAAAGAGAAAAGATAAAAAAGAAAATAAATAGAAAAGTTTCAAACATAGTAGGTATTAACTGAAATATATCAATAACCACTTTAACCAGTTTACCTGAAATTTCTTAACATATCTATTAAATAACAAAGATTATCAAAGTGGATAAAAAGCAAGATGCAATCATATGCCATCTGAAAGAAAACTTAAATGTGAAGACTCATATTCCCTAAAAGAAAAAGGTTGGAGCAGGATATTCCAAGTTAAACTAATCAAAATAACTTAGATGACCTATTAATTTCAGATAAATCATACTTTAGTAAAAGAAACATTACCAGTAATAAAGACACTGCAAAATTTCTAAGACATAACAAACCTTACCATGAACATTCATAGTAAAAACTGATAGAACTACAAAGAGAAATAGAAAATTTATTTTCATTGTTGCTGATTCAGCAGCCCTCACCTGGTTGCTCTTTGATGATTGATCAGTCTAGAAGAAGAAATTAAACAATGACGTCTTATCCCTGTCCCCTCCTTTGGGCTCCTCTCCTCCTGAAGGCACATTCTGAGCTCTTCCATAGTGGAAGCTTCATGTGGCAAGGCCAATTATCTGGAGTTTAGTAAATCTAATATGAGAGGCATATTAACAATGACAATTCCATCCAATCAAAAGTTATATTCTTTAATATAAAACTCCATACATTATTAATATTCTGAGTTTTGTATGAAAACCGTAACTCAATTGGTTCTAAGCTCAGGGATCAGGGCTGCTATTTATTATACCTGAAGCTCCAATAATATGAAATATAATTTATCATCTTTTGATGATTTCTCATAATAATTTTATGCTGATAAGTAAGTAATATATCCCAGTTGTCTAAATAATACTAAAGTAGAGGTCTATGTTTTTTGTTTGTTTTTTTGTTTTTTTTGGTGGTGGTACTGGAGTTCCTGGAAGCCTTTCTACCTCCGAGCTATATACCCAGACCTATTTTTACTTTGTATTTGGAAACAGGGTCTCTTAAGCCAGCGCGGCTGGCTTTGAACCTGCGCAATCCTCCTGTCTCTGCCTCCCAAGCACAGGGATTACAAGTGTGTGCCACCACGTCCAGCCAAGGTCTATGTTATTTGTCAATGAATCAACAGCTCAAAACTATGGGATGATATCTCAAAGACATATACTTACCTTCCAAGGTAAATTAAAAAATATCACTCCAGCTTCTAACATTATAATCACAATCAAGGCATTAAAAGAGGAAAGGGGGAAAGACTAGTTTCTGTCTGTAATCTGGAATACAAAAATCTTTCCAGAAAATGCTCAACAAATATTTATTAATGTTTATTGGACTAGCCTGTGTCACATGACCACTTACTACTGCAAGGAAAGCTGGAAAAATGGGCACTTAGCTTTTCTATCCTTTCTGGAAGAAAGTGACTGAAAATGCATATTAGAACAGTCAACCACAATATGAACAATGATACTTTCAAGGGATTCTGAATTTAGAAAGTATTTTCTTCCATTTTTAAAGAATTTATTAAGGGTGAATTTGTGTTATTTTATTTTTCTATTATTTGTGTATTTCCATCTGTTTTTAATCTACTGCCATACTTTCGATAACTATATAGATTGGTGGTAATTCTTTTATGGAAAAAAAAAAGTTAATGAGCTTTGTGATGGCATTTTTCACTTCCAGCCCATTTTTTTTATTTTATTATGGTTTCAAAAGTCTGTCCAGGGTCATTAATATTACTGAATAATGTCTGACTTAGAGATAAAGAATAGAATTAATTTGAAAGAAAAAACAATTCTATTTTTAATGTTCTTCTTGCTGTTTGGTTATAGTCTGAGCTTTACAAAAGAAGAATCGAGGGCTGTTTAAGATGCAGATTATTTCAGTTCTAAGGGTACTTGGTGAAGGTTATTTAAAATGTGGTTTCCATTCTACTTTGTGTTGCCCTTGTTGTGACATTGAGACCACTTTTTCTCAACCCTTGAAGCTTAGTCAAATAGCAGTGGAAGGTGCTACCTCTACCAATTTAAATAAAATGTTTAGCCAATTTTGAATTTCATCAAGACTGACGCGCTTCACAATAGATTTAATTCCTGCTTTTTCATGAAAACTTGAAAGCATGTTGGTTAAGATTGTTCCCCTTTTCAACTTTGAAATATTGTATTAGTAGCACAGTATTACATTAGGTTGTAACATTTATTGACTTTGAAGAAACTTTTAAAATGTCTTACTCTGGATTAACACTAGCAAAGCTCCCTAACTCTGAGTGGATTTGTTTACACTGTTAATTTACAAGTATAACTCAACGTTGTGTAGGCTTACTTATTTAGTTAAAAAGCCTCATTTGGTTAAAAAAATTCATAGCATCATGTATGGGATTTAATAAAAAAAATTGCACACACAAAGACTTAAGGGCTGTCCTTCTAGAAGAAAGAAACATTAAGAATATTTGGCCTTTGGAATAAAAGCTAAGTAAGTCTAGAACAAATAAAAAGGGCTGCATTTCATGTGTGCATTTTTTGCTTAACCATTCATTTTCAAGTTTTCCACATGTTCCTTATGCATGAATCAAAAATGGAAAAGGAGCAAGCCAATAAAAAGCAGACCTCTTCAGAAATGCTGTACGTCACTTTTGCGCAAGCTTGGCTGCCAAAATAATTAGTGCAGAATCTGCCTCTCATTATAGTTACAAGACAGGCTTTTTGCTCTTTGTGTGTGCTAACTGCATCCCACTGCCAGGCTAGATGCGCGAGCAGAACAGAGCTGGCAGAGACACCTCGGCACTTGCTGTCTCAACTTGCTGTTTGGAACCAAGGCTGCCAGACCACTGCTAACACTGATTGGCATTCACACTTCATTTGAGTGGGTTTGCATTTGGACAAGGTCTTCATTTTCACCTTTTTTGCTATTTCCTGAAGAAAATGAGCAATCTCTCTGAGGCTGGTGTGCTTTTCCATTCTAGGGCTGTTGAGTTACCCCTTCCTTTATAAAAGACAGGTCTGCAGATTTGCAGCTTGTTAGGTAAAAAGGTGTTGTGTTCTACTCCTGGGGTTTTCGATATATTTTTCTTCTCCGTCTACACACACACACACACACACACACACACACACACACACACACACACACACACTTAGCTTAGGAGCTGTGCAAATGCTGCTAACTGGTTCCATTAAAGACATAAATTCATTGTGCCATAGAACAAGGACAAAATTAAGCTGGAAGAAAGGACAGTACATCAGCATTGGGGAGTTTGGCATAAACTTAAAAGGACTCTCTGGGGATGAGTTATTGGCATACCTTTTCCTCTATAGGACTCTTTCCACTGGGATGGAACAATCTGTTTTCCTCACAAGGAGCTGGCACTGGTCAAGTGGATTTTAGAAAAATTCCTCTGTATCTAATTCACTTCAAAGCCATGAAGCATCTTTCAAGCATTAACACAAGAGTGGCTGCTGGTATTCATTGCATTTTTTAAAAAGTTAAAAACCATGTTCATAATGGCAGACTGGATCAGAATTCTGAATCCTTCTACACTATTCCTAGGCAATACAAATCATGTACAAACACACGCACGCACACACACACACACACACACACACACACACACACACACACACATATCCCTAAATAAGTACTTTTCTTTTTCATGGAAAGAAGTGAGGAAAAATGATGCTGCAGAAAAAATTAACCTGAATTTTCCAAATCAACTAAATGTCTGTACAAAGCATCTAGAAAATTAGTCAATTTTGTGCTTTATTTCTTCAGCATTCTTCTCTAAAACTGTGATCAAAAGATTGTGGGCAAATTTTATAGATTGTTTTAATTATGAAGTAAAACCAGACCCTGGGATTATAAGAAAAGACATTCTTCTGAAACCAACCTCAGATCTCAAGGCCTTTCCACATGTCGACTTCCACCTGGAAATGGTTTTCTACTCTTCCACTCTTAACTTCCTCAATTGCCAGGTAGACCCCAGCATATTCTTGAAGACTGAGTTCAAAAGTGATAAATTCTTTGACTGCCACTATTCCTTCATTTAAAAAATCAAAGGAATTAGCTGAGCATGGTGGCGCATGCTTGTAATCCCTGCACTTGGGAGGCGGAGACAGGAGGATTGCGCAGGTTCGAAGCCAGCCACCCTGGCTTAAGAGACCCTGTTTCCAAAAAAAAAAAAAAAAAAACTATATATATATATATATATATATATATATATATATATATATATCTCCAGGTAGAAGGGTTCCATCCCCAGTACCACCAAAAAAAAAAAATGTCAAATGAATTAAAATATATGTATGTATCGAGTACATTATATAAATTAGGAATACAAAATGTAGTCTTCCTCTTAAGAAGCAAGTCACTCTGCATGCATTTTTTCCCAGAAAGCTTGTCTGTATTGGTGTCATAAACCTTTTCATTCATAAGGCAATGTAGTTTAGTCTTCATTTCTATTTTCCTTCAGACCCATACTGTCCCATACAGTAGCCACTACCTACATATATTATTAACTGCTTGATATGTGGCTACTCCAAATTGAGATGTGCTATAATTATAAAATGCACACCAATGTTCTAATAATATCATATAAAATATTTGTATATGAGATATAAGAAATAACCTACCACAACCATTTATTTTGTTTTGCTATATTTATTGTGGTTACTAGAAAATATTATATCTAGCAGTATTGTGTTTATTTTCTTATTTTTTCTTCCTTCTTTTTTATTTATGTTTATGTACTTACCATTTTTTATGTGCTGAGGCTCAAACCCAAGGCCTTGAGCATGCTAAGTAAGCAAAGCACTCTTTGCTCATCCTATGACATTTCTATTTGACAGTGCTACTCCAGACTAAGAGCATCCTGAGAATAGGGGTTCAGTTTGCTGAATTCTGTATTTCAATCCCAATTATATAAAAATCAAGGTATTCAATAAATGAGTTTAATCGAATTTATATTTTAATAGCCATAGTTAATGTCCTAGAGCTAAGAAAAAGATGCTAATCTGCAGAGACAAAAGTCATTTTATTTTGTTTTGTTTTCATTTTTTAAGAGCATTTGCCATGTTGTCACTATGCAGATGACTATTTTGTGAACTCTCCATCCTGTCTCATTTGTGTGTGTATTTTATTTGTTTTTTTTTAACCTAGCACATTAGACAGAGATGAATTTCCTCAAATGCTACCTAATGCTTCAGCTGAATACTAGACACTCATTCTTGACTCTGTCTGGCAGGATAGCACAATGCTCGAGCAATTCTATTCATTTACTACTACATTCCAGCTTGTCTTTAAGGAAGCCTCAGGAGATCTCAGATTTATTTTTCATGAGTTGCATAAAGGAGTGAAAATTTTCTGAAGATTTTTATCTTGCTTTGGGAAGTCTAAGACATCATTTTCCATTGATTCTCATAATCTCAATTTAGCTACTTAAGACTTTAGGATTTTGAGAGGCATAGGAAAGCAAGAGGCAGAGAGATGAGAACTAGGACAGATTTTTATTTACTGGAGTCCCCAAATAAATAACTGATAATGGACACAAAAAAGGTACATTAATTAAATGTAACAGAATCCTGCACACAATCCAGCCTGAACAACAACAACAACAACAATAAAAAAACACCCCAAAAGAATATCCATGGAACAATTTAAGAAACTGAATAAAGTTTTAAAACAATCTATAGATGAGCAAATAAGGCAACCTAAGTGAGGGGGATGGGAGGAGGGAAGAGAGAAATTCCCTAAAGTACATGATATACATTCACAAATATATCAAAGTCAGTCAGTAAGCCAAACATGAGAAGGAAGAGGGAATGGGGTGGAAATTGGAGAGGAGTGAGTGTTGTGTGCATGTATGCCTCTACCATGTATACCTCTACCCCATTAAGATATATGACTACAATGCATTAAAAAAATATTTTAAGAGCCAGGCATAGTGGTGCATGCTTGTAATCCCAGCATTCAGGAGGCTGAGAAAGGAGGATCACAGTTTGCAGCCAGCCTCAGCTACTTAGTGAGGCCTTTTGCAACTTAGTGAGACACTATTTCATGATAAAGAATAAAAAGTAGGGCTGGGAGTGTAGCTTGGAGATAGAATGCCCCTGGATTTCATCCCTTGTACTGCAAAAAAAAAAAAAAATTACCTTATAGGAAATTAAAGTTAATTTACTAATTTTGATAATTTTATTCTAGCTATGTATGTACATCGACATTCCTATTGCTAAATTTACAAAAATAGCTTTTTAACATTTTAGAAAATGTTTATGAAATTATCAGATTATTATACCTTTAAAAATATAATTCTATAATATTTGTAATATATTCTTGTTGAAATTTTTTGAACAACCATGAGCTTCTTCTGGGAAATTGCTTCTTCTGACAATTACTCCAGATAATTAGAATATATTTAATCTGATGGGTAGGTTATTAGTACATATTCAAATAGTTAAGCCAAATATATATGGATTTTCCTTATGTTTGCTCTCAAGGTCAACTTTAAATATGTAGGTTTCACCCAACATTCATATTTTAATATCTCTTTAAATATGCTTTAAAATGTTCAAGTTACACTCAGAATCCTGAGGGGTTTCAGCTTTCATGTTAGGAGAATTAGCTTTTATTCCTCAGTCAGGCACTGGGAGTTATTTAACCATTTTGAGGGACAAAGTGAAATGATTCAAAGCTTTTCAAATGTATCTATGGTGTGGAAGCATAAAGTAGAGATGGCAAAGAGGAGACCCCAATAGTATTGCAACTGAATCTGCAGTGGGTGATGGGAGCCATAGCCAAAATGCTAGTGATAAGGATAAAGACTGAACTGAAGGTCCAGCTCTGAGAGATGCTTTAGGGAACACTGCATCGCTTGAATGCACACATTGAGATAGAAAGAACTCAGGTTTATAGTATAATTTCCAAGTTTGGTGATTCAGACAGTGGTGGACCTCAAAGAAGGCACTGAACCATTGGGTATGCAGAGCGATGTTTTATAGTATTAAACTATTTAATTACTCTTCATTTGAAAAGTTTGTTATTTGAGATATATTAAAATACATTTTTCATAAAAACCTTGAGTCTATTAATGCTAAGTTATGGGGAAACTGCCTGAAGAAATTTGCAAATCAGTCAAGATGGCGTTCTTTGAAATAAGACTTACCCCATAGATTTATAAGACTCAAAATGTCTCACTGAGACCATAGTCACCATAGACCACCATGTTCCTTAACTTTTCATATTTTTCCAGGAAGAACATGCTCAAATTGAAACTATTTACACACAAAAAAGGGATGTTTCATATTTTCACAATAGCCCATAATTTATTTTTCCTTAATTATATAAGAAAATATTTTAGCAGAGAAAAGGGAAATAAAGGAGTCCAGGAGGGAAAAGTGTCATTCATGCCAATATAAGTCATATGTAAAAAACTCAAAATTAAATGACTGAGTCAGAGGCAGATAGGAGAG
Organism: Muscardinus avellanarius; assembly: GCF_963383645.1. Taxonomy (NCBI): domain Eukaryota; kingdom Metazoa; phylum Chordata; class Mammalia; order Rodentia; family Gliridae; genus Muscardinus; species Muscardinus avellanarius. Next base: position 87,010,528 of record NC_137799.1, read on the forward strand.
CTCAAAATGCTAGTCCTCTCTTCATCAAAAGCTGATGGCTACTGGCCGAGGTCCTCACTACATGATGTGCTAAAGAATCTCCAGCCAAGAGGCAAAAATGAATAAAGTGAAAATTACTGCTATTATGCTGAGTTGAAGATAGATGACTGATCAGGCCAAGCTGACCTGTAAGGATTGAAAGTCGGTGAGCTGAAAGCAGTGTCAGAGACCCAGCCTGCTCTGAATGCAGGGATCCTGTTTCCCCATCAGCAATAATCATTGCTAAAGGCCTGTCATTGCCTGCTTTTCACCACAGCTACCACGGAGCAGTAGTCACAGTCACATTCTATTTTAACTTTCTTGGTCCAAACTTAAAATTCATTATTGTCCTGTATAATGATTTGCTTTCCTCAACTCTCAAATCCCCTTTAGTATTTATTTTCTAACTCAAATACAAACAAACATATAACCAAAATAAAACCTCTTTGACTCTGAATTAGCTAATATAACCGAGTGTTATTTTTATTCTCCTTTTTTTAAAATAATTTTTGGAAACAGGGTCTCCTAAGCCAGCACACGCAGCTGGCTTCGAACCTGTGCGATCCTCCTGTCTCTGCCTCCCAAGCGCGGGGATTACAAGCATGCGCCACCACGCCCGGCTTTATTCTCCTTTAATTTAGATCTCCTTTAATCTTGATCTGAGATCATGTAACCAACGCCTATTTGTATTTCAACCCACAGCAGTACAGTGGTTTTGTTGTTTATATCCAATATGATCTTTAGTATTTTACAAGAACTCCTCATCTTGTCATCTTCACCCAACACACACACACACACACACACACACACACACACACACACACACACACACAAATGGGAACTTTTTATTCCATTATCTCCTAATGTGAATTTGTTTTCACAAATAGCTGAAGAGATGTAAAGTTTGCATTTATTGCTATTGAAGATAATGCCAAAAATTCTAGGCTCAGAGATAAAGAGTGCCTCTCAGAATGCACCCCAGGGTGGGAGGGAAAGGGACAACTGTTCTCTAAACACTCTTGCATTGAAAGCCATCTCCTATGTTTGGGGAAAATTTGGTTCTCATGGGACCTCACAGTGGTGCCACTATATGTAATACCCTTTGTGTGTGGCTTTTCTGTTCTGTCTGTTGACCTGGGGTCTTCAGTCCAGATCTCAAATATGATTCCCACAGTATGGTTCCCTTAACCTGAAACCTAACCCCAGTGACCTTACTGTTTCTGCCACTGATATTCAACAAGACTGGATACTCCTCAAATCAACCCATTCTCCTGTAAGTGAGAACTGCCACCACAAAGAGTCCAGAAATCGTCTGTACTCAGCTACCCCAGAGTAAAAGCTCTTCACCCAGGGAGGAAAACAGATTCAACCTACAATTAAATTCCAACCCTCAGAGAGAGAAAAACCTGCTTTTGACAGCATACCAGCCCTCAGCCAATATGACAACAAACATGGGTAATGGATTCCCAATTCTGGTTTGAAGTTATTACAAACCTCTTTAGATGTGCTCAGGCTATAAATCATAAAGTAAAGTAATAAAAATATATTCTAGTATGGAAAGTATTGTGATAATTAATTGCCATGCTTTTCTTATCACTTACGTTATCATGATTAAACTATTGCTTGTACAAATTCTTCACTTTAGGGAATCCTCCTCCTACTTCCTAATTAATTACTCCTGAATCTCATGATGTCTAGTATATCTCAACTCACCTGAGTGACCAGTCTGTAATCATGGCAATCTACTGGCACTGTCCAAATGCAAACTGGATAAACCACTTGTAACACAGTCCTGCATTATTTCTAATTATTTCTAATTTCTGTGGCTTTTGACATCAGTATTCATCTTGATTCATTACCACTTATGCTTAGCCCTGTTTCTGTGGCTTAAAGAGGACTCAATTCTTTTCTTAAACATAAATCCTAATTTTCCCTCAGATGAGCAACCTTCAGTTATCCTTACAAACTATTAGGCATTACCTTAGTTTCTTTGTGTTGCTATAATAAAATACTGAGGGCTGGGTAATTTGTAAACAAGAAAAGTTTATATCTCAAACTAATGAAGGCTGGCGTATCCAAGATCAAGGCACCAAGAGGTTCCATGTCTAGTAAAAGATGTTCTTCATAGAAGACACCATCTATGCATACTTCCATGGTAGAGAGATAGAGGGTAATAGGGAAAACAGGACCCTAGAAAACTCTCTATCCTCCCTGATAATTACGTTCCCAAACACTCCACATCATAATAGCATCACTTTGGGGTATAAGTTGCCACACATGAATTTGGAGGAACTCATGTAAAAACCACATCAGGTATGCACAAATTTCTATCTTGATTGTAATGTTATGTGGAGTTTTTTCTCTCCTATGCTTCTGTATAGATTTTAAAAATAACTTTATGATGAAAAGGGGGGAATAAAACTACTTTCACTCTTATAAAAAAATGAAAAAGCTGAACAATATAACTTGCTAAACATCCTGCTATCTTGAATCAAATTATCAGCTTTCTACAAGCAAAAACCTCACCAGTATTTTCTATGCTTTTCCTACTGGTGTCTACTTTTGCTCAAGTGCTTCATGTACCTTCACTGTTGATAATTTAGGATGTTCTAAATGTTATATCTTTTTTTCCAGAAGCTATTACATATTAATTTATTTTTATTTGGTGCACTGTAACTTTATATCATATTGAGGTTTAGAGAGTCAGGCAAATGTATGCACACAGAGCAATTCGTGCCTGCCCCAGCAGGTCCCTCCCCCACCTCTCCCTCCCTGTGCAAGGCTTTGATATTGGAATTCGTAGTTTCATATACAGTCATAGCATTATTTCAACTATTTCATTTTTTGTGACTTTAGCTCCCTTCCCTAACCCCCCTCAGTCAATCCCTAAAGTCTCTGCTCATCTGTCTGATGTTGTTCATATTTCTAAATAGCCCTCTAACTTCTACGCAGTAGAGAAAACATAACCTTCTCTTTTATATTTTTATGACACAAGTTTTACAAGTGGAGATAGCATGACATTCTTCTGGTTCAAAAGATTCATTGATTTTATATCTAGAAGTGACACTTCCTTAGAAGGACATATCAGAGTAGAATAAGTGATTTGTGAATATGTACCCCAAAAGCAATTTCAAAATTATAATTGTTAAACTGCCATGGTGGCACAGACCTGTAATCCCAGTACTTGGGAGGCTGAGACAAGAATATCTTGGGTTGGAGCCCAGTATGTGGTGACTTAGTGAGACCCTGTTTAAAAATAAAACAACAACAACAACAACAACAACAACAGACTGGGGGTATAACTTAGAGGCAGAATGGCCCTCATTCAATATACTGGGGATTGAACCAGGGGCATTCTACTTCTAAGTTGTACCCCAATCCCTTTTGTTGTTGTTGTTGTTGTTGTTGTTATTTTTAAACATATATATAATTGCTGAAAAGACAATGTTAACATAAATCAAGTTTTATAACACTTAATTGGATTTAATTATGATTCTAGAATTGGGCAACACACCAGGCTAAAAATGGCTCTGAATATCACATCCTACCACATGTGCAGATTATATTTTATTCAGAGAAAAAGAAGTGATGCAAAGAAACAGTTTGATTGGTTAAGTTGGCAATTGCCTTATATGGTCATGTTTTGGCAGCTTTCAGCCTGAGATTGGCTAGAGGTTCCATTTCCTTTGTTGGAACTGGATTCATTGCAAGGGTATATTCTTGAATTTGGTTATAATTTGTTTACATTTCAATCTAAGTTAAAGTTTACTATCTATGGGGGCCATTTGGAGCTAAACTTTATCACCCAATTACTGAGACAAATCTAAACCAAACTCAGTTTAACAGAGCCATAATTCCAAACCATATTCAGAAAAAAATAAAAGCCATATATTGTTTCCATAATAAAACCCAGAGAAGGGGGACTCTCATTTATTCATTCATTTAATAATTATTACATACATAATATGCAGCAGGCATGATTTTAGCTGTAGTTCAAAACTGGGCTTGGGTAATTCAGAGATAAGATGGCCACATTAAGGTATCTGGAATATTCCACAGAGTAGAAAGCTATAGTGCTATGTCAAGCATCAACTCTGAATATTTTTCAGCAGCCTTCACCATTTACTTCTTACACATTAAAGATGGTTGAATGGTGAACCCAAATGCTCTAATACCAAAGCCCATGGATGAAAGATCTTCAATTAAGATAAGGGTCTTGAGATAAGATATCCTCTCTTATCCTGGTAAGAGGTAGATCTAAAGACAATTGTCCTTATCAGAGGTAAACAGAGAATGGGAAGAAGGTCATTGGACCTTCCAGAATATTCCAGACTGATCTGAACAATCGCATTCTCCACTCAAGGGACACATGGAGCCTCCAGAAGGAAAGAGGCAAAGAAGCCTTCTTCCCTGATGTGTTCAGAAGGAGCATAGCCCTGACAACACACCTTTCTTTCATACTCTGGCCTACAGAATTGTAAGAGAATAAATTTTATTACTTTTAAGACTGAGTTTGTGGTAATTTGTTAGCACAACCACAATAAACTAATAAAGCCGTATATTTGAATTTGTAGTCAGGTTCCCACACTTTATAGCAACAGAGGCTATACATAGTTGATATATAATAAATCCTTAATAGATTTGAGACCAATTGCTTTATATAGTAGAAGGACTAGCTCTAGGGTAGAGGAGAGGGAGAGGGCAACTTAAATTGATTCAAGATTACTATTTTATTCATACAACATTGGTAATCTTACTGTAGAAAAGATACAGCAAGATGCAGTATATTTTTATTTCTTGCCTATTTGAGCTATATCAAACATGAAAGAAAAACCACAACACAAAGAATTTTGATTTTTTCAAATGCAATATGCTCAATGATTAAGGAGTGTTAAGTCAATAATTCCAGAAATATATTTTAATTATATATTACATAGGATGTACATGGATTGGACCCTTATTTGTTTTTTAGTATCTAAGACATATCTCATTATTCTCCTTATTAACTACTTATAAAATAAATAACCCATAAATAAATTTTTATTTGGCATAAGAAGATGTGGAAATTCAATATTAATTATAAAATTATTCATAATTTTAATTTTGTTACATAGCAATTAAAAATTAAACACTAACTAAGTTTATACAATATTCAGTGCTAAGTGTAAGGAATATAACATTCAGATAAAGTAGAAATTTTAAATAAAGCAATACTGCAAGTAAGTAATGCACTTGTACTAAAACTGAAATAAGATATAAAAAAAGAAAAACTAACATCTATTTTTTGTTACTTTTACCTTTGTCACTTAAACATATCTTGAACCGTAATTAAGCAGAAAGAGAAGATAGATGACGAAGACATTAAAGGAAGTAAATAAATCTCTAAGTGAGGATTCTCCGACAAATGTGTCTTAGTGGTTAATTTCCACATCCAGAGCTGAGCAACATCTGCATCACTCGCATTTCCTTCCATTACCCGGACACCAATCACTTGCTCATTTATCATTCTTGTACACATGGCATTATTGAAATGTGATGATTCATCACTTTTCATTGATCAAGTAACATCCAGAATTACCTTCCTAATTATCTGCACACAGAGGTGACCAAATAACTAAAAACCTGCACGGCTACCTTTTAATAACACATTCAGGATGATCTGGTGAACCTGATTTCTTGTAATTTTTCCCATTAGCATGGGGACCATGCTCTATCTCTGCAGGCTCCATGGGCCTTCCTGCCATTCCCCTCCAAATCTGTTCATTCCGCATGCTTTCATGTGCAAATGGACAAAAATTGCTGTCAATTGAGAACATTTGGGAGTCATTTTCCTTGCCTTACCTTAAGCAAAAATATGAAAAGAAGTAGGAGTCAATCTATGTGACTATTAAATAAGGACACTCGTTAATATGTCACTTGGATTGTCAGTCCCTTGGGAATATATCATTTTTATAAGTGAACAGATCAGACTTTGTAAATCAGAAGTTAGCCTGCCATCCTTCCAGAGTGGCTTTGTGCATGTGTTTGTACATGTGTGTGTGTTGACTAGAAAGAAACATCTCTATGTGAGTTATTTTTTTCAGCCCTTTCAGAACTCAGCAATGTGTCAATTTGAGATGTTCAGAAACTATTAACCAGTCATAATGGGCATGCAAGATTTTCCTTTTTCAGGTTTTAGAATCTCTATCTGTGGTACTAGTAAGTGAAGGATTTAGTCTCTATAATATGTAGGCCCTAATAAAAGTTTATAGGACCTCTGTGGCCCGATAATCACATATCTCAGTTTAACTGAACACAGTTGTCCCGACGTTTCCCTCTTTAGGATAAGTACAGCTTAAGACGAAAGCTGAATTCTACAAGAGAATGTGGGCAGCTGAAAAATCTCATAATCTCTTCCATATTCAATCTAAAAAATTCACGGTGCACATTAGAGTCTCTTCTTTCTCTCTATCACTCGTGCATGTGCATGCATGTGAGCAACTAGAATGAAAAACAGCAGACAAACAACATATTTTCTGCCTTCGTTACTTCACCATAAGTTGGCAAGCAAACAGTGTTTTTGTGCTTCTGTGTCTCCCCAGATAGTTCACAATCCACTCCCAGTGAACTACTACCTGCTACTGTGAGTTTTATTTCTGTGAAAACTAAAAAGATATATACCTTGATTATGTGGCTTCTCTGTGCACTGAAAAAGCAATGGCATAAGGATGAGGGCAGCAGACCCTGCACACTGTCAGCCCCTCTGATCTGGGAGATTGGAAAGTCTCTGGGAATTTCTCTTCATTTGAGTGAACCTGCCATTGCCTTCTGAACCTCATGGCATGTTCAGATGGCCATCCAAAAGGTGAACTCTCATGAAATTGAATCTCATCCTAGAAGAAACATGAGACAGGTCAAAGCTGCTCTTGATTTGGGAAGACACCAGTCTCCTAAGCCAGTATTCTTGGGCCAGGGGCACTAATAATAAAGACACTCTATGGTAAAGTAAATATCCACAGGAAAAGAAACTATGGCCAATCAGGAACAAAGTTAGTCACTCTCTCTACATTGTCTTTCTGAGATATGAGCTGGGTTCAAACTAGCACCCTCTACTTCAAGAAGGAAGACATGATAAATGATCATGTTTCAACCTCTCCAGAGAGTAAAAGAAATGTGCATCAAAACAGACACAAAGTGTCTTTAAAAATTAGTTGCAAATTAGTGCAACCACTTTGAAAAACTGTATGGAAGATCCTCAGAAGCATGGGAATGAACCTACCATGTGATCCAGCAATACCACTTCTGGGTATCTGCCCAAAAGAATGGAAACCAAATTACCAAAGTAGTGCATGAATACCTATATTTATAGCTGTACAATTCACAAGGACCAGCCAAGATGCCCATCAACCGATGAATGGATTACAAAATATATATATATAGGCTATGTATACAATGGAATTTTACTCAGCCATAAAGAACAAACTTATGTAATTTGCAGGGAAATGGATGGAACTGAAGAACATTACGCTAAATGATGTAAGTCAGTCACAAAAAAGTTAAAAGTCGGATGCTCTCTCTAATATGTGGAAGCTGGGGAGAAAATGGGTCATAGGAAAAACTCTACAAAAAAGGAAAAACCATAGATGAATAAATTAGGAAGCCTAATTGAAGGGGATGGAAGGGGGAAGAGGTAAATTCTCTAATGTACATTCACAAACATATCAAAGTCAATCACTAAAGCCAAACACAAGAAGGAGGAAGGGGGGAGAAATGAGGGGAACTAGGGAAGGGCTAAATGAGTGATGTGTGGATGTATGCCTCTACCATCTTGTACCCCATTGAGATGTATGACTATAATGCACCAGTAAAAATATATATATATATAAATTATAAATGAAGCAAGTAGTGTGTTTTCCACCTTACGAAAAGAAAAAGAAACATGTCAGTAATTTTGCCTCCTTTCAAAGGGTTAAGCATCTCTGATTAGCTTTGGGTCATGCATCACATTTTGAGTGCCTAAGCTTAAAGACACACTTCATTGAACCCCATCTAGCAAGCTTCATGCTTATGACGGTGTTCCTCTTGATTGCTTCTCATCTGGGCTACAAAACGATTGGGTTGGAGACTGACATTGATTAAGTGCAAGAGAACCATGTTTTACTGTGACAGCTGCTAGGCCTCTGTCAACAAATCAATGTATTTTTCCCCCTTTTCATCTTAACTCTCCCGTTAGCATCCTGCTGTTACTAGAGATGAAAAACATCTCTATAACTGTCTGCTGATTGACCACTTTCTGATTTGCCAATCACATAAAATGTTTTTATGACAAAAAAGACTAACCCTTCATTTTAAGCAACTTTTTTCTGCACAAATAGTGCAATTCGCTGGAATTCTCCAGAGTACGGTTTGCTGCACCTGTAATTTAGAATCACAATAAAGAGTTAGACATGTTTTTCAGGGGAAAAAATGTCACTTCACTTCCTGGATTTGATCAGTAAAGGTACAAATGCACCTTGCCATCCATTGACTTGGAAAGAGTTTTAGCAGAGGCTGTCTAATGAGTTAGTCATCCTTCATAACTTCTTACACACAATTGTAGAGTTAACTCTTTATAATAAGGTGAGATTGTTAAAAAAAAATGACCTCTCAGTATCAAATGATGCACCATAAACAGGAGACAGGGTTAGAAGACAACAAATTTAAAGATCTTCAATGAAATGTTGAAGCAAAATGGAGCTTTTATGGCCATAGTGCTTAGAACAGCAGAGTAGCCCCTGTGCCCTCCTTCCAATTGTGTGACTTGGAAATGAGCACTTAGTTTGCTTACATAGAACATTTAGGACAAACTCAGATGGAATATGCACATTGCCATCGAGAAATAAGATGGAAAGTTTTGTGGCTTTTCAAAGAAAAGTTTCTTTTCATCTACCTTTGTATATGACTTTACAAACAGGCGTGAGCTCTGGAAGGTTCTCCTTGATGCCACAGGTTGAATGTAGCCATTACTTGCCCTTGCCCTTTTGCTAGTTGCATCAGCAAGCCATTAGAAGTTAAGAAAGAAGCTCTTCTATATAATGTGTGTGTGGGACACTTGTTAAGTTCAAAGTAGGAATGACTAACCACTTCAAAGAACGCAAAGAAATGGGATGCTTAGTGGGTCAGTTTCCCAAGCAAGTATATTACATAGAAATTGTAACTGTGTCCTAACAATTAACTAGCTCCTCAACTCTGGGACGCCCTTGAAGGCCCCATACTACACAAATCATGTATACACACACCCACGTGCACGTGCGCTCACACACACACACACACACACACACACACACACACACTGGGTAACATCCTTTTAAATTTTACACAGAAGAAAAGAAATGGAGCTAATATGGAGGAAAAGTAATGGAGCCAAAGTTGAACAAAAAAGCGACACCATGAATAAAGATTGCATTAAGGGAAAAGGAAAGGAATCAGGGCTAGGAAGTGAGGTGACTGGCCACTAAAGTGTTTCAGTGTTTCCTGGACTCCACACCCTGGATTCCTAAGCAGGTAGCCTCTGCTCTGATTGTTGTACAGTTATAACTAGATTTTTCAAAAGTTCTGAAATTCTTAGAAACAAAGCCTTCAAACAATTGTAGATCTACTTGTGTTCAAGATAGAAAGCAACTAGGGACAGTAGCCTAAATGAAAGAAGATTGTTTTCTCATCTGACTTCAAGAGTAAGTTGAAAATTCTCTTACTAAAATGAAATTCATAAAAAATTAAATTAAATTAAATTCATCAAAACTCATGAAATATTTCTTCCCACTCAATCATGCTTGCTCTATTATCTTAGAAATTTAGGAAACAAAATACTTTAACAAGAGATAGTATTTCACCCATTATAAAATCTCTATACATACTTAAAATTGTGGTATCAAAACATTTTTAAACATTGATGTACTCCCTTCCCTTCTCCCCTCGTTGATGCTGGGAATTGAACCCAGAGGTATTCTACCTCCAAGCTACACTCCCAGCCCTTATTTATTTATTTATTTATTTACTTACTTACTGACTTATTTATCTTTTTTGTTTTGTTTTGTTTTTGTGGTACTGGGGTTCCTGGAAGCCCTTCTACCTCTGGGCTACACTCCCAGGCCAGGCCTATTTTTTATAGTTTTATTTGGAAACAGGATCTCTTAAGCCAGCGAGGCTGGCTTCGAACCTGCGCAATCCTCCTGTCTCCACCTTCTAAGAGCGGGGATTACAAGCATGTGGCACCGTGCCTGGCTCTTATTTATCTGTTTATTTATTTATTTTTGAAATAGGATCTTATTAAGTTGCTAAGGATCTCACTAATTGCTGAGGCTGGCTTTGAACCTAAAATCTTCCTGTCTCAGTCTCCCAAGTACTGGAATTAAAGGCATGTGCCACTGTGCCTGGCTTGTATGCTCCCTTTTTTAAAATTTGCATTTGTTTTTCCCTTTTTTCTTTTTACTTTATGGTTTAGAAATTTTATTTTTTAAGGAAATAAAAATAAAGCAAAGAGATGGGAAACACTCATTTGGTTATATTTGCTTCTGGACCATTTATGAGGGAAAGAGAATCCTTCTACCAACAGGCAGAAAGACGAGGGAGGATGACCTTGTGTAGGATAGTTCCTACAGACAAGAATAGCTCCCAGAGGAGGAAGCAGCTCTGAGCTCTTAGCCTCAGACATTCTACACAACTTATGGAGACAGTTTCAGCCAAAAACTACAAAACACATTTATTATAATACAGATTTTTTGCTTTTGTGCAAAATTTCAACATTTTATTTATAATGGTTCATTTTCATAGGGAAATGTATTCCAGGCTTCATCTTTTGTTTCATTGTTATGTGTGTGTGTGCATGAACACATATCCACCCTGAGTAAGGCCATATTTACTTCTACTTTAAAATTAATTTCTACTAGACTCATAAAAAAAACTTAGAAAAGATCTGGCCTAACTCCCTCATTTTACAAATAAGAGAACAATCCCTATGTCAAAAGACCGACTAGTGGCACAGTCATAATTACAAACAAGTTCCCATCTAATTTCCTTTCAGTTCACTATTCTGATTCATTAATGTTAAAAGCTTTGTGCATTCTATTCCTGCCTGTTCTGAAAACTTTGGAGAGACACAAAAGCAACCAACAGATCCCATCTCCTTGGAGGTTACAATCTGTAGACCATCTCTGCTAAAATTTGCTCCATTGTTACTGAAAATGTTACTCCCACAGTAAGTGTTCACAACATTTGTATTAGCTGTTTTATGACAATCTATTGTGAAATTCTAATCTCCTCTTCCCTGTAGAAATGTGCTTGTCTTCCTATATTTTAATTATGAAGCCAATTTTAGTAATGTTCACCCTCCTCACTATCGCTCCAGTCTATCTCAAATAACTCTGCTGGTGAGTGAGAGGGCTGAGCATCTTCAAAATTAATCAGGCCCAACTCAATCTCAAGGGGACTCTCACCATTTGTTGGGCTTTCTCTGTCTCCCCACTTAATCTATTTGCAGGCTCATGTTTCATTTCTGCTTTCATGCCAGATTATCTGTCCCAGTACCAAAAACTGCTCTTTTTTAAGAGAATTTCTGTCAACATTACATGGGTCATCCCATTCCCTCAGCCCCCTTGGAAATAACTAAAGGCATATAATTGCAGGGGGTAGAAACTGCAGCTGCCCATACAAGGAAAGTTGGTTGAAAGCAGTACATCCTATCAGATCTGCCAGAACATGCTAATATAGCACAGCAAGTTTCAGCCAGTGAGGCTGCCCCCATCCATATGGTGTTTCCATGTGTCTGCTTTTCTCTCTCAACTGGTTTCTATGATTTATGATGAGACAATGACAGTGGTGGTGGTGAAAATGATGAGGATGTTTTCTACAAAGCACGGACTATAGGATTTTTAAAAAGATCACTCCATTTTTATTTTCATCTACAAAAGAAGTGTGAGGTTCACAGCGTTATAAATATAGCCAACTACCTCTCATCTCATTTTTTGGGCAGAATTCCAGTCTCTAGAACACAATTTCTATTTACATAGATCTCCTATCCCCTGCCCCCATGGAATCTTCAAAAGGCATTCCCTAGTTCACATTGGAAATGTTATACCAAGACTATATTCATTATATTATGATTGTTCCACAATTTTTTAAAAAAATGTATAAATCTTGGTATAGCTTCTGCCATTCTATTCATGGTGAATTAAAATAGAAGGCCGATTCAAGCATGTGGCACAGGCCTGTAATCTCAGTACTTGGGAGGCTGAGTTGGGACCAGGGAAAGGGGGGAAAGATCGCAGGTTCAAGACTAACTTCAGCAATTTAGCAAGGCTCTCAATAACTTAGTGAGACCCTGTTTCAAAATAAAAAGTAAAATAGGGCTAGGGGTAGAGCTCAGAGATAAAATACCTCTGATTTCAATCTCCCATACAATGACAATAACAAAAAGGAAGTCTAAAATCTAGAATAAAGTCTCCTTATACAAATGCACATTTTACTCCCTCCAGCAATTCCTGCTGGAAGTATTCAACATACAGCCTCCATGTAAAAGAGATTTCCAGTGTCACCATGTTCCACATCTAAAGCCTTTATCAGCACAATCTGGCAAGGACATTCACACACACACACACACACACACACACACACACACACCTAACCCAAAAGCATTAATGAGTAACAGATTTTGTTTGCTGCTTTGGTAAAGAGCTAGTCATGGATTCCCAAACTTACTGGCTTACCACCTCACTTTAAAAAAAAAAAATTATATAGTGCTCTCCCAGGCATTTCCATAGTCTCCTTATTTGTATTCACTGCCCTGTGGGGGCTATACAGTTGATCTTGAGAAACTATACTATGGCTAGAGGAAAAAATGATAATTGTGTCCCCACAATGAAATTAATTTTTTCTTATAATATTTTTTCTTGAGTCACTCTCCTTCCTTAAAGTTTAAAAGCCAAAGAATAAATTCTTTCTTTTGAAATGCAGAAAAAAAATCCTGAATAAGCTCTCTAGTTTCATTTGCTTTTAGTTGCTTACTTTCATCATTGCTTTTAGAAGTCACTTGCTTACCTAAAAATATAGACCCCTTTTCTCTAGATATGCTTCTGATGCAGAGTCATCTTGACAGTGATTTTTTTATTTTCTCTTTTCTTTTGTCTTTTTTCTTTTTAATTTTTAGAGACTTCAAGATCACCGTGGCTAGCTCAAAGTGGATGAAGCTATTGGCCCCTTTATTTGGGCCCGCATGAGAGTCTGGTTGGCCACTTTTGAGATCAGAAGGCTGAAAATTCCATCCTCAGCTCATGCTAATGCTACCATTTAAAATATCCACTTCAATGTCTCCATTTTTATGCCACTACAAATTGCTTATCCCTCTTCTTCTCTTACTTTTCCTGTGATTAAAAACTATTTTTTATTTTTTATTATAGAAATCTTCAGACCTATAGAAATCTATAAAAATGTAACAAAAATAATAAAATAAGCCCATGTACCCATAAATCAATTGTGTGTGTGTGTGTGTGTGTGTGTGTGTGTGTGTGTGTGTGTGTGTGTTACTAAGAATGGAATCCAGGAGCTACCTCTAAGCTACATCCCCAGTCCTTTTATTTTTTATTTTGAAATAGGGCCTCGCTAAATTACCTTGTATTGGCTACTGGCTTGGAACCTGTTAGTTTCTTGTTTCAGCCTCTCAAATACTAGGATAACAGACATGTGCTATCATACCAGGACACAACAGTTGGTTTCAACAGATCACAATTCATGACTGTGATACTATTATTTATGAGAAATATATTTTGGTCTTTTAACCATTCATGACATAGTGCTTCCAATACTATTTGAATTTTCTAAGTGATATAGAAATAAAGGAGATTGGATCATCTTTTGTTATTTGTAGCAAGCACTTTCAACTATATCTTAGTTTATGTTAATGATGTAACTTTTGGAAAGCCTTAGATAGCTACAGATATGGGCTGGTTGCCATAAGAACACATCAGGTGATAAGAGAACTGGAACATTTAACCTCATTCTCTGACCTTCAGGGTCAGGGGAAGAACTATAGATATACTTGATCATCAGTGGTCAATGATTTAATTAATTATGGCTAGATAATGAAGCCTCCATGGAAACACAAAAGGATAGCAGCCCAGAGTTAACAGAGGAGATTCGTGGAGGGTGGTTCACCTGGAATGTGTGGGAAAGCCCCACATCTTTCTTTTCCCATACAGTGTTATGTGCATCTCTTTTATCACTCTGTTCCTGAGTTATGTCCTTTTCTTAAAAATATTAGTAATTTTATAACTATTTTCCTGAATTTTGTGAGTTGTTCTAGTAAATTAAAAAGTCACAGGGGAACCTCCTATTTATAGTCATTTTGCTATATGCACAGGTAATAACTTGGACTTGCTGTTCACAACTAAAGTTGAAATAGGTTTTGTGGGATTAGTCTTTACCATGTGAAATCTGACAAATCCAGATAAACAGAATTGAATTAATTTACAGGGTACCCAGTTGGTATTCACAGATGATTGGAGAATTACTTGGTAATGTGGGACCTACACATTTGGTGGCTGAAAGTATTTTGTGAATAGAAAGAGAAGTGAGAAATTTTATTTACAGTGATTCCATCCCTGTTTATACTAAAGCAAATCCCAGGTATCATATCAATTCAACTCTAAAGACTAAAGACGGAAACTTATTTTTAAAAAATTTATTATCAAAAACATTATCACACTTAAAATTGAACTATAATTTTTAATAGCAACAAATAGAACGATGTCCATATCCAACGACTGTTTCTCACGTTTCTATCTTATAATTGGAACTGGGATCTAAATATGAACTATAAATTATAAGTATTTCTATGCCTCTAAAGCTTCTTTTTTAATTTTATTGGTGCATTGTAGTCATACATTTAATGAGCTAGAAGATCATAAAGACATACGTGCACACATTACCCAATTAGCCCTTACCCAATTCCCTCCTCTTCCCTCCTTCCCATGTTTGGCTTAGTGATTGACTTTGATATGTTTGTTTAAGTTATCATGTGCTTTAGATAATTTCCCTTTTCCATCTCCCATTCTCTAAGTTAAATCACCTTATTTGTGCTGCTATAGATCTCCTTCTTCATCTAGAGTTCCTCCTGTTACCTATTTCTTCCTAGCTTTCACATATTAGGGAAAGCATCTGATTTCTTATTTTTTGTAACTGATTAACCTCACTTAACATAATGTCCTCCAGTCCCATCCATTTCCCTGTAAATGATGTAATTGTGTATTTCTTTATGGCTGAGTAAAATTCCATTGTGTACATATCCTACAGTTTTGTAATCCATTCATCTGTGAATAGACATCTTGGCTGGTTCCATAGTTTGGCTATGGTGAATTGTGCAACTAAGACATAGATATGCATGCATTAGTTTGGTAGTTTGGTTTCCTTTATTTTGTGTAGACCCAGAAGTGGTATTGCTGGATTAAATGGTAAATTTGTTCCCATTCTTCTGAGGATCCTCCATACTGTTTTCCAAAGTGGCTGCACTAATTTGCAAGCCCACCAACAATTTTTTTAGGATTCCCACTTCTCCACATCCTCGCCAGCATTTGTTGTTGTTTGTGTTTTGAATGATTGCCATTCTAGTTGGAGTTAGGTGAAATCTCAGGGTAGTTTTGATTTTCATCTCTCTGATTGCTAATGATGTTGAGCATTTTATCATGCATTTATTGGCCATTTGAATTTTTTCTTCATGAAGTGTCTATTTAATTCACTTGCACATTTTTGATTGGGTTATTTGTTTTCTTAGTGCTGAGTTTCTTGAGTTCTCTGTACATTCTAGATACTAGTCTTCTATTAGAGGAGTAGTTGGCAAAAATCTTCTCCTATTCTGTTGGCTCTTGGTTGAGTTTCTTGATAGTTTTCTTTGCTGTACAAAGCTCTTCAGTTTTGTGCAATCCCATGTATTGATTTGCCTTTTAGTTTCTTGTTCCTTCGAGGTCTTGTTGAAAAGATTTTATCTGTGCCTATGTGTTGCAGTATTGGACCTATGCCCTCTTCAAGGAGCTTCAAGGTCTCTGGTCTAATTTCTAAGTCTTTGATCCATCTTGAATTAAAGTTTCTTATTCCATACCGGTTTCTTCCTCTTTTTCTACCTTTCATTGTACTTTTGGGAAAAAGTGGATTTTTTTCCCAGTGTGGTTTTCACTCTTCACTTTTCAATACTATCATTTAATATGTCTGTGTGTTTTCTTTTTACTTCCCATTGATTGGTGGTTAGATCAAAAGAACTAATCTGTTTTAGATTTACTATTTTATGCAAGAAAAATTATCCATATGATATACTTGTATGTAGATGTATATATGAACATTCTCTCTTTTTTATGTTTCTAGACATTGTCTGGATCTATTCATTGTGATATTTATCATTTATTCTTATTATCTAGAAATTTTCTATAAAGAGCCTTCCTCATCAATTAGTTATTCTAACTGTAGATTTATGCTTTTTACTATCCAGCCCTGACATATCTTCTCTGCCTTTCCTGCTTCTTCCCACCACCTACAGACTTCCTCTAAACACATGATGGGTTCTATGAGTGTGTTTCAAGATTTTTTTTTACAAGGCCAGAATTTCTAACTACTGATGTACATTAGGCAATTAAGATATGTTTGCTGAATAGAAAAGTGAATAAGCAACTGATGGTATAATACTTATATTTAGGCATAATTTCAGCACCTTCAGACTTCCAGATAGATGTTCCTACTTAATGTCAGAAAGAATTCTTTTCAATGTGAGTGAAATAATGCACTGACAAGTCATATTAACTTTTAATACAACATTGACAGTGAATTAAATGAAGACATTCTAAATTATACCACTCAAGAGATAAATGTTATTCTAGAATAGATTTGGCAGCATGTACTCTTAGCAATAAGAAGTCACCAGTTCTCAAGTATTTTATTTTTTTTATCACCTGTAGTAACTAGACCATCACTCTAGGTAGAGACAGGTAACATTAGCATTTCAAACACAACACAAAATGAACCTTCCATTACAATGAGAAAATTTTGTTCTCTGAAGTAGATGAATCCTTTTGTACCCAAAGCCTCCTCTCCTTTTCATAGATAACCACTTCTCTATGTTTTTCTCTTACAAATACATCTGTTTTGGGTCTACTGGCTCATCAACTCCACGAGGTCTTTACATAAAGAGTCTTGCAAATTCTGGAAGTAAATTTATTTTACTTCTACTCTACCCTTATTCTCTAGGCAATTTCATCTGATTTTGAACTGTTTGCTTCCTGCTGACATCATTCCTTTGATTTGTAGGATGATGGAAAACATCCTACATCTCTGCTGACAGCCTCACAACCCCTGTCACTGAGCAGCAGCACCTCTCTGCTGTTCTTCCAGTGTTTAGAATCTAAAAGAGCCTCAACACCCAGTGTTAGAAACATTATGGGCCTGAATCAGCTGTGTCTTCTTTTTCTCCATAAAGAAGAATTGAAGAAATAGGTAGAAAATATAGTTCTAATATAAGAACATGATGCTAAAGTTCCTCATGCCATTACTCCCCAAACCAGTTCTCTGTTCCAAGCCTATCCTTTCCAAATTTCTTGAAAATCTGTAAAACTTAAAGTTTACCCCCAAAAGCTATCATTTCCCTGTGCACTGTTAACAAGACAGAATATTTTGAGAAGCTTGTAATTTAGGTAATGATCTGTGATCATTGGACTGAGGTCATCTTTACCTACCCCCCATACCCGCTCTTCACCAATTTTTCTATAAAAGAGAAGTCCTGTACACCTAGAGGAGCCTTTCTCACTTTTGAGGTAGCCTACAATCTCAATAAAATGGATATTTCTTACTTTCCTAAGTGAATCTCTACATCTCCAGTGCTTGCTGAAATTCTTTTCTGTCACATCAGCCAAGGGTTGTATAGATTCTGAGGAACCAACCCTAACCCTTAATACTCAATCAAGTGCCATATTTTTTTTTCTGATCTACAGACTAAATGCCTCCTGAACAAAGCCACTTTTCCTGATACTCACTTTTTTCACCTTATTTTCAGCCCCTAGGAAAATTCTTTTGGATTCTGATCAACTTTTTCAATGGCCTCCCTACATTATTGTTCTAGAGTCCATCTAGAACAATACTTTTTAAGTCTCTTTCACTCCCCTTTTTAAAATCTGTCAAGGTTCCTATTCTCTGAGGATAAAGAAAAAAAATTTATTATCTCTTAAAAGCTTTACATGATTTGGATTTAGTCCTATCACACTCATCACCCCCAACTCCTTCATTTAGCTTTTTAATTTATTAAGATCACCATATTCTTTAAGAAAGGAGTAACAGTTTGGCCCACAGGCTGCTCTCTAGTCTAGGATATATGCCTTGCCCTTCTACTTTATCTAAGCTTTGCTCACACATGTTGTCAGACATACACATACCACTTTCTGAAACCATCTCTAAGATTAAAGAATACTTGGAATGCCTTATAAAACCCTATACTTCTTCATAGCACATATTATAATCATAACTAAACGACTGTGTTGTAAGTTGAAATAATTGTTGTTTTAAGTCAAACTCTCAAATGACGATGTAAACTTATCAAGAATAAAGGGTTAGGGCTTTGTCACTCTTTGTCACTTAATTCTTGACATTTTCAAATAAAAAATACACAATTCATAAATATTTGGTGAATATAAAAGAATCGATCATGCCATGCACAGTTGTGTGTGGGAAGACCTATTGGTCATAGTAGTGATGATGCCAAGTAAAATAAATGCCCATGAACTCAACCTCTGTAACACACACACACACACACACACACACACACACACACACACAAATCAGTCAGTCAAAATGTGTGAGTGATTTTCATTTTGTGCTTTTACTTCCTTGAGCTTTGGGAACTTTCATGTGTGTGTCAAAGTAAAAGCTTCTGCTAATGTTTATACAATCATTTTGGTGAAAAATTAATATATATAGTACCTGAACTCTTGGTTCTGTCCAATCTGCTTTTATTTAACTAGTGCTTATGAAGCATCCACTCATACAGCAATTAATTTAATCAACATGCTTCTAATGAATGTTATGAATGCTGTGCTAAAAGCCCTATAGTCCCTCATACAGCTTTCTAACCACGTAAATTTCTTTATAGCATTAGAGATTATTTATCTCCACTCGTGTCCCGCTTGCATGCCATCTTCAAAAGAGAGTTCGCTGATGCTTTTTTAAAATTTTCTATTTTATTTAGTAATTAAGTTGCATTGGGAAATACTGATAGTTAGGATGGGGAATTATAAAAACTTTGTTCTTGAGCCATTCTGACTCATGATTTGTCAAGGAGCTCCTGTTCTATCATTTAATTGCCATAATATTTGTGTATTTTATGAAAGTGGAATTGCATTTATGGAAAATGGATAACTAAGTAACTACATATTTTAAATGATTTAAAATGCAGCCAAATACTGTCCCTTGCAGAGACTCCTGTGCAATATTCAGAAGATCTCTCTGAGAGCATGTTAGCCTAGTCATTTGCAAATCTGTGGTCTTTGATAAAGAAATTTCATAAAGAAGGAACTAGCAATTTAAAATATTCTGATTTTCAAGGGCAAACTTACCTTTGATGATGTAACTATTATTAAACATTTTTGCTCATGTATTTACATGACTTAAGATTTTCTAGTATTCTATTCTTACTGATTTTTTGTTTGCTTATTGTACCAGTTATTGAGAGAGAATTGCATACACTCTCATTGCAGAATTCTCTTTTTCTCTTATTTCTGCCAAACTTTGCTTTATATATTTTAAGTCTACGATACTAAAAGCATACAAATATAATCTTATTTCTCGTTCATATATTTATGAAATATCATGAATTCTGTATCTCTATTTTTATCTCTTCCCTTCAAGTCTACATTGATTAATATCGGTATAGCTTCACTGGTTCTTTGGGTTTGTGTTTGTATGTCCCCTTGCTTTCAAATTTTATGCATCTTTGTCATGATATTTAGAAATAGTCCATCCATTTCCCCACAAATGACGTAAATTTTGCTCTTTCTTATGGCTGAGTAAATCCCTTTGTGTACATATCCTATTCATATGTTGATTAACATCTTGGCCGGTTCCATAGTTTGGCAATTATGACTTGTGTACATTCATAAACATATCAAAGTCAATCAGTAAGCCAAACATGAGAAAGATGGAGAGGCAGGGAATGATGTGGAAATTGAGGAAGGGTTAATTAAGTGATGTGAGCATGTATGCCTCTACCATCTTGTACCCTATTCAGATGTATGAATACAATGGACCAATAAGAAAATTAAAGAAGCCCGGCCTGGTGGCGCACGCTTGTAATCCCAGCGCTTGGGAGGCGGAGACAGGAGGATCGTGCAGGTTTGAAGCCAGCCTTGCTGGCTTAAGAGACCTTGTTTCCAAATTTTAATATATGTACATATACATATACATATACATATACATATACATATGCATACATGCATACATGTGTGTGTATATATATATATATATATATATTAGGTCTGGGAGTGTAGCCCAGAGGTAGAAGGGTTTCTAGGTTGTAGGAACCCCAGTACCACCAGCAAAAAAAAAAAAGAAATTTAAAGAAGAGAGATAGTCTCTTTAATAAGTAGATCCCCCAACAGCCACAATTAAGTAGTGCTGAGATTATTAACAGTTATCAGACTCTCACATGTTGTTCTTCACTGTTTGGTGTGACAGAAGACATTTCAGAAGCCTTTCATAAATTTCAATGGGATCTTATCTTTGCTTTTCAAGTTATTCTTGCCATTGTCAAAAAACACCATCCTATACTACTTTTTTACATTTTATATGCTTTCCTCTTCCCATCTCTAACAAATAACAAAGTGATAATTCTTCTAGATCTACATTTCTGAATCTAGAAACCATCCAAGTTCTGTATGTGAGATGACTCCAAATATGATTAGTCATGACCTGAACCAAAAACTTAAATAAATCCCTGTAGCAAACCCTAAAAACTCATCCTCTCTTGAGCTCATAGTGAAGTTGAGCACAGTAATTTTTCTAGATAGATTAGAACACAGTATTTTTTTCTAGATAGATTATTTTTTAACAGTTTTAGGTTCACAGCAAGACTCAGCAGTCTGTCTCAGCGGTTATATATAGCTCCTATTTTCCATCTTCCCCTCTATATACAACATCTCCCACCATCAACATTCTGCATTAGAGTGGTATATTTGTCAAAAACTGATGAATTTATATTCATATCTTTTTACTGCCACAAATCTGTGGTTAACATTAGGGGTCACTTCTGATGTTCTGTGGGTTTTGACAAACATTTAAGGCAGGTATTCAATATTTTAATATTATACAGAATAGTTTCACTGTCCTGAAAATTCACTGTGCTCTGCCTATTCATTCATTCCTCTTTTCTTCCAACCTCTGGTAACAACTGACCTTTATACCATCATCATAGTTTTGCTTTAGGGAATGTCATATAGTAAAAATCATAAAGTATGTACATATGGATTAAGTTCTTTTATTTAGTAATATGCATTTAAATTTTCTCCATTTCTTTTTATGGCTTCATAAATTTCTTTTAGTTTTGAGTAATATGCCACTATTTACATGGACCACAGTTTATTCATTTACTTACTAAAAACACTTTTGTTGTTTCTAATTTTGGACAATTATGAACAAAGATGCTATGAACATCTGTATGTAGGTTTTGTGTGAATATAAGGTTTTGAAGTATTAGAATAAATGTAAAAGAGTGCAATTTCTTGATCATATGGTAAAAGTATGTCTAATTTTGAAAGAAAGTGACTGTCCAAAATGACTTTACCATTTTGCAGTCACGGCAGCCGTGAGTGAGAGTTCCTGTTGCTCCATATCTTTTATTATGATTGACATTAGAATTCTAAATTCTGGCTCTTCCAATAAGTGTAGTGGATATTTTTGTTTTAATTTGAATTTTCTTTGATGATTTATGATAGGTAGCATTTTTATATGTTTATTTGCCATCATATATATCATATATCTTCTTATGTCAGATATTTTTGCAGATCTTTTGCTTATTTATTTATTTATTTATTTATTTATTTATTTATGGTGGTACTGGGGTTCCTGGAAGCCCTTCTACCTCTGGGCTACACTCCCAGACCAATTTTATGTTTTTTTTTTGTTTTTTGTTTTTTTAGTTTTGGAAACAGGGTCTCTTAGCGTGGCTGGCTTCAAACCTGTGCAATCCTCCTGTCTCCGCCTACCAAGCGCGGGGATTACAAGCGTGAGCCACCACGCCTGGCCCTTGACCATTTATTTTAATTGGCTTGTTTATATTCTTTAGTTTTGAATAATATTTGTCAAATCAAATTATTGTTGAGTTGTAATGATATTTTTGTATAATTTATATAGCAACTCTTTATCAGATATGTTTTTATTATACATTACTCCTTTATGATACTGATCTGGAAAAATAGATTTAGTACAGTTATGCTTAAAATGAGTGCTGGGCCCATGCGGCAGGGCCAAGCAACTGGAACATGATTCAGAAATCAGATAAGAGTAGATGAGGCTTAGACATGATCAGGAGTCATTTCACTTCCACAAAACAAGGTGGAGGAGGAATTCTAAGATACATAGCAGGATGTACTCCTACCCCTTAGAAGCCAAGAAGCTTATCTCATATTGATGTGAGAAATTATTTCTTTCACAAATCATGCCTTTTGCTTTTTATTAAAAAAGTCATTGCCACATTCAAGGCCATCTTAATTTCTTCCTTTGTTATAGTTTTATAGTTCATTGTACACTATTGGTTTAACTTTGTGAAAACTATAAGATCTGCATGCAGAATCATTTTCTAGAGACCCAGTTGTTTTAATACCATTTGTTGTAAAGAGTATCTTTGCCCTTTCTATTACTTTTGCTTCTTTGCTAAAGGTCAATTGGCAATATATGGGTTGATTTCTGCATTCCCTACCTATTTCACTGATTAGTTCATCTTTTCTATTACCAACACCACACTGTCTTGAATACAGTAGCTTTAAGTCTTGAGGTCAAATAATGATATCAACACATCAGAAAAAAGAAAATAGAATTATAAGCAAGTTCATTATATGTTATTAAATAATCTTCAGTGATATTTTATAATAAATAATCAATATGTGACAAGATACTAAGCAATGCTCAGTCAGTAGTACACATAGAGATATAAAGCCTCATATTGTTAAATTCCATTTTAAAATGGAATTTAACAATATATTATCTATTTATCAGAAAAACAAATATATTCAATGGGAAATCATGTTGAATCCTGATTAAACTATGAACTTATTAATGTCAGCGTTTTAGTACCTTAATGAAAGACTACAGCAAATTTAGTTTAGAAATGGAAAGGCTTATGCTACCTATCCTGCAGAATTTCCTACCATATAAGATATTTGGGCTCTATATTGAGACTAACATATCACTAATATTATACAAAAAACCTTTGCCAAGCTCTGAAATTCACATATCTTTAGGGTCCTCCAACTATCTTTAATTCTTTTACCTGTTATTTCTACCAAATCTAGCAAACTTTCCGAAAAACATGAGCTCCAACAGAGGCAAATGGGATCAAAATAAAAGGTTATTACCATTAAGTATGCACAAATCTCAAGATGGCTGTAGAAACTGAAAAGTTTAAATCTTTCCTGTGTTGTTAGTTGGAAAATGTTAGAGTGTGAGGACAAAGGTTTACTTATTTTAGTGCCAATCCTAACCTTTGTAGAGACTCAAGAACAAGTGATTGTATTAAAATGGTACATGAACCCAAAGTAGGCTGCTCAATTTCACCCTTCAAAAGGATGAAAAAAAAATGTACTTCTGAATGAAAGGGATCATCATTATTGAGGCAATGACAATGGAACAAATGACTTCAACTGTTCAATGTCTGATTCTTAGTTATTTAGGAGCCCTAAGGAAATTTGACATGAAATAGATAATAAAAAACATGCTTTTCAAAGCATAACATGGAAAAAGTTACAGTCTTGTCCACCATTTTTGATTCAAGCTTTAACAAAATGTAAATTTTCATTTTCATTTTAGTCTTTAAATTGGAAAGACTTTGGCCAAGTTTATAACATTAAAATATTCTGCATAAGAAATATATATATATATATATATATATATATATATATATATGTGTGTGTGTGTGTGTGTGTGTGTGTGTGTGTTACTGGGGTTCCTGGAAACCCTTCTACCTCCGGGCTACACTCCCAGACCTATTTTTATATGTTATTTTTATTTTGAAAACAGGGTCTCTTAAGCCAGTGAGGCTGGCTTCAAACCTGCACAATCCTCCTGTCTCCACCTCCCAAGCACAGGGATTACAAGCGTGCACCACCACGCCCGGCTAGAAAATTATATATTTTTTAAGTTTTGCAATTGAGTGGTGAAGATAGAAAGTAAGAAATCAAGGAATTATAGAAAGTTCTAGACCAACACACACACACACACACACACACACACACACACACATTAAATTTCAAGTTTATTGTGTTTCTTCAAAGAAATAAATCTCTTCCTATCACCCACAGGCATAAAAAAAACCTGGCAGATAAAAGTACATGTAAGTTGTTTATTCTTTTCTATTTTTTTGTTCCTTAAGAGGATTTTCTTATTTTATTTAATTTTTTATTGTTGCATTATAGTCATACTTCTTTTTTGCGGGTCTGGGGATACTTCTTAACGGAGTACAATATCATAGAGTCATACATGTACACATCAGTCATTTAGCTCTTCCATAATTCCCACCTGGTTCCCTCCCCCCTTCCTCCTTTTCATGTTTGGCTTAATGATTGATGTTGATATGTTTGTGAATGAACATTGTATACATTAGGGAATTTCCCCCTTTCCCCTTTCCACACCCCCATTAGGCTTTCTAATTTGTTTATATATAGTTTCTCATTCTTCATCTAGAGTTACCCTATGACACTTTTTCTCCCTAGCTTCCACATATTAAAAACAGCATCCAATATCTTAACTTTTTTGTGACTGATTAATTTCACTTAGCCTAATGTTCTCTAGTTCCATCCATTTCACTATAAATGATATAATTTTGTTCTACTTTATGGCTGAGTAAAATTCCATTGTGTACATATCACATAGTTTTGTAATGCATTCATCTCTTGATGGACATCTTAGGTGGTTCTATAGTTTGGCGATTGTGAATTGTGGGCCTAGAACATAGATACTAAGGGAGGCTAATATCTACATTTGATTCAATTCTAGTTGGGGATAAAAGAACAACCATAAGATAAAGAAAAAACTTCAGACAATGCAGTAATTAGTTAGTCCTCATAAAACCATAGGATTTAACTGACCTTTTCTTTTATCTTTCTGGACACCCTAACTCTGGAGACACCATAGACATTCTCAGTTGGTGAGGAGGTGTTGATTTTCAACAAGGCAAAGAGCAGAAAGTATACAATAAAAATTAAGATCATCTGAAATTCTAACATATCAAGTTGGCATTTTATTGATGATTTCTGAGTTACAACTATAAATTTAAAAGGTATCGCAGGGTATGAAATAATCCATAGGGTATACCTAGAGTTACTAGGGGTTTTCTACCTCAAGGTTGATTTACACAACTTGGCAAATGTTATTGAATACCTGTGATATACAGAACATTGTATTTGGTGCTATAAAGGATTTAAGGTGCAAGTGGGTGAATTCCTCAGAAGAGACATTTGTATTACAATAAGGAAAATCAGGGAAGTACCAATATAGCCACAAAGTACATAAAATATGATATAATTATTTAAATATACATGTGCATATGCACACACACTCACACATTCTTTTTTAAAAAGAGTTTGAAAGGCCAATAAATGGAAAATTAGTATCCATCATTTAGGGAATGAAGAGGAATGATAAGGGGTTGCTTTATTAATGTGTTTATAACATAGTTTTATTTCTTATTATTTATTTATTTATTTATTTATTTATTTATTTATTTATTTAGTGGTACTGGGGTTCCTGGAAGCCCTTCTACCTAAGGGCTACACTCGCAGACGTATTTTTACATTTTTATTTGGAAACAGCGTCTCCCAAACCTGCTGGCTTCGAACCTGCGCGATCCTCCTGTCTCTGCCTCCCAAGCGCGGGGATTACAAGTGTGCGCCACCACGCCTGGCTATAACATAGTTTTAAACTGTGGTGCATCTTTTAAAATGGAGTGTAATTTGCATATTACACATGAAATGCACGTTCACAAATCTCATGTGTCCCACTGAGTTGGATCAAATGCATACACTCAGGTTATAAAAACTCACTTCAAGACATAAAACATTTCAACCCCCACCGTCTTAAACGTTTCCCACACCTCTTTCTAGTCAATCCTCATCACATATACTTCTAGACTAAATAAACTTTACTTTGGTTTCTCTAGACACAACTTTAACAGATGTGGTGGGAATAGCATGAACGGGTATATGACATCTCAAGAAATATGAAGTGATTACCAAGATTGCATAGAGAGAGAAATCCATGAAAGCAAGTTGGGGTCATAATGTAGAAAATCCTAAGTTCTGGCATAGATGTTTGTGTATCATTCAGAAGAAATGATAATCCATTTAGGTAAAATAATATTTTTATAAAAATATATTGGCCACAGAAGTTATTCTGTATTATTAAAGGGTACACAAATGTATACTTTAACCACATTAATATACTAGCAATTTTATAATAGTGTAAAATTCCTCTATTATTTAAGCTCAGTACACTTATATTGAATCCAAATATGTCTTCATTTGGTCTTGTTTTAAGTATGTTTTTCTCCTATCAGTTTTTTTCATTAATGTGTATTTACAGGTAACAGGTTTTATAATAAAAATGTTTTTGTATATAAAGTCACACATAAAGAAATTTTTTCCAAATTAATATAATTCCAGTATGAGCCCTCTACCCTACTTCTTTCTTTGTGTATAAAATAGGCAAGAATTTGGAGGCTGAGTAACATGGAAAAAAAAATGAAAGAGCAGAATTAAAACTAAAAAAGTTAAAACAAGGATAAATAACTGGGATGGCATTAAACTAAGAAGTTTTTGCACATCAAAGAAAACTATCAAGAGTCTAAAGAGAAAGCCCCTAGAATGAGAGATGATCTTTGTCAGCTATCCCTTGGACAAAGGACTACAATTTACACTAAAAGTAAAATAACCCAATCAAAAATGGCAACTGAATTGAATAGACACTTCACAAAAGAAGAGATGCAAATGACCAACAGATATATGAAAAAAAATTTCAACATCATTAGCAATCAAGGAAATGCAAATCAAAACTACGCTGAGATTCCATCTAACCCCAATCAGAGTGGCAATCATAAAGAAGTCAAATAACAATAAGTGTTGGAGCTAATGTGGGGAAATAGGAACTCTACATTGTTGGTAGAATTGCAACCTAGTTCAACCTCTAGAGGGATCAGTGTAGATATTCCTTAGAAAACTGGGAATAGATCCAGCATATGATCTTGCTATAGTACTTTTGAGTATCTTTCCAAAGGCTTTGAAATCAGAGAACTACAGTAATATATGTTTACCCATGTTCATAGCAGCATAACTCTCAATAGCCAAATTAAGGAACCAACCTAGGAGTCCATCAACAGATGAACAGGTTACAAAATTATGGGGAATACACACACTGAAATTCTACTCAGTGAGAAAAAAAGAACAAAATTATGTCATTTGCAAGAAAATGGAAGGACCTGGAGAACACTGTGTTAAGTGGGATTAGCCAATCACAGAAAGTGAAG
This sequence comes from Muscardinus avellanarius, assembly GCF_963383645.1. Taxonomy (NCBI): domain Eukaryota; kingdom Metazoa; phylum Chordata; class Mammalia; order Rodentia; family Gliridae; genus Muscardinus; species Muscardinus avellanarius. The sequence goes on from NC_137799.1 coordinate 87,038,312, forward strand.
GGTCATATGTTTTCTCTAATATACACAAGCTATGGAGTAATTGGGATACAAGAGGGGCTCCAGATAATGGAGGAGAAACCTCAGTGGAGCCAGGAAGCTGGTCTAAGGGAAGGAGTGGAGGAAGACTGAGATTCATTAATGCTAATATGACTATGTGTACATATGTGAATATACCAACATCAATCTCAGCACTCTGTATTGGAAAGGAAAAAATGGGGTTGTAGGGAGTGGGCACCAAGTGTTATATGTATGTATGTATGTCATCGTCAACATGATTTATATAATGACATAAGACTATAATTCATTAATAAAAAACACAATATAAAATGTAATGAAAATAATGACAAGAAAAAATTATCACAAATAATAAAAATTTGCTGTTGCAAGCAAAAACAAACAAACAAACAAACAAATAAATAAATAAATAAATAAATAAATTGGGATTCCTGTAAATTTCTTGAGCAGTGGTATTTTGATTTCGAAATGCAAATCAAAATACCCACCCCCCCAGAAGTTCATGTGCTGAAAGCATGTTCCAATGCTACAAGGTTCAAAAGTGGGGCCTGGCTGGAGAAGGTGGAGTGTTGAGGATGTAGTGTTGGGACTACCTATGTCCTTAGTTTCCTCCTCTCTCTCTGTCTGCTTTCTATCACCTGAAGCCCTGCCTCCACAATTCCTGCCTGGTAACTGGCTAACACAGGTTAAGAAATGACCTCTGTAACCTCCAGAACTGTGAGCTAATATTTATTTCCTATAAGTTGTGCTTATTAGATATTGTGGCCACAGGAGTGAAAATGTTGAGTAAAATAAGCAGCCTTTTCCACCTTGGGGTGTCCTCTCAAAATTTTTGCAATGTGAAAAAGCCTGCCTCTTTTTCTTTTTTAAGCTGCTTAAGATTTTCTTTGGCTTACAGTGAAATGAACTTGTTAGTAATATGTCAGCCAATGCTCTCTCTTTGTAGAATTTTATACAGGAAAGCTGGGATGGGGCTAAGTATAAATATCTGGGAATTTAATCAGTAAAATCATTAGGAACCAAAGATTCATTCTCCTTTCTTGTTAGATACATCATGTATCAGGCATGTCATATAATTTTCTTGGTGGTTGTTAAAGTTTATTTCTGGTATATGGTATTTTTCTTTATTTTGCCCCATATAAAAATGAAGAGAAGCCGGGCATGGTGGCACAAGCTTGTAATCCCTGTGATTGGTAAGAAGAGACAGGAGGATCACACAGGTTCAAAGCCAGCCGTGCTGGCTTAAGAGACCCTGTTTCCAAATAAAAATATAAAATAGGTCTGAGAGTGTAGGCCAGAGGTGGAAGGGTTTCCAGGAACCCCAGTACCACCAAAAAAAAAAAATTAAGAGAAATATATAAGCCTAAATCAAGCAATAACAATTATTATTGTAAGAGTAATCAATAAAATTAAAAATGTGAAGTCAGTTTAGAAAAGCAAAGAAACCAGAAGATGGTTGTTTGTTTGTTTGTTTGTTTGTTAAGATCAGTATAGTCAACAAAATTCTAGCTGGACAATCCAAGAAAAACTTGAGTGAAGAAATAAATTATTAATATCAAGAAGAATGATTGTCACTGTCGATCACATGGACATAGTGTTATAAAGTATATTATAAACATGTCTATAAAAACTTCATAATCTAGATGAAATAGGCCAATTCTTTTGAAGATAGAAACTACCAATATTTATAGGAAAAATAGATAATCTGATTAGGACTATATTTATTAAAGAAATTTAATCACTAACTAATAATTTTCCAACAAAGAAAGCATAGGTCCAAATGATTTCACTGATAAATTTTTACAAATTTAAGGGAAAAAAGGTTATCATTTTATATTCACTCTTTTCTTCCAGAATATCAAAGCAGGGTTTATACTATCTGACTCATTCTATGAGATGAGCATTAACCTAACCTAATAATAAAACCAAAGATACAGCTGGAAGGGTCAGCTATAGACTATAGACCTTTATTTCTTAGAAACATAGATATAAATATTCAAACAAAATACTAGCAACTATAATCCAGCAATGTATAAAAAGAGTATATAATTATATGCTATGATAAAATGGCAGTCATTTCAGGTAAGAAAGGTTGGGTCAATATCTAAAAATCAATAAATATAATCCAGTACATCAAATCCTGAGCTAAAGAATAAAAGTCATATGATCATACCATTTTATTCAGAAAAAGCAATTGGCAAGTGTAAAAAATTATTTATGATAAAGATTTTCAATATGACCCAGATTTTCTTCTAAAAGTCTATAGTCTTAAGATTTATATTTAGGTCTTTTATCTATTTTGAGTTAATATTTGTATATGGGATTAGGTAAGGGTCCAATTTTATTCTTTTTCATGTAATTATTATTTTTCAACAATATTTAGTTAAAAGATTAGTATTTCCTCCACCAAATGTTCGTGGAAACCTTGTCAAAAATAACTTGACAATATATGGAAGAATGTATCTCTAGGCTTTTATTTAACTCCAATGGTTTATATATCTGCCTTTATAATAGTACTACACTGTTTCAATTATTGTAGCTTTATATGGTTTGAAATCAGAAAATATATATCTTCTAGCTTTGTTCTTTTTTGAGATTGTTTTGGGTATCTAGAGTCCATATTCCATATTAGGATAGATTTTTTTCTGAAAAATAAATATATAAATATATGATAATTTCACCTAAAAAAAAAGAAAAAATATTCTCTGGTAAAAAAGAAAGCAAAAAGAAATATTGAAATGTTATCTTTAAGTCATCAAAAGCTTGGTATCAGACAAATGAAACTGTTATGTGAGATTATCATTTTTAATTTTGGATAAATTGCTATAATACTAGATGTCAACCACTAAGCCAAGCATGGGAAGGATGGATGGGGAGAGAATGGGGTGGGGATCGGGTGGGGGCTAACTAGGCGATGTGTGCATGTATGTCTACAAAAGTTTTTTGTATCCCACTATGATGTATGAATACAGTGCACCAATAAAAAAATTAAAAAAAGATTTTAAAAAATAAAGAACTTCCTAAAAATTTGTAAGTATCTACTATTTAACATTTTACTTAATGATAAGAAACTAAATGTTTTCTCCCAATATCAAGAACAAAGCAAAAAGTCAACTCTGAATATTTCCATCCAATATTATTCTGGAATATCTAGTAAATGTAATGAGAAAATAGAAATGTAATATAAAAAGAAATAGATAATACATATAATGAAGAAAATATAAATCTGCCTTTGATTATAGATATATGATTGAATAAGTAAAAAATACCAATTAATTGATGAAAAAAGGCTCCTTTGGAATGAATAACCAATTCTAGCCAAGTAGCAAGATAAAAAGTTAATATACAAAAGTATTTGCTAGTCTGTATATCAGAAATGAACAACTGGAAGTTTGAATTAAAAATACAATGCCAAGCATGTTCAAGGCCCTGGATTCAATCTCCAGAATTACTTAAATTAGTTAATTAATTAAAAAGAGTCTGAGTCTATATTGACATATATTTCTTATTTTCACTTTTCATAATGACTTTAATTACATTACAAACTAAGCATTTAATGAGAATGATAAATAGGTTTGAGCAATGTAACTTGACTTTTTTATTCAAGTAAACCAACTTTGCATCTCTTGCTTGATTTTTTTTATTTTTATTTTTATTTATTTATATTTTTTTTTGGTGGTACTGGGGTTCCTGGAAGCCCTTCTACCTCCGGGCTACACTCCCAGACCTATTTTTAAATTTTTATTTGGAAACAGGGTCTCTTAAGCCAGCGCGCACAGCTGGCTTCGAACCTGCGCGATCCTCCTGTCTCTGCCTCCCAAGTGCGGGGATTACAAGCATGTGCCACCACGCCTGGCTCTTCCTTGATATTTTTGTTCCAAGTATTAATTTTCTGTTGAGGGAATATCTAAACTCTTCCAATTCTTTTTTTTTTTTTTTTGGAGGTTGTACTTTATTTTTTCCTTAATTTTTAAATTGGTTATTCTAGGCCTTTCTCTTTTCTACATAAGTGTTGAAATAATTTTTTATTATAAATGAAATGTTTCACTGAAATTACATTTGAGTTCAGAGATTAATTTTGTAAGAATGATAGCAATATTGAATCTTCTTTCCTCATCCATGAAAATGTGTAATAACTGTTTATTTAAATAAATTTATTCTGTTGTCTTTCCTCAGAGTTTTATAGTTTCCTCATATAGGTTTTATATATATTTTGTTACATTTATAACTAAGAATAGTATTTTTTTGGTGGTAAAGTGACACTTTAAAAGTCATTCAAAACACAAACAACAACAAATGCTGGTGAGGATGTGAAGAAGTGGAAACTCTAAAACATTGTTGGTGGGACTGCAAATCAGTGCAACCACAATATGGAGGATCCTCAGAAGAATGGGAACGAGCTTACCATTTGATCCAGCAATACCACTTCTGGGTATCTACCCAAAGAAAGGAAACCAAACTACCAAACTAATGCATGTATATGGGTGTTCATAGTTTAAGTCTTGAAGGTGAGTAGCGTGTGCTTTCTTAATATGACAGGATACTAAGTGTGATTACAAAGAATAGACAAGTAAATAAACAACAAATATAAAGCCCTGAAAGAGCCTCATACTATCAGAGTCAACTAATCTTTATCAAAAGAACAAAAACAGCTCAATAAAGAATGGATTGTCTATTCAATTAATGATGCTAGAAAAGTTATATATTCATATGTTAAAAGGAAAAAAGAAATCAGATATGGTGGCCCATTCCTGTAATCCCAGTATTTGAGAGGCTGGGACAGGATGATTTCAGGTTCAAGGCCAGTCTTAGCAAATTAGCAAGGCCTTCAGTGACTTTGTAGGATCCTGTTTCAAAATAAAAAGGGCAGGAAGTATAGCTCAAAGGTAGCATGCCTGAGGGGGGGGGGGCAGGTCTGAACACAAGCCTTAGTTCTTTTGCAATAATTAACTCAAAATTGATCATAGGCCTGTATTTAAAATTAAAAATTATAAAATACAAAGCCTATAAGAGAACATAGGAGGAAATCTAGGTGACCAATAGTAATGAGTTTTATGTAAGACACTGAAAGCCTGGCACATGAAAAAATGATAAATTGCACCTTATTAAACTAAAATATCTGTTCTATAAAAACACTATTAAGAAAAGACTAGTCATAGGCTGAGAGAAAATATTTGCAAGATATGTCTGAAAAAATACATAATCAAAAAGTATAAGAATTCTTAAAATTCAAAAATAAGAAAAAAATACAATTAAAAGTGGAGAGATCTGACAAAATCCCTAAACATGGAAAATATATATATATACATACATACATACATACATGGAAAGGTGTTTAATATTATATGTTACTACATTATTGCACAATAAAACAATAATGAGATGCTACTACATGCCAATAAGTACGGCTAATATATAAAACACTGACAATACTAAACACTTGCCAGGATGTAGAGAAACAGGAATGTACCATGCTTTCAGTGCCTTACAGTCACTCAAGAAGAAATCCTGGAAGTGTCTTACAATCTTAAACATAATTTTGCCATATAATACAATAATTGTAGTCCTAAATAATTATCCAACTGAATCTAAAGCAAAAACCTCAAGAGAAACAATTATAGCAGCATTATTCATAATCACCAATAATTGGAGCAACCAAGATACCTTCAGATATCATTCAAGTGAATGGATACATAAATTGTCAAATATCCATACAATGATATATTTTTTAGTGATAAAATGAGCTACCAGTGCATGAAAAGACATGAAAGTAACTTAAATATATGTTGCCAAATTAAAGCAGCCAGTCTGAAAAGATAGCACACTTACAGTTATTTGATATGAAGAAGTCAAAAGTATAAGACAGTAAAACAAAAGTGTCTGCCAGTGACTAAGGATGCGGTTGGGATATGAATTAGTGAAGCACAGGGCATATATGGGTCAGTAAAAATATTCTGTATAATATTGTAAAGATAGTTACATGACATTATGCATTTGTAAAAACCCACTTTTGGACATATAACTGTACAACACAAAGAATGCACTATAATGTAAACTATGAATGTTAGTACCAATAGTGGTTCATTAATTATAACAAATATACCGCACTACCACAAAATGTTCATAATTGTGAGGACAGCTGGGGGTGGTATATGGAACATTTCTGCACTGTCTACTCATTTTTTCTATAAATTTAAAACTGTTCTAAAATCCAGCCTAAAAGTTGAAAAAACATAATTAAAATGTAACACGTGTGAAAACAAATTTGAGAAGCATCAAGAGTCAAAGCAAGGAGACCAATTATAAAGCTACTGGACTCGAGTTTGAGACTTACGATGGTAGTTTTAAATAAAGTTAGGGCAAAGAGGATGCATTGAAATAAACATGTGCACAACATCATGATGTTGTAGACTCAACCAAATTGTTGACTTGGGTAGAAAGAAAGAGTAGGAAATTGTAGTCAGAGATTATGATACATGGATAAGGATTGTTTTTTTTTTCTCAAATGGGTAAAGCAGAATAAATTGTGTTAATTAGCAATTTAAAATAATCAGTTTTGCTAGGTAGCAATGGTAAGGTGAGTAAGGTACTGGGATTCCAGGAGGAGACTTCCTGCAATATCCTCTGTGAGGCAGCAGTTGTGTCTCCTGAGCGCCAAGCTCTTTATCTGTGCACCCTGTTGTCAAAACCTGTGATGAATGGAGGAGAAAAGATTCACTGATATGTTCACCTGTCATACAAGTCAAGATATACAGAAATGGATGTTCAAAATGCTCATTAATAAGACATAGGTTGTCAGCATTATACAGCAGGGCAGGCTAAATCCATTACGATTAAGGGCCCTCATCTTACAGGTAATTTGCACTAAAAGGTAGGCAGGCAGCCAAAGGCCCATAACCTTAGCATTTGAGGGACTTTAGAAGAAAGGAAGACAAGACTATTTTTCAAGGTATTTGTTTGTAGCAATGCTCAATGTTTCTCCGTGTGTGTGTGTGTATGTGTGTGTGTATGTGTGTGTGTATGTGTATGTGTGTGTGTGTGTCTGTGTGTGTGTGTAATTGTGACTGCAAGCAAGTCTAAAAGAAAAGCCACAAGTAGAAATGTGCTTGTTTCCCCATTTTTCATTTGATATGAATTATGTGATATTCCATAAAAAAGAGTTTAAAAACCCACAATTTTTGGTCTACTGTGGAATCCAAAAATAGAAGCATGATCAAAATTTTCTTGATTACATTACTTGAAAGTTTTGCTCAAAGAATCAAATAAACCATGATAGACATTTACTTGACAAAGTAATTTAACATTGCTAACTTCATAGAACAGATTACCCATAAATGTAGTCTTTATTCCTATTTGTGTAAAATTTCTGTTGGACTTGCATTCATTTACATGAATAGGTTTATTTATTACTTTGTTATTGTTGCTGTTGTTGTTGTTTCATATTTTTATTGGTGCATTGTATTTATACATCATAATGGGGTAAAAAGACTTGTGTAGACTTAAATGCACATATCAACCAGTCAGCCCCCACCCCCTCCCCACCTCAATCCCTCCCATTCCCTCCCACCCATGCTTTGTTTAGTGGTTGACTTTGATATGAATAAGTACATCATGCTCTTTAAAGAGTTTCTTCCCCCCCCTCCAAACCCCACAATTAGGTTGCCTTATTTGCTCCTCTACAGGATCTCCTTTTTCACCTGGAGCTTCTCCTATGACCCCTTTCACCCTAGCTTTCACATATTAGGGAAAGCATCCAATTCCTTACTTGGAAATTAGACCAGAGACCTGGAAGCTCCTTGAAGAGGGCATAGGTCAAACACTGCAACACATAAGCACAGATAAAAACTTTCTCAACAAGACCCCAAAGGCACAACAAACTAATAGGCGAATCAGTATGTGGAATTGCATGAAACTGAAGAGCTTCTGTTCAGCAAAGGAAACTGTCAAGAACTTCAGTCAAGAGCCAACAGAATGGAAAAAGATTTCTGCCACCTACCCCTCTGATAGAGGATTAATACCTAGAATATACAGAGAACTCAAGAAACTCAACACTAAAAGAACAAATCATCCAATCAAAAAATGGGCAAGAGAACTAAATAGATACTTCACGAAAGAAGAAATTCAAATGGACAATAAATGCATGAAAAATGCTCAAAGTCATTGGCAATCAGAGAGATTCAAATCAAAACTACCCTGAGATTTCACCTAACTCCAACTAGAATGGCAGTCATTCAAAACACAAACAACAAATGCTGGCGAGGATGTGAAGAAGTGGGAACTCTAAAACATTATTGGTGGGATTGCAAATTAGTGCAACCACTTTGGAAAACAGTATGGAGAATCCTCAGAAGAATGGAAACAAATTTACCATTCGATCCAGCAATACTACTTCTGGGTATCTACCCAAAAGGAAGTAAACCAAACTACCAAACTAATGCATATGTATCTATGTTCATAGCTACACAATTCACCATAGCCAAACTGGAACCAGCCAAGATGTCCATCAACAGGTGAATGGATTACAAAACTGTGGGATATGTACACAATGGAATTTTAATCAGCCATAAAAAAGTACAACTGGTATTTTCAGGGAAATGGATGGATCTTGAGGACATTATGCTAAGCAAGATTTGTCAGTCGCAAAAAGTAAGGAATTGAATAGGTTTATTTAATGAAAGGTTTATATTTGATCACAGAATAAGAAGGCAAAGATGGTGGTCCCTAGTTGATCAGCCATTATGTTATGCACATAGTCACACATGATCTCTATTTGTATCTACCCTGCCATCTTTATTATATGGTTTTTCTCTTACTAATCATTAATCTATAGTTACAAGAAGATATTTCAGCCTCAGATATAAACTCTAGAAATAAAAAGGCAAAGGTCCTAAGAGAATACATGCCAGCACAACCTATATTTATTTTAGAGCCTCAACCCAATTGACCACTTTCCATCTCATTGGATAAGGCTAATTCATATGATGCCTTATACATGCAAGACAGTTGGGTAGCTAGTTTTTTAATCTGGACACACAGCTGTGCTAAGCAAAGGAGCAGTCTTGATTTATTAAGGGGAAAAGTTTATTTGGTAGATGCCCAGCCAAGTCTATAGCTCTATCTATTTTAAACCCCACCAGCTTTCTTTTATTCTCTTTTATATTATTTTTACCTTTCAAAAACAGTGATTTCAGGAATATCTTGGGATATCTGGAATATTTGGAAAAATAAAGAACTATTCTGTGAGAGAGAAAACAAAAATTTTTCAAAGTAACAAAAATTTGATGATTAGGTTAAAACCAGATATAAAAAAGAAATTCTAATATAATCTAAAACAATATTCTATAAACTATTACTGTGAAAAATTCATCTATAGTCTCTGAATATATGACTGCAACCTTAAAACTTACAGAAAATACAACTTCTCCATAGTCACCTTCAGTATTAAATCCCAGACCCGTTCACTCTTTTGCTAGAGTGCAGGTACTTTAACACTAATGTGTGTGTGTGTGGGCGGGGGGACTTTTCTACCTCCATGCTATACTCCCAGACCTATTTTTTATATTCTATTTGGAAAGAGGATCTCACTACGTTGCTGAGATCCTCACTAAGTAGCTGAGACTGGCTTCGAACCTGTGCAATCCTCCTGTCACAGCCTCCCAAGCGCTGGGATTACAAGTGTAAACCACCACACCTGGCAACATTAATTTTTTTTCTTTTTGGTGGTACTGGGGGTGGAACCCAAGGGATTTCTAGTTCCAGGCTATACTCCCAGACCTATTTTATATTTTATTTGGAAACAGGGTCTCACTAAGTTGCTGAGAGCCTCACTAAGTAGCTGAGACTGGCTTTGAACCTGTGCAATCCTCCTGTCTCAGCCTCCCAAGCACTGGGATTACAAGTGTGTGCCACCACACCCGACTAACACTATTTTTTAAGAACCTGGCCCCCTGTATATTTATAATGTTTCAGATGTGTTTTTTCAAGTATACTCATTTATCCTAGTTCTCAGATGTTTTCTAATTAAAATACACTTTTACAGCATAAAAAGAAAATATTTCTCTCTCTATTTCTCTGTTGACTCCAAAATTATTCATTATTTCTAGGCTCCACATGTATGTTGCCATAAATCCAATTACTAATAGAAATTTTATTTATTTATTTATTTATTTATTTATTTATTTGCGGGTCTGGGGATGGAACCCAGGGGCATTCGACCTCCGGGCTACACCACCTCCTGCTCTATTTTTTATTCTTTATTTGAAACCGGGTCTCACTGAGTTGCAGAGGGCCTCACTAAGTAGCTGAGGCTCTCTGCGAACCGAGATTCTCCAGTCTCAGTCTCCCGAATGCTGGGATTACAAGTGTGCGCCACCACGCCCGGTGCTAATAAGATTTTTTTTTATAAATTTCAAGAGACTTTCTTCCTTCTTTATGATAAAACTTTTCTTCTAGAGCATCAGGTATGAAAAAGGATGGAGGAATTTTAAGAAATACCTAAAATCTGATATTATATAGGTTATATATACAGTACCAGAATTCAAGTCGTGCAAATGTTGCACACCTGATTTTTGTTTTGTTTTGAGTTTGTTTCATTGTGAAGGATTGAACCTAAGGTCATTCATGCTAAGCAAGCACTCTATCACTGAGCTACATCCCTGCCCCCTCACATGTATGGCAATTCCTAAATCATACCTAGCTAGATGCCGTCAAAGAAGAAGAAAATTAAGACAATGACATATTGGTAATATCAACAAGACGATATTTAAAACTGAAAAATGGCAAACTCAATTGCATAAGTGAAATATAAGATTAAAACAATCTGACTTTATGATATTCCATATTAACTAATTACCAGCTTGGCAGAAATAAAAAACATAATAGGGCTTCCCCTTAAAAATAAATAAATCAGTCATTACCTATTTGGTACCCTAATCAGTTGACAAGCTTCTTTTACATATCTTGGTTAAATTTAAAAAATGAAGTGTTTAATCCTGGGATCTGGAAAAATAAGTAGTGCAAGTCTTAAAGATGACTAAGATAATAGATTCCTGAAAAACACAATATACAAAAATCTAAAACTTGAAAGAGCTGAGGATTTTTAACATAAAGAGGGAAAGCATTGGCTAGGTTGTACAGGGAAGAGTAGGAGAAATAGCACAGCATAGAGAACTAAAAACAAATATTCATGAATAAAAGACTCTTTTATTCATGAGTTTGCTTGTTGTAAATGCAGACATTCCTCTTATAATTACTATTGGTTTTTCCATTGCCTATTATTCCTAAAATATCTGGCCCTGCAACCCCTGTACCATCATCTTACACCACCTGATTCCATGCCTACTTTTGTGCAGATACACTGGCCTCTGTTGGATCTTTGACATAATGCATTATTCCTGATAGTCTGCTTTAGAGAGGGCTTTGATGACCACCTTCTCTAAAAGCATATACTATTCCCCCCCAGGCACTTTACACACACCTCTTCAGGTATTTCCTTCCCTCTCAATATAATCTTCTTTGTCTACTAATTTCTTCTTTTTCTTTGCACTAGAATGCATGTTCAGTGAAGGCAGGGAGTAATTGCTTTTATTCACAAATGCCCCCATAGTATCTAGAATAGTGCCCAGTACATTTTTAATGAATGAATAATTTATGCCAGAATGTGGAAAAATTGCAAGGAAATAAATTTATTTTAATATGAGGAAGAACAAGATAATAATTCATGAAGGCAAAAATGCAATCCTCTCTCATGGAAGTGTCAAAGCCCAGACTGAAGACGACCTATTGTAGATGTTTTTAGAAGCAAGCGGAATACAATTTAGAAGGCTAAAGAAACTGATATCAAACATTCCTCGCATGTTTATAATATGCAATACGAACTGATTATGCTTTGAGTTCTGTGAGAGGATGGTATTTGCCTTATTTTTATAAGACACTCACCCATTTTTTTATATTTCCCAAGAAGTAGTTGAATCAAATAAATTAAATAAAAAAGTCACTTTGGGGCCGGGTGTGGTGGCGCACGCTTGTAATCCCCATGCTTGGGAGGTGAAGACAGGAGGATCTCACAGGTTCAAAGCCAGTCTTGCTGGCTTAAGAGACTCTGTTTCCAAAAAAATATATAAAAATAGATCTGGGAGTGTAGCCCAGAGGTAAAAGGGTTTCCAGGAACCCCAGTACCACCAAAAAAAATAAAGGTCACTTTGAGTTTAATCAATATCACCAGTCATTCTTTATTCATCAGGGTGTAGTTAGGAAAGAGAAGACACACAAGTAATTTAAATGAGATATGGAAAAACTATTAACTGTGGTAGTTAAACATGGTAGAATGCGGTTAACAATTGATAAGGTAGAAGATAATTCTTAGGTGTAACAGATAGGAGGGGCTGCCTACCCTAATTGCAGAGCAAAAAGAAAATATGGAGAAATGTAGTGATAATGAATGTCAGGGATGTAGTAAGAAATCTTTTCCTGCCTATTTGGTATAATGCAAATTATACCCAGTTACTCATCACCAAGCGAAAATCCATCATGAGGAAGAAATCAGTCCCATCTTCTCATGGTCTCACAACCTCTCTGTGTTCTCAACATCAGAAGAGCCAAATGTTGAGTGAGAAGGCAAAGAGTAACTGCTATCTGCTGAGTCTAGCTCCATTGCATGAAGTTAGAAAAATATGAAATTGGTGCAGAGAAGCAATAGATAGCACACTCCAGCTTTTACCAAAAGTATTAAAGACAGCTTTAGAAGTCGCTTGTACTTTAGCAACATTAAAAACATAAACACAAACAAGAAGGGAAGAGTCCAAAATGCATAAGAGTAGAAAAACCAAAGATTTTATTAATATAAAAAATTCATGCAGCCAGGCATGGTGGCACACACTTATAACAGAAATACTTGGGAGGCTGAGACAGGAGGATCATAGGTTTGAAGCCAGCCTTAGCTATTTCATAATGCCCTTTTCATCTTAGTGAGATCCTGTTTCCAAATTAAAAAAAAAAATAGGACTAGGGGTGTATCTTGAAGGTAGAATGCCCCTAGTTTCCATTCCCAGTACTAAAAAAAAAAATGCATGCTTTAATGGCTGTACCTGCCTTGTACCCATTATCAAAATTAATTTTCACAAAATGAGATAGATATTAACCCAAATTTTATAGATAGAGAATCTTTCCAAAATCATATCACTTTTATATTGGAAGGTCAGAAATTGGATACACCAAAGTTTATACATTTTATTACATCTAACTATCTCTGGGATATGTAAGGAGTTGAGATAAAATTTGGAAGAAACATATTCACAGCAGAAAGTGCTGCCTTTGCTCTTTTTTCCTCCTTCTTATTTTTATTGCTCTGTTATTTTTCATGGGCAAATTTCTTTACCAACATCTCTAGTACAACAATGTATTAAAACAAAACATGGAGACTCAGCAAGTGTAGTAACAACATATTACATATAGGTAGAACTAGCATGTAAACCCAACACTCCTCATGGGGGTAGTAGAATCCAGGTTTCTCCTTCAAATTAAAGAAAGTTGTCAGAAATATGTAGCTATAGACCTATTGTACTAAAAGCTAAGCTTTCAAACCCACATATCAACAATTAATATTTAAAGAAGAAATAAAAACCAGGTTGGCAGCAAGCATTCTCTAGAAGTCATCCTTGACACAATTTTATTGACACTTTCATTTTGTTGACCCATTTTTATTTACTTTTATTATAAAATACCTTTAGTCATATACTCAAGAGCATCATTTCAAAATTCCTTTAAGGAAAAGATAAAAATTTCAGGCATCACTGAATATTTTATCAGTGTTCATTAGGCCCTGTACAATAATGATGAGTCAGTTTTGAGTACAAGGGGAAAAACAAACACTTGATGTGCAAGGAAATGCCACATGGGGTTCATCTAGATAGGAGGGATATTTGATAATACTGTTCAGACTTAGCTGGTTTGGGCATCTCCCTGCAAAGCTCACATCCAAAGCACACTTAAAATTCCTTGTGATTGGCTTTATTACATAACTCAAATACTTCCAAATGTAATCATAATCACATATCAATATCTATCAGACAATTGGGTAGGAGTATAGATCTAGCCACTCTGATGATGATAATAGGACCCCATGATGAAATGGGGTTAAAAACTCTCCTAATAACAGGCTTGGTGCTGCACACTTGTTATCCCCGCGTTTGGGAGGCAGGGACAGGAGGATCATGCTGGTTCGAAGCCAGCCTCGCTGGCTTAAGAAACCCTGTTTCCAAAAAATATGTAAAATAGGTCTGGGAGTGTAGCCTGGAGGTAGAAGGGTTTTCAGGAACCCCAGTACCACCAAAAAAAAAAAAAAAAAAAAAAAAAAAAAAAAAAAAAACCCTCTCCTAAGGAATTTTTTCGTTGGTTGGTATGACCCAGTATGACAGTCTCTTTCAACTCACTAAAATAAGATGTATGTCAGTATGGTTAACTAACAATGGCTGAAATTAGCCTGGAACCTAAAACAAGACAGTAATTTTAAAAGATAATGACTCTGTAGACTGAAAATGAACATGGGGTTGGCAGAGCATCATGAGTATAGATTTACTTACTCCTGAAATGCCCTGTGCTGCCTGGATGGGAATGTGAGGATGAGCATAATGTATGGACTCAAAGAGTCACAAAACAATTGACATGTTTGGTAGCATGGTAGGACCCAGCTAGTTGCTCACCACTTTCTTTTCCTTTTCCTCAATGCCAAGAAAGATTGCTTCTTCTAATTTCCCTTGCAGCTCATTTGCTGCCAAGCAACTAGATAGTGCTTGTGAGTGGAAAGTGTATACACCACCTCCAGGCCATCTGTTAAAGTAGACTTTGCAGTGCTGCTCCCCCTCTCCATGTGACACTGACAGCAAAGGTTCAGAGGGAATGTCAGTGATGGCGCAGGAGGTGGTGGAGCTCTGGGATCAAAGGATACAAGATCCCTGACCAGGATCCCATGGCCAGATGCCTGCCCGACCCCAGTCAAACCATGGTACAATAGAGAAATGTTGCTGAGTTAAATCACTGAGAGCTAGTGATTCATTATCATAACTAAAGATGCAACAATTCTCTTTCAAGCACTGAAGGTGGAGTAAACCAGAGGAGCCTCTGAGTGAGGTTGAATGTTCACCGATCATGAAGGTAAAGCAGAAACAAGAAGACAAGCAGGGTCCACCACAAGAGCAAAGGAAAAGCTAAAATGTCCACATTTGTGAAAGGGTAAAAAATATCAACAAGATTTCAGGTTTGTGTAATGGAGCTGGGGTTGGAAAATTAATAGGTCAGATTACATAAACCATGAGGTAGAAAGGAGTTGTAAACCACTTCCATAAAAGAGTCAGGTAGTACATTTTTTTGAACTATACTATCTCTGTTACAACTATTCAACTAAGCCATACACAATATATTAATGAATGAGCATGTCTGTGTCCCAATATAATGATATTTATGAGTACATATATTTAAACTTCATGTAATTTTGACACAGCAAGAAATAGCATTACCTTTTGAGTTTTTCCACAAACACTAGGACTAAAAATTACTTTTGACTCCCAGGCCATGTAAAAGCAGGCAGTGGGTCATATTGAGCCTACAGGCCATTGCTGGGCCAACCTGGCTGTAGGCCGTGGAGTACCACTGGAGTTTCCTGATAAAAGCAAGTTCTGGGGCTTCAGTTGTAATTAGTGTTGTGCATCTTAACTTGGAAAAATGCAGAAATAGGGTTTTTCAGGAAGGGAACCTGGAGAAAAGGAGAATAAAACCCACACCAATGTCAGTGCAAAAGGTCTTGATTATTTTGTTAAGCCAAAAGGAAAAAATGACATGTAGATACAAAAAAAGGAAAGTGCCAAGGTCAACTGGAATATCTTAAGAGCAAATAATTATAATACCTAAGTTAGAAAAACCCAGAGGATAAAGGTTAGGTCAAGTCATCAAGCTCTAATCCAACATAGATAGATGATCTTTTATTAAGATTTTAAGTGATGTACATAAAGCAGTTTTCAGTAAGCTCTGTGTAGTTTTGTGTTCTCCTATAATTTCTTTGCAAAATAACAATATTCAGGGGGAAAAAAGATGATGGATTTGTTATTTTCAGGATCCATGAAATTTTGCAAACTACAAATTCATAGAGTATACTATGAGATAAAGGCATTTGATCCATGTTCTGCTTACATGACTCAAATATGAATTAGCCCTCCCTCCACAAAACATATGGCTAGTGGCTCAGAATCCTGTGATCTCCTCCAATTGTAGAAAGAAAGATATATAGACATACAGACATTGTATCTTTTCTTCTATGGTAGAGGGTAACATCATTTTTCTGTAGAGTTAGAGAGTAAACATGTTAGATATTGTGGCCGTAAGACCTTTGCACACCTACTCAGCTCAGCCACTGCAACATGGAAGCAGCCATAGACACATAGACAAATGGGCATGACTGTCATGCAGGAAAATTTTATTTTACTAAGTCAAATGTTATCTTGTGGTTTATTGACCCTTGCTCAGTGGTGCATCTGACCTGAATTATTTGTTTTGCTTCTCCCAAGAAACCTGACTAATCTCTCTGACCCTTAATTCTCCTGAACTACTGACCCTGCCTATATCACCATGACTTTCATTTAATCTTACTCATCCTTAAATTTCACTTTACTTTTACACTCTCGGAAGGACTTCCCTGACCCTGACTGGCAAAATAAGACTATGCACTTCACATCTATGTATTTATCCACACACACTAAGTGTAATATGCTTTTTTTTTTCGGGGGGGGAGGGGTTTCCTGGAAACTCTTCTACCTCCGGGCTATACTCTCAGACCCATTTTATATTTTTATTTGGAAACACAGTCTCTTAAGCCTGCGAGGCTGGCTTCTAACCAGCGCGATCTTCCTGTCTCCGCCTCCCAAGCTCGGGGATTACAAGCGTGTGCCACCACACCCGGTGTAATATGCTTTTTTAATAGTTGCTTTTGTCTATAATACTTTCATTTACATGAGAATAAGGCCTGTGTTTTCTCTATCTTCAGCACAGCTCAATAAGGAATGATGCACAAAAGATACTGGTTGAATATAATTTAATAAAATTAAAATAGATTGCATTGAAAGAGAATAAAGAGACAGTTTAAAACTTAATATTAAAAAATCAATTTTGACAATAAAAACAAAGAAGTACATAATTAAATATAGAAAGTGTAAAAATTAAAAAAATGTCTAAATACCAGAGAAACCTGCAATAGTCAGTTTTATACGTTTCAAAATCCCCAATGAATGCCTGAGATGTCAGATGGTACTGAACCTTAGGTGTTCAGTCCTGTATATGCCTATAGTAAAGTGTAATTTATAAATTAGGCAGAGTATGAGATTAACAATAATAACTAATCTAAAATGATTGTCATACTGTCCTATAGCAAAGTAACTACAAAAGTGAAAAATTATCATTTTTATCATAAAATTTATATTAGAGGCTCAAGTAGTATTGTGCCAAAAGTAAATAAGTCTATATTTTATTGTTTTTTAATTTGTTATGTACATGTAAAAGAAACAATTTTTCCAGCTATTCCATATTTTAGATGTCAACTTATGCCTTTTTTAAAAAAAAGAAATTTTATACAATACTTGAAAAGTTATGTGTTGTGCAATATATAAAAATTGACCAATAAATGAACAAATTATGATAGAATAGTTATGAAAAAAACTAAAATCTTCAAATTTGTATTGAATAAAATTAAGTGTAGAATATAATTGAGTCTTATTAAATGTGAATTGAATACAAAGTAATTCTAAAACCAGAATTTTTTAAGATGCATATGTGATAATATAATGGCAACAATCTGCTCTTTTTATCCAAACACCCATACATAAAATCTGGAAATGGAGTGAAAAGTAGAAATAAAAGTTTAGCAAATGCCTTCACTTAGGGGATACTTTTAATCCTCATCTTATTTTAATAAGATGATAAAATTTTATACATAGTTTGAATAAAACCATCAAAGTAATTAAAAATAGCATTCGTGAAAGTAAAAAAGTTCTAGTGTAGTAAAAGATCTATATAGTAAAATATCAGCAAACAAAAAACATAAGTTGATAGAAAGCAAATATTGGTTTAATCAACGGATGTAAATAGGTTAGTTTTTAATCTTAAAAAGCAATAACTCTCATGCTGTGTTAAAAAATAAAGACCCATAGATATTTTTCCAAAGATGACATGCAAATGGCCAACAAATATATGAAAAGATGCTGCATAGTATTAATAATAAGAAAAATACAACTATGACCCGCAATGAGATACTACTTTTCAACCTTATTTTCACTATAATATAAAAAGTTAGATAACAAAAAGTGTTGGCACATTTTAGGAGAAATTGAAATCCCCTTATGCTGATGGTGAGAATATAAAACAATGTTTTCTACTTTATAAAACAGTCTGGCAGATGTTTAAAAATTGAACATAAGATATGATTTAAGCCCAGGCATTGTGGTGCACACCAGTAATCCCAAAACTTGGGAAGCTGAGACAAAATTCTTGCAGGTTCATGGTCAACCTCAGCAAATTTGAAAGGTTCTCTGCAACTTAGTGAACCTCTGTTTCAAAAACTAAAATACGGCTGGGGGTATAGCTCAGTTGTAGAATGTCCCTGGGTTTGATATGATTTTGTTGAATAAATCCACTTCTATTTATAGCTCAAGAAACATGGTAACACAAGTTCACACGGATACGTGTGCGTAAATGAATTTTTCATGTGAACTGCAGCATTAATCATCAGAGAAAATCGTGGAAATGACCCCTTGTCCATCAGCTGATGAAGGTATGAACAAAAGCCAGTATATCCATTCGGTAAACAGTATTTAGCTATATAAAAGAATGAATGAAATACATGTTATGACATGAAAATATTAAGTTATGAAAAATTGAACACAAAAGGCCACATGTTGTATAATTCCATTTATATGAAATGTTCATAGCAGGCAATGTAAATAGAAAGTAGATTAGTGAATGCCTGGGTTTGGAGGTAGAGGATGGGGTGATAGGGAGACGATTGCCTTAACTATACAGCATTTTGCTTTGGGCGATTAAATTATTCTAAAATTGTGGTGATGTTTGCAAAGCTCTGTTAATACACTAAAGGCCCTTAAATTGTATATGTATACTTGTTGAACTGTATGATATATGAATCATATCTTAAAGTTATTACTGCTAGAATATAAAGAGATACTATGAAATATTCTGAAAAGGCATACTTAAAGACAAAAGAAAATGAGCAAAGACCAGCAAGCAAATAAAAGGAAAAATAGAGGTAAGCATATTAATTTTTTTGTGTGTGTGGTACTGGGGTTCCTGGAAATCCTTCTAACTCTGGGCTACACTCCCAGACCTATTTTATATTTTTTAAATTTGGAAACAGGGTCCAAATAACCAGCGCAATCCTCCTGTCTCAGCCTCCCAAGTGTGGGAATTACAAGTGTGTGTCACCACGCCCGGCTGCATATTAATTTTTGATGAAGAGGAATTTAAGGAAAAGTCACTAAGTAAATTTAAAAAACACTTCATATTAATAGATATAAACCACAATGAAGATATAAAAGTTAGGTTTATTTGACATGCCCAAGTTTGAAGTTCTCAATGAAAAGAATCTCCATAAAAAATAAAACAGAATTTTAAAATAGTGAGGCATGGAGAAGAAAAAAATGGTGGCTGTGGGACGCAGCACATTTCAGCAGCTGTAACAAATAAAATTTAGCTAGTGTCTTGACAGCAACTGCTGACTCTGGCTCTTCAGCCCCAAGAAATACCGACATGTAATCCAAGAACTTGAAGTGCAGAAGGCAGTGGCAGAGCTCCAACATCTTAAGCAACCAGCATCACGCTTCAGGGACACAGAAATAGATACAAAAGTCTGTGTGCTCACCAGAGGCTGGCATCTGCAGCTGCACAGTGGGCCCTCCAGAGACCCATCCCACAGGACAGCAAGGTACCCATGTTACCTAACCATGTTTTACTCAGCAGAAGACTGCCCAAAGCAGCTATAGGATCCCAGCGAGCTAATACCTGGAGGCCCATCCTGGAGGATGTCCAGTTAGAGCCTCCAGATACAAAGGAAAGGCCCATAGTTCCTGCACAGGGTCACAGGTGGTCACTCCAAGACTACTCTGGACACTAGTGCAGGGAGGAGGACACAGTCCCAAGGCCTGAAGGTGCAGAACCCAGACCCAGAAAGCTCAGAGTGCAGGGTCATAAGGCACAGAGCCCAGTGTCACATGGCACAGAACATAGGCCCTGAAAATGCAGAGAACAAAGCCACATGATCATATACAACAATGCTGAAAAAGCATTTAACAAAACCAACGCCCATTCATGTTAAAAACACTGCAGAAAACTGGGATAGAAGGAACATATCTCAACATCCTTAAGGAAATATACAATAAACCCAAAGCCAACATCATATTGAATGAGGAAAAACTGCAAGAGTTTTCTTTAATCAGGAACAAGACAAGGATGCCCACTATCACCACTCTTTTTTTATATAGTCTTTGAGACTCTTGCCATAGCAATAAAACAAAGAGAAGGATATCCAAGAAATTCATATAGGAAAAGAGGAATTAAAATTATCATTCTTTATAGATTACATGATTCTTTATCTAGAAGACCCAAAGAACTCAGCCAAAAGACTGAACCAATTTAGCAAAGTGGCAGGATACAAAATCAACCTAAAGAAATCAGTTGCTTTTCTGTTTGCCAACAATGAATCCACAATGAAAGAAAGAAAACAATTCCATTCACAATAACCTCAAAACCAATAAAATACCTAGGAATAAACCTAACCAAAGATGTAAAAGATCTCTACATTTAAAACTATAAAACATTAAAGAAAGAAATGAAGAAGACCTTGGAAGGTGAAAAGATCTCCTTTGCTTATGGATAGGCAGAATATAGATCATCAAAATGGCCATTCTGCCAAAAATGATTTATAGATTCAATGCAATTCCTATCAAAATACCAATGACATTCTTCATAGACCTAGAAAAATCAGTCATAAATTTCATATGGAGAAAAAAAGACACAGAATAGCTAACATAATTTTCAGCAATAAAAATCATGCAGGAAGCATCACAATTTCTCACCTCAAATTATACTACAGAGCAATAGTAGTTAAAACAGCATGATATTGGCAAAACAACAGGCACACAGAACAATGAAACAGAATAGAAGATACAGAAACAATCCCACTCCCTTAGAGTCAATTGTTCTTTGAAAAACAGGCCAAACTCAGAGTCTGGAGAAAAAGACAGCCTTTTCAACAAATTGTGCTGGGAGAACTGGCTATTCATTTGTAGAAAATGAAAGTAAATCCTTGACTCTCACTGTGCACAGGAATCAACTCGAGAGGGATCAAAGACTTGGAAATTAGGCCATGAAGTTATTAGTTAAGGGCATAGGCGCAACACTCCAACATATAGGCATAGGTAGTAACTTTATCAACAAGACCTCCAAAGCTCAGGAAATTAAAGCAAGAATTAACAAGTGGGATGGCATCAAACTAAAAAATTTTGGCTCATCAAAGGAAACCTTCAAGAACCTAAAGAGAAAGTCTACAGAATGGAAGAAGATCTTTACCAGCCACCACTCTGATAGAGGCCTAATATCCAGAATATACAAAGAGCTCAAAAGAGTCTACACTAGCAAAACAAATAACACAATCAAGAAATGGGCAACTGAATTGAACAGACACTTCACAAAAGAAGAGATATAAATGGCCAATACATACATAAGAAAATGTTCAACATCATTAGCCATCAGGGAAATGCAAATCAAATGTATGCTGAGATTCCATCTAACCTCAATAAGAGTAGCAAGTATAAAGAAATCAAATAACTACAAATACTGGCAAAGATGTGCAGAAAGGAAAACTCTTTTACATTGTTGGTGGGAATGCAAACTAGTTCAGCCACTATGGAGATCAGTCTGGAGATTCCTTAGGAAACTGGGAATAAATCCACCATATGATCTGGCTATACCACTCGTTGGTATCTTTCCAAAGGGGTTGAAAACAGAAAACTACAGTAACATATGCATACCCATGTTCATAGCAGCACAATTTTTTTTGCATAGATAATGGTTTATTTTTTTTACTTTTTAAACTTATTTATTTTTTAAAAGTGGAACATACAGAAAATGGTGTACATTTAAATTGTGCTTTGTGCCCCCCATTTCTCTTCCCCCCTCCCAATAAAGAATGTCCTGGTTAACCATGCTATATTCATACTATTACACATATTCATATGTACCTCTTCCATTGAACAACCTCAGCTTTCTTCCTCTCCTATCCTTCCATTCAAGCTTTGCTGAAATTTCCCTTCCATCATCTGAAGACCCTCTGGTATTACCAGTACTCCCTAGCTTGGGTATATTAGACAAAACATATGCCCCTTCTCTTTCTGTGCTTGACTAATCTCACTTAACATAATGTTCTCCAGCTCCTTCTGTCTTCTTGAAAATGCTATTATTTTATTCTTCTTTATAGCTGAATAGAATTTCATTGTGTGTATTTCAAGTAATTTTGCCATTCATTCTTCTGTTGATGGAGATCTAGGTTGGTTCCATATTTTGGCTCTTACAAATCCATCAAAAAAATGAATAGATTGCAAAATTATGGGAAATATACACAATGGAATTCTATTCAGCAATAAGGAAGAACAAAATCACATCATTCACAAGAAGATGGAAAGACCTGGAGAACATTATGTTAAGTGAGATCAGCCAAGTGCAGAAAGAGAAGGGATATATGTTTTCTCTAATATGCCCAAACTAGGGGATATTATGGATACCAGAGGGACTCCAGATAATAAAAGGGAAACCCAAGCAAAGCTAGAAAGGGGCATGGAGGAAGATGGCTGAGGTTGATTAATGGAGGAGCTATCTTCAAATATGTGTATTACTCCGAATGTAGCATGGTTAACCTGGACATTCATTGTCTGGAGAGGGGAGGAGAGGAAGCCAGGGGGAAGGACATCAAGTACTTTGTGAATGTCAAGATTGTTAACATGATCCACATTATGATGTGAGAACAACAGTGTACCACTAAAATAAAAAAATAGTAAAGCAAAAGTAAAATAAAATAGAAATATATTTATAGAATCATAGTTATTTTAGAAAAGTACATGGATGAATATAGTAAATTAAAATAATAGTAAGAATCAGAGAATACAGTTTTGAATGATATATCCATAGTAGACTTTTTGGAAGCATCCATCAAATGCTTACACAAATTTAAGCAAATTACAGGAAAAAATATCGTACCAAAAACTTTATAGCATAAATTAGACAGATGACAATCTCTAACAACAATGAAGTAAAATTCAAATTAGCACCATATTTTATACAGAAACAATAATAGCATTTTGAAAATTGCAAATTATTGTGATAATTATTTCCTTGACTCAGTTTAGGAAGGTTGCATTTATCTAGAAAGTTGTCAATTTCTTCCAGATTTTCTGTTTCTGATAATCCTCTGGATTTCTACACTCAGTGGTAATATCTCTGTTTTATTCCTTATCCTCATAATTTGGGTTGATTTCTCTCTCTCTCTCTCTCTCTCTCTCTCTCTCTCTCTCTCTCTCTCTCTCTCTCTCTCTCTCTCTCTCTCTCTCTCTTTTTTTGTTAAGTTGGCTAGTGTTTATCTATCTTGTTAATTTTTTTTGAGAAACCAGTTTTTTTGTTTTGTTGATTTTTTTGTATTTTTTTATTCTCTACTTCATTGGTTTCTACTCTGATTTTAATAATTTACTATCTTCTACTGGCTTGGGGGTTAGAATGTTTCTGATTTTCAAGGCCTTTGCGGTATGTCATCAGATTATTTATTTGGAGATTTTCTGTTCTTATATGGGCACTCAGTGCTATGAATTTTCCTCTTAATATTGCTTTCAAAGTGTCCCAGAGGTTTTGATGTGTTGTATCTCTATTTTCATTTGTTTCTGGAAATTTTTTTATTTCATCCTTATTTCTTCTATGGCCCATTTTTTCATCATAAAAAGACCCACAGAAACCACATCAATATGTGATAATTATTCCAAAGGCAGGCCTGTTCCAAATTCTAAAACTTAGTTCTAAAATCTATACCCCTTTTTTAGTTTTACTTTCTAATGGCTCCAGCCCAATTTCCTCTTTCCCCTTATATCTGTTATTGTTTAGTCTAATTCATGAGATTATTAATTTCACAAACAGTTTTATTTTCTTTTTAATTCATGCACATAAGTTCTTTAAGGATACTGTAGAAATTTTGTTGGTAAAGAAAAGTATTATCACTGAATTTGAATGTCTTCCTAAACACAGAAAGTACTAGGCAAATATTTATTAATTGATTTTATTGTATAATTGAGAAGGCACTGAACTGTAAATTAAGGGACAAGAGTTTCTGACCATTATTGGAAAGGCTTAATGACTCTCAGCATGTTATTTTACCTCCCTGGTTTTTAATATCCTCCTTCATTTAATGAATTAGCATTAAATTGCTTCTAAGTTTCCTTTCAGTTCTAAAATTGTATGATTGAACTTACAGGGGAAAAAAGACATCCTTCAGTACACCAAAAATTTCCCCTGCTTGGACAGAAAACACTGGTTTCTTTGAATGTCAAAACTTGAACAGATTGTGCATTGTCAAGAAGAGAGTCACCCTCAATTACTCATCAATGGTGGAATGTTTTGTGGTTTATTCTCAGTAACCCAGTGTTTCCTTACTACCACCCACTCAGGTCCAAGGGGGATATACATGTGTCTGAGTATGTGTGTATTTTTGCCTCTCTGATGACATTCCAAGACTAATATAAACAGCTTTTAAATTATCCATTACTCTGTCACTTCTCTCTTTCTTTGGAAAGAGGTTAGTCTGTATTTACATTTGGAGTTCTAATATTCTACCCCTCTCCCCACCCTTCTCTTTTTTAAAGACTGATTTCTTCATCTCACACATTTTGAATATCTCTTAAAATTTAGGCATTGGCAAAAGTATCTGTGTTCAGAGTTTATCATATCAAATAATGTAATTATTAAAATCATAATTATATAGTGCATTTTATTTAACCAATATTTAAAATAAGATATTACATATTATATTTAATATGATAATTAATTAGTACTCTTTCTTGAGTAGAAAAAATCATCTCAATAGATGAAAAACATCTCAAAAGATTTAAGAGTAAAAGTGAGATTATGTATGATGTTTGTTTCTCTTTTTTCACATTACACAATTATAGATGAATACACCTACATACTACTCAGTGCTTAAACCAAAATCAAAGAAACTATCACACAAATCTTTACTATTATTCATTTAACTTTAGGAGAAAATTATACATTAAGAAGTTTAGACTAATACATTGAAATGTACTCCAAAAGTAAACCTCATTTATTTTTTCTGTTCTGGGGATGGAACCCATGGGCATTTTAGCTCCAAGCTACACTCCCTGCCCTAATTTTTATTCTTTATTTTAAAACAGGATCTCACTAAGTTGTGGAGGGCCTCACTATGTAGCTGAGGCTGTGTGTGAACTGCAATCCTCCGGTCTCAGCCTCCCAAATGCTGGGATTACAAGCATGCACCACATGCCAGGCTCAAAAGTAAATATCTTAATGTAGAAAGGTTTCATATTATTGCTATTAACCGCGTGTGTGTGTGTGTGTGTGTGTGTGTGTGTGTGTGTGGTTTTGGGGATGAAATCCAGGGGCTTTCTACCACCAGAATATACTCTCAGAACTATTGTATATTTTATTTTGAAAAAAGGATCTCACTAAGTTGCTAGAGCCTCACTAAATAGCTGAGGCAGGCTTCGAACCTTTGCAATCCTCCTATCTCAGCCTCCCAAGTACTGGGATTAAAAGCATGTGCTGCCACCACACCTGGCTGACATTAACCTTTGGATTAATGAAAACTTGGTCTTATGATAAGGTCAAAGTACGTTCATTTTCTCCATAGTAGTCTTAAGATAAGAAAGCAGAACAGTTCATTTGAGCTAGATTTTCAATTATCATTGGGCAAAAATAAAACTTGCAGTTAACTAGAAAACTCATTTAGAACATATTCTCTAAACATCTATTTGTCAGGCAAATTTAAAATTTTTCAGGGCCTCGTACAGAAGCTTCTTTTAATTACACAAATCTATAAACAATGTTTATTATTCATATTTATAAATTGAACACTAAAGTCCATTTTTGAATTAAAACAGAATCTAAATTGATGTGCTCTTACCAATACTTAATAAGACCATTACCCATCCTTCTCCTTATTGCTGAACTTAAATGAACCCATCCAATAAAATCTTTTTTACTGGATGTGCTTTCATAAAACATCCACATTTTATCATATAGTAAAGTGAGAATTTATGGTATATACTTCACTATTCCCCTAAAGATAATTCTGAATGAATAAAATATAATGATAAAGCAAAGTGCATTACTGTAAAAGTAAATCCTCCAAATGTATTAATAATCTCTAATGTTGATAAGTAAAAGACTATTTTCTTTTGCAAGGCTTCAGTCTCACTAGGCCTAACACTAAGCCTACTTCTCTGTTACTCCTGCCAATTCCTATCAAATGAAAAGAGAAGTACATGGTATCTACAAAAGACTGGGATTTCATTTCTACTCAGCATATAAAAGCTTCCATTATTGCACCTTAAAACTTACTGAATTTCCCTTTGAATATTTGATAAGACATATACATTCATTAACAAGAGGATAGACTTTCATAGTTAATTACAAAACTTTCTTCAAACCCAAGCATCCAAAGAAAGAAAAAAGTTACCAAGTGGCTAAAACATTTCACTCAGACTTATCAAGCTTTCATTTCTTCTCCAATTTATTCTACCCAGGATTCACGGGTAGGAGGAAAGTGAGGTATACACATTTTGCTGCTGTAACAACCACAAATTTAATAGCTTAAAGTAACATTCACTCATAAGTTCACTGTTTTATAAGTCAGAAATCTAGGAAGCTTTGACTGGGTCTTATCAACAGGGTCTCACAACCAAAATCAAGGTGTGTTATCTGGATGCATTCTTATTTAGAACGTCTGGAAAAGTATTTGGTTTCAAATTCATTACAGTCACTGGCAGAATTCAGACTGGGTCTCCCTTTCATAGTTCACCCTCAGCTGCAGGGAAAGGTACTTGTTATCTCAGTAAGGTATTTGTCTGCATTTATTGACATGTGGTTCTCTTCATCCATCAGTCCAAAAATCTCTCTGATATCTCTGACCTGTTGGAGAACACTCCAGTTTTAAAGGGCTCATGGAAGAAAACCCACACAGACAATCCCCTGAGCCCAATATCAACTGCGGCATAGTCCTAAGAGTCATGCCTCATCATAGTCATGGGTTCTGAGAATTAGGACGTAGAATTTGGGGAACATTTTAAGAATTCTGCCTATTGCAAGTCGAGTTGAACAATTTGAGATTAGGAGTATGAACAGGTTCCAAATGCTAGATTTTATGAACCTAGGTTCCAAAGGAAAGAGCTCTTATTAGGAGTAAGAGTGAGGGTTCAGAGACATAATCTAATGTTAATTTTATATTAACAGTAGGAAAGTAGTCTCAGGACTTAAATATTACTTAAAATATCTATGAGCTTGTAAAATATATTTATCTAGTTTTTTTTTTTTTTGCTTCTCTGCAAACATTTTTCTCTTCTCATTGTTAGCCCCATGAGTTCAACCATGTTCAAATCATATTTTTCACAATAGCAGAAAAGATAATGAACACCTTTAAGTTAGTTTAAGTTTCTAAAATGAGAACTTTAAAAAATAAAAATACACTATTTGATATAACTCTATGCATAAAAAAAATTAAAAAAGATTATTTGGTGAACACAGCAACTCTGGCCTGGCCCTTGACACTGTTGAGTTGGGGATTCTTAGACTTAGAAAATATCCTGTTGGCATATGTTGCAGTGAAATATGTTTGGTGTGTGAGGGGAGAAATAATTCCCCCAACACAACCACACAAACAGAAAAACAGAAAAACCACAGGTTCTTGTTCTGAGCTAAGTATAAATACACATTAGCCTGAACTCTTGCTGAAGATTTAAAGAAGTTTATTAAAAAGATAGAAATACAGGAGATAGTTATAGCCCTGTGCCCAAGAATGGCGCAGGGGGGAAATTCGAATGAATTTACCAAAAACCCCAGTATGCTGAGTGTTCTTATCCTGACCAAGTCTGCAGCAGGTCCTGTGATAAGTAGCTATGTTCCCCTATCTCTTAGCCCAGTTTTCTACTGTCTCCATCCCAGCCAGATCTGCCCCGGAGCAGGGGTGGGGGGGGCAGTCCTGTCTCGGACATAGACCTCTACACCTGTTGTTACCCTCCCAAGATGTGTTAAATTGCTTCTCTGAGATCTGGGGTTTCCTCCCATCCTTGAGGCAGTATGTCTCACTATAGAATGTAAAGAGACCCCTTCCCTAGCTCCGGCTTTCTTTCCTTCTCCTTAGAAGTATAAATTATAAGTCCCTTCTTCCTGACAGTCCTGGCTTTCTTTAGTACAAATGATATATTTTCAAAATTGGAAATCTTTCCCAATACTGGTACATTAATACATTTTAAAACCTCTTCCTTCCAGGCGTGGTGGCACACGCTTGTAATCCCTGCGCTTGGGAGGCTGAGACAGGAGGATCGCATGGGTTTGAAGCCAGCCTCAGCTACTTAGTGAGGCTTTCAGTAACTTAGTGAGACCCTGTTTCCAAATAAAATATAAACATGGTCTGGGAGTATAGTCCAGAGGTAGAAAGCCTCTGGGTTCCACCCCCAGTACTATAAAAAAAAAAAAAAACCTCTTCCCAATACTAATACAGCATATGCTACCATTTCCTCTCCAGCATGGGTACACTGGAAGTAAAAGGTGTCCCAGTATAGAAATCTCACACCTTTGAGAAAACACTTTACTGTCTTGGGAGTTCCTATTGTTATATATGATTAATAAATAAAGATGCAGCGGGTCCCATTAGTGCACAGATACAGGCAGGAGTCCATTATAGGTGGTATGGATGCCTTTATTTGTGGGGAGTCGGCTGCCAGCCCCCGCGGGCCCGCGGGGGCTAGTGGGAAGAGCACGCCTCTTTGTCTCTGTCCGGCTTCTCTCAAATCGAGGGGCATGGTCTCCTCTGGGAATCACAGGGCTCCACCTCCTAGCTTCCAGCCCCGCCCCCTGCGGGGCAGCCACTCAAACCTTTCATCCCGACCTCTTTGACTAAGGGGGGAATACAGGACGATGATTACCCCCTCTAGTTACTTCCTGCTGTGAAGGGGCATTGAGTGGGTATGGATTTGTCTGGTCAAACAAACACCTGTTACTGCATCAGGAGCATCAGTTACCAATTTTAGAGGTTTAATACTTATGGCAGTTTGGCATCCGAAGAGGGAGAAGCACCGTAGTATGTAAACAAGTGGACCCGCTAAAATATAAACAACAAAGAGAGTTATGTCGAAAGAAACAAAGTTTAGTGGGTCCTAACACCGTGCAAGAAAATTTGTCCTGGAGCTGTTGTAACGGGGCCCTTTTAGATATGGCCTAAGCTGTGGGCAGAGGCCGGAGGGCTTGTCGTCATCACCCTGGACCGAGATTGGGAAGGAAGACTAAGGCCTGAAAGATTGAGCAGGCCACCAAAGAGGAAACTGGCTTACCCTGTACCAGTAGAGTTACCCTGGGCCAGCAAGAAAGATGGAGGAAGGAGGATGAAGGGAAAAGGAACATGGACCCGAACAACACCTTCTGCACCAGCCACCTCACAAAGTAGGGACAGGAGAGAGGGAGATGGGGCCTGTGACCCCGGCACCCACATTTCATCGCAAAATGGCGGCCATGAGCCCACAGAATTAAAAGCCTGTGACCCAGAAGGACCACCAGGTGGCGCCTGTGAGTTGCCACATGGTGTCCAAGATGGCGGCTATGGCTGGCGGGAAAATAAATAGCAGCTGAAAAGTTCCTAACTATTTCTGGGCCACCGCAACCCATTTTCCAACTCGTATCAAGGCCAGACAGGCGCTCAGGGCATCTGCTAGTTTAAAGGTTCGACTTCCCATAATTGGTTCGCGGGTGGAAACGAAAAATAGGAAATGGGCATCCCTGATTTCCCTGCTCAATCGTTTGGAAATGGAGGTTAAGAGATAGAGAAGAATTTCTTCATCCCTTCTCAAAACCGGAGGATGACCTGGTCATCCAGAGGGTGGTCCCAGTGGACTGTGGGACAATGGGTCACCAAGCACTTGGATTTTGGGGTCCCAGTGGACCAGAAGACCCAAGTCCAGAACCCATTAACCAAGGGAAGGAGGCAGTTTACTGGAGTGAAGCGTTGCCAGGCAGCGCCGGATGGAGCAGAAGCGCTGAGAAGCTGCTGGGGGTGTGGTGGAGCAGGGGCGCACGGCGCCGGTGGCTGGTGTGGGTGGTACTGGCGGCTGGCGCAGCTGGAGTGCAGTGCTTTTGTGTAAAGTCCGAGCTCCGGGCGCAGATGGAGAGTCAGCTGCAGGCAGAGCAGATGGAGGGTCCAAGAAGCGCAGGTCCATTAGGCAGGTCCAGGTTAAGGACCCATTAATTCGATACAGCCTTCGGCACCAAATGATTGCGGGGCCGTGGCTCAAACCTTTCAATATCAACAAATAGTAATTGCAAGAGGAAAAAAAAAAAAAAAACAGCTGAGAGAGGAGGATTGCAGGTTCGAAGCCAGCCTCAGAAACTTAGTGAGGTACTGCATAACTTAGTGAAACTCTGTTTCAATATAAAGAATAAAGCCAGATGTGGTGGGGCACACTTGTAATCCCTGCACTTGGGAGGTGGAGACAGGAGGATTGCACAGGTTCAAAGCCAGCCTCACTAGCTTAAGATACCCTGTTTCCAAATAAAAAAATAAAGGGTTTCTAGAAACCCCAGTACCACACACACACACACAAAAAAAAAAAAGAATAAAGATCTGGGGGTGTAGATTGGAGGTTGAATGCCCAGGGACTCAATCCCTAGCTGTCGCACGCAGTGACGACTCTTACACGATCTTCCTCAAGCAGTTTTATTACCCCAGGTTCTTGTACAGTTCCTCTTTAATGCTCTCTCAACGCCCTCTCAGGTAAAAACAACATCAGTCTTCTATCCTCTCCCTCATCACTCCACCAACCCTCCTTCTGGCACTCTACGTCTCTGCTGCAGCACACACCGGTCACAGTGGTGGCTTTGTGAACATGTCCGTCCCAGCTCGGAGCCCGGAGCAGTCCGCCAAGGAACTGCTCTTCCTGTCCACCAACCCTCTTAGCTCCTTCTCCTTCCTTAGCTCTCCTTAGCTCTCGCCCGCTAGGGCATGCGCGCTTTTTAACCTTCTCCTGGGCGGGCAGGTGGTAGCACGAGGCGTTGCGTCACTAATTATCCGTAAGGCGCCTGATAGGGCTCACTGCGCAGGCTCAGGGCACCGCCAGCCTCGTGAGCCTCGTGACTTGGCTGCAAGCCCAGGCGCCATCTTGAGTCCACGCTGGCAACAAGCCTGGGTGCCACCTCGGTCCTGCCGAGTGGGCCCCAACACCTAGCACCCAAAATAAAAGGCTCCATTATTTTATAATGTCTGAAGCTACTTTGGGATGTGAATGAAAGTTCACATGTATTAAACTAACACTTGGCCTGAGGCTGTCTCCTTACTTTGAATACCTATGTAAAAACTGCAAACTAACTTAGGATATAAATAAATCAAAACCTCACTTAGTAGTATGTTTTTTAACAGATTGCCAAATCTTTGACAACCATAGTGGCTAAGCTATAGGCAGTGGCTGGTTTTCAATTGATGAAACTATGTCTAAACAAGGCAAAAGCCCACTAGTAATCAGTCATATTTCTGGACTTGACCTCCACATTTGGTGGATAAATTCTCAATCCAACCCATGTAAAGCAGTTCACCAGGATTCACGAGTCATCTTTTGCTCAAATAAATCCCACTAAATCTAAATTGTCTAAATTTTTACTATTAACAGGTCTCACTCTTCATTTTCTAGAATTTTGTTGAACAAGATGAATGCCAAATGTCATCCTTGCTTCCTGCTCCTTTACCTATACCTTTAAAGAATGGAGACAAGGACTGGCAGTGAAGCTTAGTGATAGAGGACCTACTTAACATTATGAGGCCCTGAATTCCATCCCCAGCACCAAAAAAGAAAACAAAACCAGAATGGCTATGTGTTTTTAGCTGAGCATCTTCCCTGAGCTACATTTCTACATTCTACATTTCTGGTACAAAAAGCCAATAGATCCATTTCTAAATTCTGCTTTTTTTTGTTTTGTTTTGTTTTTTTTTTTTGTTGTTGTTGTTTTTTTTTTGCTCCAAGCTATTAAATAGGTCATGTTTTTCCTGACTAAGTGTTACAACCCAAGCATTCATGGATGTATTGGTAAAGAAGAGAGCTAGAGAGATGTGAGGAATCAGCAGGGCAGACCTGGGAGTTGTTGGAGGGTTCCCCCCACTAAGTACAAGAAAGAGACAAGGGTCTGAGACTTGTTTCTGATAGTTGGTGGTAAAGAGAACCCTGTGATCTTCAGGCCCTGAGGCCCCAGTGTTTTAAGATGAGTGGTGTGCTGCTTCAGGGCATTTATGTTTAAAAAGCTCAGTGGAGCAAGAAAAGATAAGGAAGTAAGCAAAAGATTACTTCTGAAGTTCTTGTTAAAACCAAACACGTTAATCCCAGAAAAGATGAGGAAGAAAAGTCTCTTTATCTAGTACACTCAGCTGAGTTCATTTTCAGCATTGCTAGGAGGCTGACATGCATATGGCAGGAAGAGGGGATGTAGATATGTTAAAATAATTCCCTCTCCTTTGAGTCAGTCAGCTTCCAGTTCATCCACTGTGGCCACTGTATCTATTGCTTGCCAACAAACATTCATTTAGAACTCATCACTACAAGGATTTCAAGATTAGCTTTATGAATCAAAGAATCAAATATGGAGAAAATGTTTATTTCTTGGCATTCTTGTCATTTTCATAATTGATTCGTTATAAATGCAAAACCCATCAGTAAACAAGGATGGGCCATCGACACCTTCCTAAAAAATAAAGGACAGCACATTTTCAATGCAATTTAATGCTTTATGTGTATCTTTTTGAAACAATGCACATTTATTGGTAATGTTTTATATTTTTTTTCAAACAATGTGTCTTTAATTGCTAGAAAGTTTCTAGAGGAAAGGTGATTTCTTAACTTACTGACTGACTCAGGGAGAAAGAAGGAATAAAGAAGAAATGAATAAAAGGAAGAAAAGGAGAAAGAGATGGGGAAGGAAGAAAAAAGGGCAGGAGAGAGAAAGGACAAACTTGGGGACATACCTCCTTGTAAATCACTGAGGGAAAATACAAACGCACATCTATTGTTCTTTGATCACAGAAACACACATTTTGTCAGAGGACACAAAGCTCTGGCCCACAGCACAACCTTTGGAGTGCCAGCCTCCTAAGTAAAAAGCTTCACCTTACATCAGACACTGAGTTTTGAAGCAGACTCTGGGAATATCCTTTCAAGCAACTATGTACAATCATTGGACAGGAAACTTTTATAGAATGGCCACAGTGAAAAAAAGATAACAGATGCATAGGGCCTTTCTGAGTTGAGTTATAATTTAACACACAACCTCATGCTAAACATTATTATTTCTTTAGAGTAGCTCAAAGCCACTGATCCTCTGAAACAGATTCTCACAAATGACCTTGCAGTATTTGGATCTGATGTTTTATTTAATTAGAAGTATCCAATCACTGGAAAGAGCAACTTCCTATTGTTACCAGCCATTATAACCACTACACTCTGCAGTGGAAATATGTTTTGTCTACTGCCAAAAAATCCCTTAGAGGAGAAAGGTATAAAGTTTGCCTAAGCTTGCTATGAATATCAACAAGTTCAAGAAAAAAAATAACTCAAGAAAGAACTCAAAGAATCTGGCACATTATACATATTGACCTCAAATTAAGTCTGAGAAAGAAGAAAGTTAAAAATCACAAAAGTATAATTGCTAGAAATTTCTAAGGAATCATCCAATATGTATTTAGATAAATTATGAAAATAACAAAATGGACTTCATTTTCTCAAAACTAACCTGAGGCTTTGTCCAGCTCCAAAACAGCAGACCGATAGTATATCTGTCTTCATTCCTTTCTCCCAAACTAACTGCAGACACATTACTTTCCCTACTAGGACAGAAGCAGTTTTAAGTTAATTTTGTTACTGTTGTTATTATTATCATTATTTTTTACTGAGAGTTTAACCCAAGGTCATTCTACCACCAAGCTATACCCCCAGCCCTATTTTACTTTGAAACAGGGTTTCGCCAAGTTACTGAGGGTCTCATTTAGTTTATAAGGCTGACTTCAAACCTTTGATCCTCCTGTCTTAGTGTTATCCACTATCCCAAGCACTGAGATAACAGATGTAATGTTCTTTTTTTTTTTTTTTTTTGCGGGTCTGGGGATGGAAGCCAGGGACATTTGACCTCCAAGCTATAGCTCCTGCCCTATTTTTTATTCTTTATTTTGAAACCGGGTCTCACTGAGTTGCAGAGGGCCTCACTAAGTAGTTGAGGTTGTCCACAAACTGCTATCCTCCAGTCTTAGCTTCCCGAATGCTGGGATTACAAGCATGGGCCACCACGCCCAGGTAGAGTTCTTAAAAAAAAAAAAAAAAAAAAACTCCTAGAAGTCCTCTACAATTATTCTGAGTTGATCAATGAATAAAAACATATTTACCATCATCTGGCTAACCCCTAACTTTTGTAAACACCCCAGGTTTAACAAACTCCCTCTCTAATCAGTGGTGACAGTTTGTATTTTTTATTTTTCAACCAGTAGTGATCCTTTGAATTTGATTTTACTCCTTTCTATATCTATCTTTATTAACTGAGAAATTTAAAAAATTAATTCACCAAAAATATGATGATTTTCTAGAATATGAAGTTATTAAAAATTTGGCTTTGATTATTTAATTAGGAAAAAATAAAAAAAGACTCTTTGATCCTTATTTATGAGTTTTCACTCTAAAATATGGGCAATGTTCTTTGGAATAAAAGCCATTTAACATCTGAGTTTCTCACTGAAGAAAAATATATATTAGTTAATGCAAAAGATCTGTCTAGATAAGAAATATAAAAATGAAATATGTAGAACTTGACTCTGACTTCTAACCACATAAATTCTTACAACATTACATCTATCACAGCCAATGAACAGAGGGTGTTCAATTCAGTAATTATGCCCTAGATCAGAAAAAAAAAAAGAACTACAAAAACCTTAAGCCACTCTAGAAGTATTCTTTACTCTGAAAGAAACTGTCTCCACAAAGACACTTTCCAAGTGCCATTAGAAAGGCAGATTCTTTGTTCTTAATGTCTTTTCCCTTATTTCTTACCCCCAATCTTAAGACTTCATGTTTTTTAAGACTTATATAGTGTAATTAAAAATTGAAAATTTTAGTCAAAATAAAAATCATATTTAGATCAGTTATTTAAACTTCTGGTTTTTGTGGGATTTTTTGTTTGTTTGTTTGTTTGTTTTGGGTGGTAGCAGGGTTCCTGGAAACCCTTCTACCTGCGGGCTACACTCCCAGAACTGTTTTTATATTTATATTTGGAAACAGAGTCTCTTTAAGCCAGCTAGGCTGGCTTCAAACCTGTGTGATCCTCCTGTCTCTGTCTCCCAAGCGCGGGGATTACAGGCGTGCGCCACCACGCTGCGCAAACTTCTAGGTTATTGATGGAGATTATATTGCTACAACACACAACTACTGGTGACCTCAAGGAGAAAGCTCATTGGACTTGATTATAAATGAGCATCCATATCTACTTGGAGACATTCTGGCTCAGGGACCTTGAAGAAATCAATAAATTCCTCTAAGCTCAAAAATAAAATAGTTTACTATGGTTTATGAACTCTACTGGACTGTATGATAAAAATATGTATATAAAATTGTACCTTATATGGATTTCACAGGATTTAAAGAGGAGAGAGAAAGGTAAAAAGCACCCGGGTTTCCAGCGTACATTCAATGTAGAGTTAGAGACCATCTTTATCACAAGTTTATCTAAATGTGCCTCATAAACTGCTGTATACATTAACAATGGGAGAAAAAAAGCAAAAACAAATTCTAAGAATGGTAAATATTAGTTATAAACCCAAAACACCATATTAAACTATGGTGAAAAATTCAGCTGGATAAGTAGGGTGGGAGCAAGCTTAACTTCAGGCCTAATAATTATAATTTTAATAATTATAACAACTGCCATTTTCAGCATTCATTATATGTCATAAAGAAGACTAACCTTTACATATTAAGTCATAATCACCTCTGAGCTAGGTATTGTTATCTATGTTTTACAGATGAGGACCTTCAAAATCATAGACTAGGTGACTATCCCAAAATTACACTAGATTGCATTAGACTAGATCTACTTTTTCCTAGAGATGTGCTTTTCTTTTGTCTTTTATTCATATACTATTATTGGTGCATTTTAGTCTCATCATAATGTAGTTCAGAGTGATATGGACATACATGAACATGATGTTTTTCTTGAAGATGGTAGGGGTGAAAAAGGTGTATGAAACCTTTTCCTCAACCATAATAAGGGCCACAGCCAACATTCCTATAACTTAAGACACTTCTATAACTAGAGAAAAGCATATGAGGTGTTTTAATCAAAGTTTTTGTGACATAGAGCTTTTCAACAGTGAAGATCCAAAGATTTAGGGAAAAGTGTCTAGTTTTATGCTTAGGTTTAATAAATGAACAGTCATGTCGAAATAGGACTGAACAAGAGTATGAACTAGTGTAATAGACTGAGGTGTACCCAGCAAAGTCTGCCTGTTCAGATCATTCTGGCCTCTCTGGTAGTATTTTTTCCTCTGGGGGATGAAACAAGACCCCTCTGGAGTGACAGACTTCAAGAACGGGAAAGTGAACTCTGTAGGCTTTATGATTGGCTATATGAGAAATAAGGGATCTAGTTTCTATGATCTGCTTGGAGAAGAGAAATTTTACATTCTTTACTCACTTCAAGAAAGAAAGAGGGGTGAGATACAGGAGAAAAGACGTCAAAGACCTTGCTTCTGAGCCCTTCCAATCTCCTTTAGTTCAAAGTACTCAGCATGTTAAATGTCATATTCTAAGTCTCAATTTGATAGTGCTACTGTCTTAAAAGTTTCTTATATTTGTCTTACAAAGAAAATGAATTTACTTAAGGGCTTTTAATGGAATCCTCCTAATTTCCTGAGGTGTCCTCATCCTCCTCTTTCTTGACATATTGTCAGATTTAACTACACTTGGTCCTTCCTCCTTGATAGACTTGATTTGCCTCCAAGAAGGGGTCATTGTTTTTATTTTTGTCATGTATTTCTCCTTCTTCATCTTCTTCAGAGGACTCTTTTCTTCTCAACCTCCTGACATAGGTAGCCTCACATTTCACTGATCACTTCTTGTATCTTTCAATGCTTACTCCCTCTGATGATCTTGTCCAGACTAATTGGCTTTATTTTTTAAAATAAATTTTATTTTGTATATTTAACATGTATAACATGATATTTTAAGATACATATACAATAATAAAATTCAGATTAGCATATCTACTGCCTCACATAATTACTTTTTTATAACAAAAAGGTAAAATTTATTATTTAACAAAAATCTTTAAAATGTTATAATTTTATTAAATATAGCCCTTCTATTGTACATTAGATATATAGTCTTGTTTACCCTACATTTCTGCTTTGTATGCATTGACCTGCATATCCCATTTCCCCTTTATTAGCCCATGGTGACCACTCTTTTATTTTGGCTTATTCTATCCAGATCTTCTATTTGCTGATGAGTCACAAATTGATGTTTCTAGTCCATATACAGCTGATTTTTTTTGTCTATTTTTGGTAGATTGAAACCAAATTCCTAATCTTCCTTCACCAAAGTCAGCTTCACCTGCAGTCTTCTATGAATTTTTTAATGGCAACTCCATCTTCATGCTTATTTAGGCTAAATCTATGACATCACTTTATGCTTCTCGCTTTCTTTCATATTCCTATGGAAATGTTTAAAATATAGAACATGTTTTTCCCCTACCACCTACACTACTGCTATTCAATACTGAGAGACCAGTGTCACCCACATGGATACTGTTATCATTGGGGAATTGCTTCAGGGACCTCCTGGAACTGTTCCAGAGAGAGAGAGAGAGAGAGAGAGAGAGAGAGAGAGAGAGAGAGGTAGCCATGGGTTCTTGTTCTAACCTAGGTATAGAAAACTTTCTGGAAGTTTAAATGAGTTTATCATCACAAAGATGGAAAGATATAGTATGGATTAATACAGCCCTATACCCAAAATAGTATATGGATGTGACTTGAAAAGAAGTCACCAGAGGATTCTGGCCCCAGAGCATTTTATACCAATAATCTTCTGAACCAACTAGATCCGCGCTCTCTGGGGCAAGTCTTTTGATGTGGGGATTCCTTCCTGAAGGTCTGTCCTTTCTCCAGTACAGACCCCAAGCCTTTTGTTACACCCAAAAATGTGTTAATTAATCATCAGAGTCTGGAGTCTGGTATCCCTTGAAGGCTTATGGCATCTTCCCATGATTATTGGAGTCTGGGATCTGATCGAGGTTTATGGCATCCTCCCACATCCTTGGGAAACTTATCTTTAAAATGAAAAAGGGCTCTGGGACTATCACTGTTGACTTGCTAATCACCCTTGGTGCCTGGAACTCTGAAACCCTTTCCCTGAAGCTCCTGGCTTTTATTTTTACTACCAAAGATATATTTTGAAAACTGAAAATGAGTGGTGATAGTGGGCATCCTTAGCTTGTTCATGATTTTAGAGAAAATTCTTACAGTTTCTTCCCATTTAATATGATCTTGGTTTTGGGCTTATATTGCCTTAATGATGTTGAAATATATTCTTTTTTCTATTACAGTTTTTTTTTGCAGTGTTTTCAATATGAATGGGTGTTGGATTTTGTCAAATGCCTTTTCAGCATCTATTGAAATGATCATGTGGTTTTTGTTCTCAGTTCTATTTATTTGCTCACTATCACCACTCTGTTACAACATAGTCCTGAACACTCTTGCCACAGAAATAAGAGAAGAGAAGGATATCAAAGGAACTCCAAAAGGAAAAGAGAAATTAAAATTATTCTTTTTTGCAGACAACATGATCATTTATCTAGAAGACCCAAGGAACTCAACCAAAAGACTACTTAAGCTGACTAACCAATTCGGCAAAGTTGCAGGATTCAAAATCAACCTAAAGAAATCAGTTGTTTTTCTGTATACCAACAATAAATCATTAATGAAAGAAATAGGAAAAACGATCCCATTCACAGGAACCTCAAAACCAATAAAATACCTAGGAATAAACCTAACCAAAGATGTAAACGATCTCTACACTGAAAACTATAAAACATTAAAGAAAGAAATTGAAAAAGACGTTTGAAGATGAAAAGATCTCCCTTGCTCAGGGATAGGCAGAATAAAGATAATCAAAATGGCCATTCTGCCAAAAGTGATCTACAGATTCAGTACAATTCCTATCAAAACACCAATGACATTTTTCTTAGACCCAGAAAAATCAGTCATGAATTTAATTGGAGAAAGAAAAGACCCAGAATAAGCAAAGCAATTTTCAGCAATAAGAACCATGCAGGAGGCATCACAATCATTGACTTCAAATTATACTACAGAGCAATAGTAGTAAAAACAGCATGTTATTGGCACAAGAACAGGCATATAGACCAATGGAACATAATAGAAGATATAGAAATAATACCACACACTTATAGTCAATTGATCCTTAACAAAAGGGGCCAAACTCATATGCTGGAGAAAAGACAGCCTTTTCAACAAATTTTACTGGGATAACTGCCTATCCATTTGTAGAAAAATACTTACCTCTCACCATGCACAGGAATCAACTCAATATGGATCAAAGGCTTGGAAATTAGACTGTGAAGCTATTAGAAGAGGGCATAGGTTCAACAATCCAACATATAGGCACAAGTAGTAACTTTCTAAACAAAACCTCCAAAGTGCAGGAAATTGAAACAAGAATTAACAAATGGGATGGCATAAAACTAAAAAGTTTCTGCTCATCAAAGGACACCATCAAGAACCTAAAGAGAGGCCGGGTGTGGTGGTGCACACTTGTAATCCCCGCGCTTGGGAGGCAGAGACAGGAGGATCGCGCGGGTTCGGAGCCAGCCACGCACGCTGGCTTAGGAGACCCTGTTTCCAAATAAAAATGTAAAAATAGGTCTGGGAGTGTAGCCCAGAAGTATAAGGGCTCCCAGGAACCCCAGTACCACCAAAAAAAAAAAACCTAAAGAGAAAAGAGAAAGCCTACAGAATGGGGACATATTTTACCAGCCACCACTCTGATAGAGGGCTAATATCCAGAAAATACAGAAAACACAAAAGACTCTACACTAGCAAAACAAATAACACAATCATGGAATTGGCAACTAAATTGAATACATACTTCACAAAAGAAGAGATACATGAAAAACGTTCTACATTGGGGTTAGATTCCATCTAACCCCAATCAGAGTGGCAAGCATAAAGAAGTCAAAGAACAACAAATGCTGGCGAGGATGTGCAGAAAGAGGAACTCTTTTACATTGTTGGTGGGAGTGCAAACTAGTTCAGTCATTATGAAGATCAGTATGGAGATTCCTTGGAACGGGAATAGATCCATCATATGATTCGGTATACCACTCCTGGGTATTTTTCCAAAGGAGTTGTAATCGGAGAACTACAGTAACATATGCATACTCATGCTCATAGCAGCACAATTTGTAATAATGAAAATATGGAACCAACCTAGGTCTCCATCAACAGATGAATGAATTGCAAAATTATGGGAAATACACACAATGGAATTCTACTCAGCAATAAGGAAGAACAAAATCATGTCATTCACAAGAAGATGGAAAGACCTGGAGAACTTTAAGTGAGATTAGCCAAGCACAGAAAGAGAAGGGAATATGTTTTCTTTAATATGCCCAAACTAGGGAGTACTAGGGATACCAGAGGAACTCCAGATAATGGAGGGGAAACCTAAGCAAATCTAGGAAGGAATGGGTTGAGGTTGATTAATGGGAGGAGCTACATTCGAATATATGCATTAGTATGAATGTAGCATGGTCAACCTGGACACTCCTTGTTCAATATCATTAGAAATCAGGGGAATGCAAATAAAAACTACCTAAATTTCATCTAAGTCTGGTTACAATGGCAATCGTAAAGAATACAAACAATAAAAAGTGCTGACAAGAATGTGGGGAAATAGGAACACTTGTAGAGAGCAGTATGGAGGCTCCTCAAAATTACTGGAAATGAAACTATCATATGACTCAACTAGCTATACTACTCCTTGGCATCTTTCAAAGATTAAAGAAAAAAGTCAGAACACTATAGTTATAAATACATAGTTGTGCTTATGGTAGCATAATTCACAACGGTCAATTTATGGAACCAAACTAGGTGTCCACCAATAGATGAATGGATACAAATATGTGGTATGTTTATACTACTCTGCCATAAAGAAGGACAAAATTATGTCATTTGCAGAAAAGTTGGTGGAATTAGAGTATTATGCTAAGTAAGATCAGCCAGTCATAGAATTACAAGGGCTGAATGTTTTTTCTCATATGTGAAAGCTAGACAGAAAATGAAAAGGGAAAGGAACTTTAGGTAAATGAGGAGAGAGCCCAATAGAATAATGGAAGGGCCTAGGGGAAGAAGGTGGGGAGGGGAAAATAAAATGGATAAAGGAGAGCTGTTGCTTAGATATGAATATATCACTACCAATCTGATTAATATTTGCAGGGAGGAGTTGGAAAGGGTGGGATTCAGAGGAAATATACCAAGTATTGTGTGCATGCATATTGTTATTACTTTGAATGTCACTATGATGTATAATTACAACCATCAATAAAAGTATATAAAAAGAGTAAAAACATAAGAAATTGTACATAAGTAGCTTCCCTTTTATATATCTGTCTAATGTTTTTGCAAGAAACTTTTCTGAGAAAATCACACAGGTTAGTTACTTCTCAGTCTACCTGTACTGATGAACGCTTGCCCGCTAGTGAAAAGCCCTAACTTCTGTGTGAAGAAACTCCGTCCTTATAGGTGAATCTTATCAATCTACCCCAGAATTCTCAGTGGAATTTGCTTTGGTATAGATTAGATTTCTATTTCACTGCATTAAGTTGCTAGTTTATAAAGATCTAGGTGCTGGTAGTCTAGCTCAGTGATAAGAGTGCTTGCTTAGTGAGGCTCTGGGTTCGATTTCTATGGGAGAAAAGTCCATAACATTTTTTCTTAAAGCACTAATGTGTGTGTATTTGTGTGTGTGTGTGTGTGTGTGTGTGTGTGTGTGTGTACATACGCTAATTACAAAACTTTTAGTTTTATGAAAACAGATCAGGCTGCCATAATGCCAATTTCCTATCACTCAGCCATAGATTCATTTTCTCTGCCTCCTCCTTAGTAAAGCATACTTTGAACAACCAAATTATAGTCTGTTTTATGTCATTTCTATGGCAGCAGAAAAATAATTTTGTTTTATCTTAATACATCAGCATTCTCAAAATCTTCTGTGTTTGACTATAGCCTCATTTTTATATAAACCTTAAAAAGAGAAGACATTAAAAAATAGTATAAAATATTTTTCATTTTTATAACCTTACTTCCAACACTTAGATGAGAAAGGTTACTTCTTACTTGATGGATCCTTCAATGAAATATTTATATTTAAACTTTTATGATTCCCCAGTATGTTATTATGGAAGTAAACTGAATGTTACAAATTTAAATCCTGAATTTTTCCAGTGTCAATGAGGGAGGAATAAAAGACCACCACCAACAAAAAAGTGTCTCGCTTGAAAAGAAACAATAAATAATTTGAAAAAACAGTAAGAAAAAATGTTAAATTACAAAAGGTAAGTGAATCTATATTTTTAAAATGTCAAGTGTTAAGTAATTTAGACAAAAACTCTTATTTTAAAAACAATGTTTCATCAATTCTTGACTCTGTAGTAATGACAAAATATTCTTACCTATTTGCATATGTATTATTTTCTAAATTGTATAATAAAAGTTGTCAGCTACTCCCTCTGTATCATAACAAAACATGTGAGCCTTTGTTCTGTGTGTGACTGCATTTGCACATTATAGAACTATGAAATATTTACAAAAGGAAGGTTAAATCAATACCGCTCTAAAATTTGTACTTCAGTCTTCAGGGATTTATATCATCTTGATTTAATGAAGTATGAGGAGTGAGAATGTTGACACACTGAAAAAATATTTCGGTTTCCCCTTTACTGTACATACAGAAAGTATTGAAGTAGGATTTGTCGATACCTAAGCAGTACCTAATTATTACTTCAACTATCATTTGAAAAATGTTATGGTGAAAAACAGACCCCAGCTACTAATACGAAGAAAAATGTGATGTATACTATGTTAAGGATATACCGTATTTTCATTTAACTTAGATTGACTGTCAAAAGTCTTTAAAAGTATTTTAAATTTAACAGTATCTATTTTACAATATTAATATTAGTTCAATATATATAAATTAATTATAAAACATAAAGACTATATTTACTTATGCATACATTATGCAGAGCATATATCTTATATATCATAGATAATGTAGTTGTATTTCATACTTAGGTAATTTGTGCTTACATATCTAGGACAAATTTAAAGGGTGGACATACATTTTTTTATTGCAGTAAGAAACTACACATCCTTGCAACAGAACCAAAAAGTCTCTTCTTTGCAGAAATAGACAATTTCACAATTTTTTCCAATGAAA
Organism: Muscardinus avellanarius; assembly: GCF_963383645.1. Lineage (NCBI taxonomy): Eukaryota > Metazoa > Chordata > Mammalia > Rodentia > Gliridae > Muscardinus > Muscardinus avellanarius. The sequence continues at coordinate 87,082,186 of NC_137799.1, forward strand.
GCTTTAATGAGAATGTGTAAGAAGTGAATAAGAAAAGCATAGAGTTTTGAAAAATGTATTTTTTAAAAATAAGATAAACAGATTAATAAGCACTTACAAAGAACACAGGTTGTTTCAAGATGTAACTCCAGGTGAAGTGCGATTTATTTTGCATAGAATGGATCCATTCTTTTCAAGTTCACATTGTCACATATGAAATAGTTTACATCCTATATACTTAAAAACTCTTAACATTAACATCAATTGAAATATCAGACTATGTTAGAATTGCCATCCGCAGATACATTAAAAATAAAATCTATTTATTTACTAGACCTGGTGATTGAAAAATTCTGGTACGAAAGCAACCAAGGGAAATGAAATTTTGGTGTACTCATGCCTTTGGTTCTGAAAATTATGTCTTTGGGGACCTAAGGTAAGTCACTTTATCTCTCTGAGTCCCAATTACCATGCTATACAAAATAAATAAATTTATTCCCCTCCTTACCTCACAGGGCTATTTTAAAGACCCAAAGATATTATAAATTTGGTTTGTTATGTGTTATGAAATCCCAAGGAGACATAAAAAATCAGGGTTACTTCCATATTATGTATTGCTTACGTTTTATTAAAACAACCCAAGGGTAATTAACAGCTATTTATTGAGCACAGAGTCTATCCATGCATGCCTATTAAAAGGCAGAAGCCAGGGTTTTCTTGGATGTGCAGTAAGAGAAAGGGCAAGAAGAAACTACATTTGAAAAGTGACACAAAAGTTTGTTTCAGTAAATTAAAATAATTATTTAATACCCATATGTGATTAAAAAATCTTCCCTCCTACCTTGTTACTTTTCGCCTAGTCCTCCTGATGATGTTATTTTTTGTTATTTTTTTGTTTTGGCCAGGGTTCCTCAGGAAACATTAGACAGAGCTTTAAGTGCCCATGTGTGCCACAGAATAGAAGACAAAAGGGAAGACGGCAAGGGTAAAGGAGACACCAGCACGAAATTCGTGATCAGGTGGACCGCCTGTACGTGCAATTGATAGCCTGATTTTCGGAGACCTTCTGCTGAGAAACCTGGTAGACTACATCTCAGGACCCTTTTTTGAGTGCAAAACGGGGAATGGAAAATAATTTGCTCCTACTTCTGACTAATCAAAATGGTTTTTTTTTTTTTTTTTTTTTAATGGCTTAATAAAGCCAGGCGTGGTGGCGCACGCTTGTAATCCCCGCGCTTGGGAGGCGGAGACAGGAGAATCACGCTGGTTCGAAGCCAGCCTCTCTGGCTTAAGAGACCCTGTTTCCAAATAAAAATATAAAATAGGTCTGGGAGTGTAGCCCGGAGGTAGAAGGCCCCTAGGTTCCATCCCCAGTATCACCAAAAAGAAAACAAAAAATGGCTTTATTAATTTGCTGACTTTTTTTTTTTTTTGCGGGTCTGGGGATGGAACCCAGGGGCATTCGACCTCTGAGCTACACCCTCAGCCCTATTTTTTATTCTTTATTTTGAAACCGGGTCTCACTGAGTTTCAGAGAGCCTCACTAAGTAGCTGAGGCTATCTGCGAACCGCGATCCTCTGTTCTCAGCCTCCCGAATGCTGGGATTACAAGCATATGCCACCATGCCTGGCTGTTAATTTGCTGACTTTCAAAACCTTTGTGCTCTATGTGTTCGGGTAAACAGGGAAACTTCAAAGCAGAAGGGAGAGGCAGAGATGGTGCAAGGCGAGACATTAGCAGATCACATCTATGTAAGTTAGAGGCCACAGCAATAGCAGGATCCACAGAATTTCTGGGAGAATGAGAAGTTAGGCTGGCACAAGAAACAGCTGGTATGTCCCCAGACTCATGTGTTACAGGCTTGTCTTCATGGGGCAGTGTTCAGAAGTGGGCTCCTGGGAGCTGATTACATCCTAAGGGTTCTAACTTCATTTATGGCACTATTGGGAGGTGTGGAAAATAAATTATTGGACCTAGTTGAAGAAGGTCGATTACTGAGGACATGCCCTAGAGGTAGGGCATATCTTTTCTGGACTCTCTCTCTCTCTCTCTCTCTCTCTCTCTCTCTCTCTCTCTCTCTCTCTCTCTCTCCCTCCCTCCTTTCCTCCTTTCCTCCCCCTTTCTCTTGCCTTGAGCTGAGAAGTTCTGCTTCACCATGTCCTTCTGCCATGATGTTCTATCCCATGTGGACCGAAACTTTGGAAACTGAGCTGGAAGAAATCCTTCCTCATTTCAGTTGTTTTCTCAGGTATTTTATCACAGTGATGAAAAGCTAACTAACATAGCTTTTATCAGAAAAGACAATACAAACTACCAATTCTGGCAAGTTCTGCTGAGAAACGAGAACAATTAGAACTCACATGCAATTCAATGATAGCAGTATGAAAAAAGTTAACCTACACCTACCACGCAGCCTAGCTACCCTGCCCCTAAGATACTTATTCTACAGAAATTTAAGCTTATGTGCACATAAAAGATTATATATGAATAGTTACAGCAGCACTATTCACTTGTGTACCAAACTATAAACTCAAATGTTCTTAAGTGAAGGGATGGATAATAAATCGTGGTATGTTCATACAATGGAAAATTACTTGGCAAGAAAAAGAAAAAAACTGACAAAACAATGACTTGCATGCATCTCAAAGTCAACATGGGGAGTACATGGAAATACAGAAGGGGCTCAGGGATAATGGAACTGTCAGCATTCTGATTGTGGTGGTAGCATTTTCAAATTTTTGCACTATAATTCCTACATCTACCAAAATTCATTTTACTTGATATTAAATAAAAATAAAAATTTTTGAAATATAGATGTAGTGCCAGAAATGATGGTGCACACCTATTATTCCAGTTCTTGGGAGTGTGAGACAGGAGGATCTCAGATTCCAGACCAGCCTCAGCAGTGTAGCAAGACTGTCAGCAACTTGGTGAGATCCTGTTTCAAAATAAAATAAATAAAAAGATATGGGAGATATAGGTTGGATGCAGAACACCAGTGGGTTCAATCCTCAGTACCATAAATTGTGTGTGTGTGTGTGTGTGTGTGTGTGTGTGTGTGTACGTGTGCATGCATGTGCACATGCATGCGTGTGTGTGTGTGTGTGTGTGTGTGTGTGTGTGTGTTTAGGAAATTGTGAGAGTAAAATAACTTTACTCTTCAGAGAAAGACTCCTTAACGTAGTCCAATATGAGCTTTATTCATAAACTTTTAAAAAAATTGAAGTGGCATTACACTATATTTCTTCCTAAACCCCCAATATTTTCTTTTAATAATATTTCTATGTGGATAACCTTTGAGACTGTAAGAATACGTCATAGCTCAAATTCTTTTCTATTTCAAATTATTAGTTCTTTCCAAACATTTCTAATTATTTCAAATGTTATTACAAATTAAGAAACATTTCAGAGGTATACTTAATAAGCAAAGTAACTATTTAAAAACTAATTAGTACTCGTGATGTCCATCTTCCCAAGTCACAAATGAAACTGTTGTGAAGGATGCTGTGTACCTCATGTACTTCGGTCAACCTCAATCAAAATCACAGTGCTCTGTCTAAGGGCAACTTAAAACATTGCTCAGAATAGCAATTCATCGTGATACCATTTAAAAAAGAACTACTTCCTGACTATTTATAATTGTTACTTAGTAGCTAATATAGTATCTGGACTAACTCCATGATGCTTGACATATATTAGATAGTAATGATTTTTTAATACAACAAAGGTAGCATTTGCCAAGCCCATGAACCAAAAGTGAGAGTTTTTAAATTCCATTAATAATTTGAGACAGCAGCCCCTCTACCACAAAGGCCAGGGAAGGGTGTGCATCTGGTGTTTATATATTATCTTAATATCCCAACTATCAGCCTAAATAAAAACCATGATCAGGAGATGTTTAAATAAGTATCTTTTCAGGGAGCAAGATAAATTAGTATATAAATCTTCTGAGCCCTTTTCCAAAATTCAATAACTAGCTTAGTAATTTCTTTCTTTCTCTCTGTCAGTTATAATTAGCTTTCTTACCATCATTTCTGGTCACAGGACTGAGTTTCTAAAAGCTTTTGTCATAAACAGGAAGACCCTAGACGTGAACTCTATTTCTAGATGGTATCTGTTTGGCATATTGAGTTCAATGAACCACATGGCATCTAGAAACATGTCTTTTCCCATTGTCCTTGATATATGACCCAATGTGGCAAAGGCTTTCATTCAGTCAAATATTTTATCTGACAAGACTCTGGAGGAAGTCAACATTAGTCTCTCCTCTCATGGTTAAAGGAGGACCAAAGCATCTATATAATGGCTTAAGCTCCACTTGAAGGATGCATTCTTGCATTCCTCAAATCCTAGGACCAACCATTTGGTTTGGTTCTAACCCCCTCTGTTGCTCTTTTTATACTCAGAATGATTATTCTTCCTTCTGGTCTCTAAAGAGGAAACAGAGTCCTGCCCATTAATGCTTCAGTTGCTTCCCTGTCTAGCTTGCATATACAGAAATAATCGTAGCTTTTACAGACAGGAGTCTAAATTCACTCCTAGTTAGTGTACACACCTGGTCATCACCAGTGCCAAAATTTTTAAGCCTTTAAGGTTGCCTGCATCCTCTAGTTTCTGAAGCCCCCATGTAAAATGAACTTTAGGAGAAAAAGATAGGGGACAAATTGAAAGCCAGACCCACCTGGGTGTGAAGGAAAGAGATCAGCTGCCCAGGCTTACTCACACCAGAGGGCTAATGAGGATACAGGATTGATGGAATTATTGATGGAAATTCTTGGAATTGATGGAATTAGGAAGTTTTCTGTGCTCTGAGATATACACTGAATTTTGGCCTCACATTAGTCTTTTTGGGAGTATTTCACCAATTTATTTAGGCTAATTTCTAGTCATAGAATATCTCTGCTATCTATACCTCTAATAACACAAAGAGGCTTACAACTTGTAGAGTATGAAATTTATACCTAGTCTATACCTGAAATCATGCCAAATTCTTGGTGTATAGGGATGACTCACACCTAGTCCCTTTTCTTTAGGTGTTAGTATTAAAATGGAGGATGCATACACAGAAAGACTAGGATGCCATATAAATAGCATCATAAACAGGCATACATAGGTATGGTAGGAAACCCATTAGTGTCATTTATTCTCAGGCTGGGACATAGATTAGTGGTTGTCTAGTATGAGCAAATTCCAAGGTTTAATCCCCAGCAAAACACACACACACACACACACACACACACACACTCACACTCACACTCACACAAGTATGTATTCAAGAAGGACTGCTTGAGCCCAGAATTTCAAGGCTAGCCTGGGTAGCATAATGAGACCCCATATCTATGGAATAGATAAATCCAAATTCCCAAGCTCTACCACAGACTGAAAAAATGAGATTGATGATTGATCTCTCTCTTTCTATAATAGATATGTAAAAATATATATTATGATGATAATGATAGATAGATGATAGATAGATCGATAGATAGAACACTCTACCAGGAAACTCTCTCAAAAAAAATAGTCCAAATCAGAGAAATAGATAAAGGAAATTCAACTGAAAATTCCTCATTTCATGGAATGATAAAATTTAGTTGCCTGCCCTTACTTTCTCAATGGGTTCATTATGGAAATGAACCCATTTATTCCATTAGCATAAATGATATTCATATTTAAATTACTATTGTCCTTCTGAAGCATGCATAAATAGAAATATTGTCAATAAAAATGTTCCCTTCCTGAAGGAGAATATTGTCAGTGAGCAACTCTGAATTTCTTTCTGAATGTTGCTTTTCTGTTGGGATAATTTCTGATGGCCTATAATAATGTAATTGACAGCATTTCCTCTTACTTAGTGGTATATAAAATAAAGTGTCTTTTGATCAACATCCCTGTATTGATGAAACATAATAGCGGCTACTTCAATGCTTAATATCAATCCATTGTAAAATCTGAAAAAAAAAAAAGAAATTAAGACACTTGCCTCGATAGGAAACATCAAAACCAGAATCAAACCCAGGGAGTGTGGGTTCCTATGTTGTGTTCTTGGCCACTGGCTATAATACCTGTCAAACTACACTCTAGAAGATAAACAAAACAAGTAACATTACAAAACATAAGACCTTTCAATCTGATAAGACTGCTTTTATGAAAAAATAAAACAACCATGTTTATGCTAATTTTTAGCACCAGTGTGTCCATATTAGTAAAGGGCAATAATCACACACAGACAAAACAATGTGAGAAAATGAAGCCCAGTAAGTGCTGTGTGCACGAATGTCACTACCACTATGACTACATTATGATGTGACACTATAATCTATCAATAAAAGTATAAAGGAAAAGGAAATGATGGAGATGATCAGGAAAGAAACAGAAACCTCCAAACACTGCCCCAAAGGTTCTAATACTTTCTATCTATAGGAGGCAGTTATGTATACTTACTCAGAAATTCTGTATCCGAATTTTAGGACAGCTAAAAAAGAAGGCAAGTCAAGGTTTATCCTCCTCAGCTTTGTGGACATTTGGGACAGATTAACTCTTAGTTATGGGAAATGTCCTTTTTATGGAACAGTATCCTTGGCTCTGCCCAGTATAGCAGTAAATCACTCCCTCACCCCCAGTTGTGACAATCAAAAATATCTACAAACATTGCCAAATGCTCTGTGGAGAACCAATCACTCTCAGTAGACAGCAGCTGGCTTGAAGCCTTTTCCATCACCAAAATACATTCAGCAGCACACAGAAGACAGTCAACATAGGTAGGCTGCCTTAATGCTAGAAATGAAGGATGAAGAAATGGCTGAAAGGAAGAAAGAATCAGCAGGAAGGAGGAAAGAGAGAGGGGATTCTGAACAAAAAGAGTCAAAAAGATTCTGAACAAAAAAATTAGTAAACAATATTTACTAATATTCATTGGCAGATAATGCAACTTTAAACTTAGACACTAGATAATATTCAATACTCACTATACACCAAATATTTGAAAACTCATTTCTTAATGAACAGCCATAGCATATGTTGTCTTAGCATTTCAGTAAAACATTCACCACAGGAGTGCAAAGTAACTGTTCCCTTAGGAGTATAATAGTTATAGATCTGGTCTCCTTAAGTATATTATGAGGTTTTTTTAAAGAATTAATAAACAGGGTTATTGATGGACAGATGCTCATTTCATTTAGGTGGAAAAACAATTGAATTGATAGATAATGACCCTTTAAATCATAAGTGTAAAGCTCAGGTGCATTCTCCCATGAACCCCAAGGCAGAATTTCTCAACATTAGTCATATTGCTATTGATATGCTGTCAGGCTGATATTAATACTCCTGAGCAATGCTACATCAAAAACATATTAACAAATTTTTCATATTATTTGTTCTGATGAAGAATTTTTACAAAATATATTGCAAGAGATAGCTCTGTGCTAACAATATAAAATAAATCTATTTCTGCCGGGTGTGGTAGCGCACATTTATAATCCCTGCACTTGGGAGATGATACAGGAGGATCGCGCTGGTTCAAAGCCAGCCTCACTGGCTTAAAAGACCCTGTTTCCAAATAAAAATCTAATAATAGGTCTGGGAGTGTAGCCTGGAGGTGGAAGGGTTTCCAGGAACCTCAGTACCACCAAAAAAATAAAAATAAATAAAATAAAATAAAATAAAATAAAATAAAATAAATCTATGTCTTGTGCATTCATTTATGTGGTACTTATTGAGCACCAACCCAGGAATTCTGATATATTTATTTTCTTAAAATATATTCATAATAATAAAGACTCAGATGTATGAATAGTTTTAGCAATGTGTAATTAATATGTCCTATGTGTGTTTATATATTCCAACTATTAGTAGATCAGGAGCTTGAGTCACTAATAAACATTTTATTGTAGAACCTCTAAAATGTTCCCATCTCAACACATTCCACCATCAGCTAAAATGAAGATAATAAGATATAGGTCTCTTATTTCAAAGAACAAACTCATAAATAATGGCTCTAGTTTTGATGTTCAAAATCACTCTGTGAAGCCTGGCCTGGTGGTGCACACTTGTAATTCCAGTACTTGGGAGGCTGACACAGGAAGTTCACAGGTCCGAGGACTCTCAGCAACCCAGTGAGATTCTGTTTCAAAAATTAAAAACATTAAATAGGGCTACAGTGTACTTCAAAGGTATAACACCCCTGGGTTCAATACCACACACATACACACACAAAAAAACCACTCTATGAGATTGAGAGATTGTGTAGGTTTTACTATCATTGTTGTTGTTTTTGTTGTTGTTATATCCATTTTAAAGATGAGAAAAGAGTAGCTGGGCATGGTGGGGCACGCTTGTAATACCAGCATTTGGGAGGATGAGACTGAAGGATCGCAGTTCACGGACAGCCTCAGCTACTTAGCGAGGCCCTTCACAACTCAGTGAGAACCTGATTCAAAAAATAAAAAGACTAAAAAGTAGGACTGTGGGCGTAGCTCAGAGGTGCAATACCCCTAGGTTCCATCTCCAGTACTGGAAAAAATAAAAAAAGAGAAAAGAGTAACTTCAAAGAGGTTAAGTGAGCAAACTAAGAACAGTTCACTTTTAATCAGTGAGGAAAAAAAAATCAAGAAATTTTTTTAAAGAATTTTTATTCCAAGTATTATTTCTATGACACTTTAACAATGTTTTCTTCATTTCTTTTCTTTTCTTTTTTTTTTTTTTTTTTTTTTTTGCAGGTTTGGGGATGGAACCCAGGGGCATTCGGCCTTCGAGCTACACCCCCTGCCCTATGTTTTATTCTTTATTTTGAAACCCATCTTCTAAGAGCGAGATTCTGTTCTCCATGTGTTCTAATCGGTTGTTTGTGCTTTGAATTGAGGCCTTTACTTCATTGATTGCATCCTTTATCTCTTTTTGGCTCTCTCTGAGTCTCACTGAGTTGCAGCGGCCCTCACTAATTAGCTGAAGCTGTCCACGATCAGCGATCCTCCAGTCTCGGCCTCCTGAATGCTTGGATTGCTGCATGTACCACCACATCCGGCCTTCATTTCTTTTGTCATAATATATAATTCTTCTTGAAAAACTAAATCATAAAATATGGCTGTGATGTAGCCTGGAGGTAGAAAGCCTCTGGGTTCAACCTCCCAGTACCAGAAAAAAAAAAAGATCAAAAGTTACAAATTTCAAAATAGAAGTGCACTTTTTCTTTCTTATATTTTCTAAAAGTAAAATTAATGTATTCTATGCTTTTCAGATAAAAAGTGGCTGTGACAGAGTAGATGTTTGACTACTACCACCTTAGACATTATCATGGTTTATTAAAAAAAAATCATCCTCTAAAGCAGAATTTATGATGAAAGGACAGATAGAATGGAATAGTAATAATTTTTAAGATGAGGGGAAAGATTGTGATTTTTTTTCCCTTTTAAAATAGCAGTATTTTCGGTCGGGCGTGGTGGCGCACGCTTGTCATCCCCGCACTTGGGAGGCAGAGACAGGAGGATCGCGCAGGTTTGAAGCAAGCTGCGCTCGCTTAAGAGACCCTGTTTCCAAATAAAACGTATAAAAATAGGTCTGGGAGTGTATCCCGGAGACAGAAGGGTTTCCAGGAACCCCAGTACCACCAAAAAAAAAAAAGTATTTTCATCTTTAAAATTTATTTTTAAATAAATATACAAAAAGAGGAAGACAGACATAGACACAGGCTAGGAGATATTCTGAAATGCAAATAAAGGCTATCTTTTCATTTACCTGAATTGGTGAATGGGAAAAAATCATGACCCACAAAACTGGAACTGTGTGGCCTCAGTTTTAAAAACCTAATTCTAGGATGAAATAGCAGTGGTTATTGCTACTAGCACCCCCTTCTCATAAGGAAAACTTTAAAGAGTGTCCTAAAAGTTTAGATGTTAAAATATAGGTTCCCTTGCACTTATGTTGGTCTTTACGAAGTCAATTATATTAGATAAATTAAAACCCTAAAAACCAGTACAGTTTAATTCTTTAGACCCTTAGAGTCAAACTAAATCCTTT
>NC_137799.1:87092376-87144876 GCF_963383645.1 Muscardinus avellanarius
TAATAGCATAATGTTAGATTTTTAAATAAAGTTTAAAAATGTATTTTCTCTAAAGCTTAATCACTTTTTCTTTGTTATTAGAGTGACATTAAGATATATATATATATATATATATATATATATATATATATATACTAAGAATTCTATAGTATGTCTAAATAGGTCAAACAATGGATATTTGCCTGTGCGGCTCTAGAAACACTTCCAGTGGCCTCTAAAAATTTTAAGTCCCCCTGAAGACAATCTCCATTGTCTAACCCATCTAGACGCACTATCTGTAAGATTAGTGCTCTTTTGGGTTAAGGATCAGTGTAGTATAAAAAATTAAGACAGCTGAATCAGGATTGAAAGTTTAGAGGACATGCAAAGGGATCTACATAATTGAACTGGATAAAGATGCATCTCTATCTACTATTTGATGTGCATTTTTTTTACTGTTTTCTGTATGGTTACATTTATCTATATATCTACCATGTCTATGTTTGTCTGTTATTTTATGTATCTAAGTAAGGAAAAATAGGCCAGGAACCCCTCCATCATGACAGGAGACAACTGTGCCCATAGAGGACCAGGCAGCCAGAAAGAGCACAGGAAGAGCGCAGAAATGAGGTCAATGACACCTCCAGGCTTTGTACTAACAGGCTATAGAGTCTTCCAAGCTCATTCAGGTCACAGTACCTACAAGTGTTTGGGACAAAGCATGTAATGCAAAGGATGCTTTCCTTGAAACGGTCTTGAATCCTGTATCACCTAATGTTGCAGGACAAATGGCCAATGTTCAAGCATTTCAAAATACTTAACCATATAGCAGCACATCTAACAAAGGACACCTTATTCACTTTATTTTTTAAATATCCTTGACAATGTTTTCTGTATACTGTTGATTGTTAAGTGAGATCAGCCAAACACAGAAAGTGAAGGGACATATGTTTTCTCTAATATGTGCAAGCTATAGAGTATTTGGGATACAAGAAGGACTTTAGATAACAGAAGAGAACTTCAGTGGAGCCAGGAAGGAAGGACAGGGGAGGAGGAAGACTGAGGTTCATTAATGGAAATACTACCATCAACTATGTGTATACATGTGAGTATACCATTGGCAGTCTGCGTACTTGGTATTAGGAAGGAGGGAAATGGGGAGGTGGGGGGAGCACCAAGTACTATGTGCTTGTTAACATAATTTATGATATGAAACTATAATGCACCAATAAAAGCAAAAAAATAAAAAATAAATAGCCTAGACAACTAAATTCAATGGTGTCCCAAATAAATTCAATCACTAAATAGCTTTAGTTTGAGAGAAGGCTATACTATTAAATATAAATACATCAGTGCAGGTCTTGATTGACACAAAGAAATTTTGTCTGCTTTATCTGATAGGAGTTGAGAGTGGAATAAAAAATCAGAAAGAGCCGGGATTGGTAGCACACGCTTATAATCTCGGTGCTTGGGAGGCTGAAACAGGAGGATCGCACAAGTTCAAAGCCAGCCTCAGCTACTTAGTGAGGCTCTCAGCAACTTAGTGAGGCCCTGTTTCCAAATAAAATATAAAATAGGTCTGGGAGTATAGTCCGGAAGTAGAAAGCCCCTGGGTTCCACCCCCAGTACCACTCAAAAAAAAAAAAAAAATCAGAAAAAATGCATTATTTAAATTAACAAACACTTTCATATCCTAGCTACCTATGCTTAAAGACACACCTTGATCATACTTGTAATATTTTAAATATTTTAAAGTGCCATAGGTACCCTGTTCAACCATCTCCAACTTCTCTTCACCCATTCTTTCTCTTCCTCTTCTGTATGCTACTGATCAATCTTGGTACCACTGAGGTATGTCTCACCAAATACCACCAAGCCACTTGCCCCAGAGCATATGGACTGTTTTCAAGTTAAATGTAGCAGACACTTTATTCTTAAATTCAGATCCCTCAACTTGGCAAGTGAAGAGGTACGAGTCTTCCTCTCCTCTAAGCAGCTTGAAAGCAGGGACTCATTCAACTTTCATTCTTAGCACCTAACCAGGACTAGATAGTGTTAAATAAAAATTTATTGGCTTTTGAAATTAAACTCAGAAAAAAACTTTTCCTGAGAATGAATGTATCATGCGAGTCCAATTTATACAACGAAATTGAACTTTTGATTTGTTTTATGATTTGGGTTATGAATTACAGTAAGCATCTAAAATACTTGAAGATTCAATAATAAGGGTAACATGAGCTGGACATGGTGGTACACACCTGTAATCCTAGTACTTGAGAGATTGTGACAGGAGGATCACAGGTTCAAGGACAGCCTCAGCACTGTAGAGAAATTCTCGGCAACATATCAAGATCCTGTTTCAAAACAATAGTAATAATAATAATAATAATAATAATAATAATAATAATAAAGGACTGGGGTCCTAGGTCCAAGGTACAATATTTCTGGATTAATCCTCAATACCAAACAAAACATAACTTTTTGTTGCGGGTCTGGGGATGGAACTCAGGGGCATTTGACTTTCGAGCTACACCCCCAGCCCTATTTTTTTTTTTTTTTTTTTTGGTGGTACTGGGGTTCCTGGAAGCCCTTCTACCTCCACGCTACACTCCCAGACCTATTTTATTTTTGGAAACAGGGTCTCCTAAGCCAGCGCGGCTGGCTTAGAACCTGAGCGATCCTCCTGTCTCCACCTCCCAAGCGCAGGGATTACAAGTGTGCGCCATCACTCCAGGCCTCCCAGCCCTATTTTTTATTCTTTATTTTGAAACAGTGTCTCACCAAGTTGTGGAGGGCCTAAATAGCTGAGGCTTCCCACAAACTGCAATCCTCTGGTCTCTGCCTCCCAAATGCTGGGATTATAACCCTGCACCACCACGCCCGGCCTAAGATAACTTTGTAAACCTTTCAAGTGTGAAAAGACTAAGTGCCAATGAGATTGTTCATTGGGTACACTATTACCTCTTCTAATCAAAGGTCACTTCATTAAAAAAAAAAGTATATACCAGTTGGTATGTATGCTTTTATAAACATGGCTATTCTACACCTTGGCCATTTTACCTTAATAAAGAATGACAAAACACATCAACATCAATCCTGGTCATCTTCAACAGCCACTTTAGGAATTGTAGTGATTGAAAAGCAATATTGTATGAGCCAAGAGGGCATTTAGTCCTTCACTAATCATGAGAATCTTGGCCTTGAATGTGGAAGAATTCATATTGGCTAAGTATAGTCTCCTGAATGATGCGTGACTAGGGAAAATGTCTATTTTATCACCTGTATCTCTCATTACTTTGCATCATTTATATAGTCTTATTCCAGAATTACCATTTTCATCTCAACTGTAAAGCACCCACGTACCAAGACACATGTGCACATGTGTGCACACACAAATCACAGCAACAGGAACTACTTTAAAAGAGGACAGGCAAGATTCCTTCCAAATTCACAGGAATTACTCGGCTGTAGCGCCATCCCACATCTTTAAATCCACATAAATGATTTCAATACACCAAAGGGGGAAAAAAGAAAAGAAATCTATGATTTCCTCTGCGGTAAAATGTGCCCTGTGTGAAACTTCTCATATACGAATACGTTCATTGTGAGCAACTTTTCCAATTTAGACCCTGAAGAATAACCACAAAGAACACACTCAGCTCTCAGCACTGAGCAAGGACTCCAGGCCAAGCAGGCAGCACCCTGCTTAACAGCTGAGTGTAATCTTTTGAGGAATTTCTACTGCATCCATCTCATCATTTCTAGAATTGGCTCTCAGTAAAGTCAAAAGGTTCAGCTTAGAGACTGTTTTAAAGCTTTCAATTCTGATTTTCCCTTTAAAAAAAAAAAGACTGGAGTCTTCTTTCAAAGTTCTTCATCATCAAGTAAATAAGAGCAATCTTGATTTGTTACCCCATTCATTCCATTTCCAAAGAATCTTCTGGATGTATTATTTTTGCTCATTTGATTGGCCTTCTGGGTATGTCCAGCTCCAGCGGGCATTGTTTCCTCTTCATCTGCAGTCACACAGCTGAGCCTCAGGTATCTGCATTTATTTCTCAAAATTCCCCAGAGTGAGTGTTCAAAGCAGGAATAGAATTCTGGATGTCTGTCTCCAATCCAGGGCTTTGCAAAGCCCACTCTTTCCACACGATCAAGTAAGTGTGTGACTGCTTAAAATGTTAAATGGTAAATAGAAATAAGACCCCTTCGGCATAAGGATGCCTTCAGTGCCCACAGCAATTCAAACTCTTCCCTAAGCATCTAATTGAGTTCAGAGAGTGGCTTGGGCCCAGGGGACGGCTTGGTTCACTGATGTTTAGGACATTGCGTACTCCTTAGCCATTGAATTTAATGTTTTCTATTTTATGACTGCAGGCCCAGACCCACCTCTCTGCTGGATTGCATTGTCCTGAAAAAAAATATATTTATATGTACCCAGGGACTCCAGTAATGGGCCCATAAAAAATTCAATAAAGAAATGTTTTCATCAAAATATGCTGTCTGACATCACAGAGTCACCAGAATTCTCATTTAAAATTGGAGCGCATCGCTGGAAAATGTTGATTGCTGCTGTAACCTCGCTAGTTTCTAAATGCATTCTGTTCATGCTCGGCTGTTGATAGAACTGGCTACTGATGTGTATCCTTAGAAGGACCTTTTTGTATAATGAATAAAAAAAATCGAAATGTATAAAAAGGGCCTCCCATCTCTCTCAGCCACAGTGCCCGAGAAACAGGAAAGGGCCGTTATCCCACTTCCCTTTGTTGGATATAATGATCATGTGAGCATCATAAAATAGAACAAAACACCTTGAACCTCACTATGATGTGTAATTGCAAGGCACTAATAAAAGTGTATATAAAAAGAATGAGAAATCTTTAAGAGGAAAGAAATGCCCTTTGTTACCTCCGAGCTTGCACGTGCAAGTTACCCAAAGTATCTTAGCAGTACAAGCTTCAGGTCCTTTCCAAGGTGAATAAAATGCCCACAAATTCCTGCAAGGAGAGATGTTACTGATGCTTCCCTTGGGCATTTGCTGAGCTAGCCAAAGTCTGCACTCATGCTATAGATCACTTTGGCACCATTAAAGAATTACAGGGCATCACATGGTCTTGTAGGAATTAATCACTGCTTAACAGTATGTGCTCCTGTGTTTATGAAGTCATTTGGAATATCTGCATGTAACCACTGGCTCAGTGAGTCAAGTATCTACAGGTAATGAACCATGGCATTGTGTTATGGTCGAGCTAGAGAGTGTTCCAATTGGCAATTAATATGCTAGCAGCAAAATATATTTTTTTCAGCGAAAGTCAGAATCGTAATTTGAAACATTTTGTAAACCACAGAGAGATCCTATTTATATCATATTTTGCGAATATAGATCTTCACAAAGGATTTCAAGGTGGGGACAGAGTAATGTCAAAGATAAAAGCCCTCTGGCATCGTACAGCAAACACTTCTTTAAAGACACAGCTCATATTGCCTTATGCCTCTATTTTCCTTTAGGGACTCCAAGAAAATATTAACTAAAGAATATATATTAAATTTCAGTTTCGAGTATTTGCCATCAATAAAATAGAATGGAAGGTTATAGTCCACTAAAGATTTAACTGCCCTAAAACTTTTGGCAAAAAAGAAGATGAAATAAAGTGAAAGAAAAATAAAAGAGAGAAGAAGTAGAGATAAACTTGTACTTTATTAGAAGTTGCTAAGGATACAGTGAGGAGCAAAACCAAGTAAGGGAGTCCTTCTCTGGAATTCTCAACTGTTACATGATTTTCCACATATAAATATTTATCTTTCTTGTTTGATTCAGATGATATACTCAAGCATTAATTAGCCTCCCAACCCAAAAAAAAAAAAAATGAGATTGAGAAATGTCAGGATTTATGTAAGGCTGTCGAGCTGCATGCTGCTAATTCATTTCTAGTTCAAGTTGTTTGTCATTATTGTATCTCATTTTTAAAGTGTTGAAGAAGTTTTTAAATAGATTTTGAAATTCATATGTAACAAGTACCCTAGAAGGAGGGTACTCGATTTATACTAGAATTCTGGTATAAGCACTAATCAAATCATTGAGAATTTTATATAGCTGAGGCGATATATATTGCTCTCATTTTTTATTTTCAGTTCGTATCAAGAAAGGTGAGAAGCAAATCAGAAATAATTAATTTGCTTTTTTTCTCCACTCATTGTTATCTATAAATTATCACATTTTCGAAAAATTCATATGGTCCTATTTTATAAGCAGTCGAAATCAACCCCTACAGGTTATAAAATATTCTTTCTTTTTTGTCCAATTTTAGCCTAATTTTTTGGGGGTGGTGTACTGGGGTTCCTGGAAGCTCTTCTACCTCCAGGCTACACTCCCAGACCTATTTTATATTTCTGAAACAGGGTCTCTTAAGCCAGCACGGCTGGCTTCGAACCTGCGCAATCCTCCTGCCTCTGCCTCCCAAGCACAGGGATTACAAGTGTGCGCCACCACGCCCGGCTCAATTTTAGCCTAATTTTAATTTGATAATGTGAGATTAAAGAAATAAATTCAGAAATACTGATAACTAAAAAGATATCCTACACATAGTTATCAAGTTTTTCTGACTCAGGAATTTAGTTTTCAGTTGGAAACCATCTCAGGAAGGTCTCCTGGTTCCAAAATATTAGAATCCAAAAGTATCTGTTCTGGTCAGCATTCTTGCATTTGTAATCTAAAAGACTGACCATGTAACTTAGAAGAAAGAAGATATATTTTCTTATGATTTTTTTGGTTCAGTCCATGTGAGGCAGGAGACCTTGGAACTCATGGCATGGCGACAGACAGTGGAGAGAGGCAGAGCATGTGGGCTGTGTTCCTCTCGTTGTGGAGGCTGGAACCAAAAAAGAGAACAGGGGGTGGAGGAAACGTCTACACCCAGGGCCTCACCTCCAAGCACCCCAGTTCAGCCACATCCTACTGGCCTGGGTCTCACCCAAATAAATCTATTACAATGAATTTCTACTGCTGGGATTATAACCCTGATGACTCAATTATGTCACCTCCAAACATTAACAAGTGAGCTCCTTAGGGGACATTTTATATAATGGATACTATAAGAGTATCCATTCATGCTCTTTTATGCATTGACTTTTCTACCATCATCTTGGTACATACTGGTTGTATTACAACAAAAATTTGGGGGGTTAGTGTTGGGAAAGGTAAATGAAAGACTAGTATTGACTACTGATACATTTGGATATATTTTTTTTAAATATAAATATGTCCTTGGAGTAGAATTGTTTATCTCCCTAACTAGTGGAAGAGAAGAGGAAGAAGAAAAGAGGGGAGAAGATGGGAGGGAAGGGAAGAGAAGAGAAGAGAAGAGAAGAGAAGAGAAGAGAAGAGAAGAGAAGAGAAGAGGGGAATCTTTCAAGGTGTGATTCTAAGAAAGTCCAGTTCTAGGAAAAGACTTGGAGAAAGAAATTAGTTGACTTCATCTGGTCTCTTTTGTCATCTTTATACTCCCAGGATATAGGATTCCTTTAAAATGGGTACATATCCATTCAGTCAAAGAGGAGAATATCTTAGTCTCCATCTTTCTTCTTTAATGAAACCATACTTTTCCTCCCATTCTGTTTACAGTTCCCAATGCTGTCTTTGCTATCCAGAAGTAGTCAGTCAACCCTGAAAGTTTCCTTGGAAGCAAAATTGGAGGAAAATGATTTCCTTGTGTGTTGAGGCCCACCTCTTGCCAAGAACGTTTACTGCAAATCAAGGAAGCAGCTTCCCATGTGGTCATTTCATGCTTCGGTTCTACTGAATTTTCTGTGCTCTTTGAACCTGAATTTGGAATTGAAATTCCATTTCCTTGTATTAGAGGTGGCAGGGAAGGCTACCTGGGCATGCCTCTGTGTTTAAATGCAAGTTCCCCAAGTTGCTCTTTGCTTTGGTCTTGGGCTTATTAAAATCAATTGGAATGGCCTGGCTGCCGCAGCTCAGGTCAAAATCACGTTCAGTTCCTCATCTCCCAGCCCTGACTTGCTCTAATGTAATCTTGTCTGCTGAGGCAAGAGCTGTGACCAACATATTATGATCTGCATTTTAGCTCTAAACCCCTCTGGCCTACCAGCCCAGGGGCTTTCTCTCTCCAACCTCACTCTGGATCAGATTATGCTTCTCTAAAAATGATCCCTGGCTTCTCTTCTCCTTCCTCTGTGGCTGTACAGCCATATCCTGAATGTTCCAGCAACCTCTGCTAATGCTACTGTTACGCCACATTCTTCTGTGATGCAAGGGTAAATAAAAGTTACATGCCTATCAGAAAATCAAGAGTTTCAGAGTAAATATAAGTTCTCTCATCATCCCTAATTGTCACTTGCTGTGGATGTCAAACTGACAGAGTACCAGAATCTAATTTCCTTGTTTGATTCACCATGAAATTAAACTGAACTGACAATTTTTATTTTCACCTGGCAAATTCGTCCAACACTATTTAAATTTAGCTAATCAAGTACAGTTATCTGTTGCACACACTTGTCTCTCCTACCACACCTCTGATTTGCAGTATCCCACTTCCTGGACTTTCTCCGACAGGCATGTGCTGGATTACATTTACAGTTTTAGAAGGTGTAAAGGAATTCACAAACAGAGCAAAGGTGGCAGCAAATGTATCATGTCACAAAATTATTACTAAGAGATGGAAAAAAGGAATATGAGTGATAAAACAAACTCTTGGACTATAACACTGCTTAAAAAAATCAGCCAGGTAGATGCTCAGTAGAGAAGAAAATGTAATTCTAAAGTTAACTGACTTTTACGGCAAAGATATATTTAACCCCAGTAAAATAATAAACATCACCATTCAGATATATTAGTGTCATAGAAGAAAGTGCAAGATGAATATTTGTCTGGTGAAATAGGGTCTTCTGGCAGTGATAGATAAATTATAATTTTCGTTTTCAACCCCCAAAGGAAGTTTCACATCCTAGAATCATTGTAAAACATGTCAAATCAAGGGCTAATGATATTTTAGGGCACAAAAAAAATGTTATAAGTTTCACCACTTAATCACTGCAGTTACCAACCTCTCTGAAGAAGGAGCTTCAAAGGCCACCAATGAAGAAAGGAGACTATACTTTTGCAGTCCATAGAACAACTACATTGCCCATGCCTGGATCCACTAGGAGGAGTATATTAGCTGGGCTGCAATCAGGAGATTTATCACATCTTGGTCTCTGAACATCTCTTCAGTTAAGGCCAGTTTCCAGATGTCTATACCGATTTATCACAGATGTGTGTCTGGACCTTCTCTACACTGAAACAGAAGGTTTTGGGATTTAATAGTAGCCTCAAAATGGCTTCATAGATGAAGAGACACTCCGGGTGGATTCTACATTTGCTACAGAAAATAAAATATGTAGATATGCTGGGTGGTTAAGACCATATTAGAATAAAGTTACATATGTGGGCCTTCCTTAAAAATGCACCCAATAAATGCATTTTCAAAAGGTCTTCATGGACTCCTTGAAGCCCTTACACTAACTAAACAATCATAGATATAATTTCTTGAGTGTTTTCTATATGCTGGACACTTCATTAACACTTTAGAGATATAATCACACCGTCTGGCATGGCCTCTTCAGCCCTGCTGGGAAGAATCATTAAATTAAAAACCAGGGCACTCTTGCTTAAAAAAGTTACATAAATTGCTCTTCTGACAAGCTTCTTAGGTACAAATATACACCTACATGAAGGAGTGCCTGTGTTGTAGCTTTAATTTATGACATCTATTTTTAAATTACTGACTGCTCCCTTCTCATTTGTTTGAAGTTCTTTTGGCTTTCTATTTTCTCTCTACCATCTACGTATTAGAGAAAACATGCGACCCTTGACTTTCTGGAACTGGCTGATCTCAAATGGAATAGTAGATGGGAATGGGGGGGGGGGTAAGGTGGGAAGACAAAAAGGAGAACTGATGCAGGAACTAGTTCAAATAATGTAATGTCCATATGTGAAGCTATTACTACCAACCTCACCAACATTTATGGGATTCAGGGGGAAAGGCATCAAGTGCTGTGTGCATGTGTGGTTATACCACTTTGACCATCACTGATATATAATTATAATGCAACAATAAACATATTTGAAATGACTGATTGTATTTATGCCTCCCATTATTTTACTAAATACAACATATTTCTCTTTAAATTATATCAAACAGGCATATTCACTAGATCTCAACTACAGCTGCATTGGAAAAAGACTGACATCTACTATACAACCTTGGCATCCTTTGAACCATATCAAACATGCTCTTCAAGTCATTTTTTTTTCAACAGGAAATTCAAACACTTAAATTTATTTATAGTTTGTATCCTTATACAGATAGTCCTGGAAGAAAACATTATCTTCACTTGATATAGTGGAATGCTAAGGCCCAGACAGGCTGATAACTTCCCCTTGTCCATACATCCGGTAACAAGTTAAAAACTTATTCAGTCTGAGTTTAAAGGCCAAAATTTTAGTTACTCTACTGCTTTAGACTTCAGGGTAAGAATCATTACTAAAAAACAATGATGTGTTAGAAAACTGATGGACAATTATCTCAGTTGAACCAGAAGAGAATAAACATTAAGGTCAGCAAGAAGTTGACCTTAAGCTTATCTTAAAGCATGCTTATCTCAGGCTGAAATAAACTTAGACATGCCATTGTTCAAATACCATCTTATACACTGCTAAGGGTAGCTATTCCCAGATACATTCACCTAGTTAACCAGTCTTGTTTATTGGAACACTTTGTGATTATCTATATCAAGCCCAGTTAAAAAGGACAGACACAAGGAGAATCTCAGCTCTGGAGTCTTAAATCTATATTTTTGCACTGCACTTATAGTAGCTTTTAACTTCCTCCTAGAAAGCAATACATGATGGGTTGCATAGGAAACTTGTAACCTAACCTTAAGTAGCCTATTTGGGATAAATCAAAAATTTACTCAGAAGAAAAATGGAGAGAGCATTGGAGAAACAGCTACTAAAAAGCAGAAGAGAAAAGGACTGGACTAAATGTCATTGAGAGGTGACAGGCAATGGGGCGAGCTGAGAGGACTGGAGCAGCAGAAGAGGGGCAGGGTTTCTGGAGATGAGCAAGGGAATGTGATCTGCAAAATAACAAAGAGCATACAGGAAGGGAATGGATGTAAAACAAAGTGCAGGCCCTCTTGCTGCTCTGGGCTCCTCACACTGTAGTCATAGGGGGCGCAACAAAGGGCTTTAACAGAACATTAACAGGAAAAAGTCATTCCAAGGGAGAAACAATTAGCCACTTGATTGTAGATGTGTGGGTAGGTAGTCAGCCCAACAATGTTTCTTCTCAAACCTCTAAACATGCTAGGTCATCAAAACCACTTTCTAATTCATGTGTAAATACTGGATGTAGAATTGTAGAAAAGACTTTATAATGATTCAGAAAAAAATAATAAAAGACAAAGAGCTGTTTCCCACCCCATTGGAGATTGGAGACATTAATACATGTGTACTCTTCCCCCCCTCCTCTCTCTATATAATATTATATTATATATATGGAGAAATGTATATAATATATATGTAATATATATTATATATATCTATATATATTATATATGGAGAAATAATATATAATATATATAATCTCCAATTATATATATAAATATTATGTATATTTATATTTATATATATTTCCCTTCTTTCCCTCATGAAAAGATATTTTGCAGCATAGTACAGTGTACTTACCATTCTAGTGAAAGAGTGAACAAGTTCAGGCAATGCACAAGAAGTAAAAAGTGAAATTGAATTGCTGCAAGGTAAGAGAAACAGCATGATGTCCTATATGTTCTAACAAGACAAGAACCATGTCTAACAAAAGGCTCAACTTTCTTTCATGTTAAATAATGGGATAGTTCGAGAATTTTGTATGGATGGCCACTGATAGAACAGCATTCTAATTTGGAAAGGAATTCAAGGGAGTAGAGGGAATGCTCAGGAACAATGTTAAAAGAAGAAACCAATGAAACATTCATATTTTGAAAAATAAGCCAGAGCAACAGAAAGGAGTATTCTATCACACAAAGCCAAGAAAAAGTCAGGAAATGGAGGTGGCAGTTGACCATCTAGACACAAATGCCAGACTTGGAGAAGAGTCATTTGTACCAGGATGTGAGTCAACCCACTCTTTCCTTCACTGAGAAGATCTTGCTGCTGCTGCTACTTTTCACATAATATTATTAGCTGAATAGCCAAACTAAACCATGAGTTTGGTGATATTCTGACAAGGACTTTGTTTCTCTCCTCACAAACTAATAACAGAGCTATTGGTGAGAAGTTTTGGGGACCATGAGTTGAAGAGAACTATTTTAGATTTCAAAAGGAAAAGATTCTTAAAGGATGAACAGATCCCAAGTAAGGAGGGAGCAAGAACAATACCAAGGGCAAGAGAAAAGATGTCGCTTAGAAAGATGCTATTCATCAGCAAAAATGAACAGAGGAAAAAAACAGTGAAGGAGAAGCAGAAGAGAGAAGCAAGAGTTTCTCTGCTCCTGTAGAAAGCATATGGATGGAACAGAGCAATGGATGCCAGACCCAAGACAGAGGGCATCTGGCCTCTGCCCCAGGTAGCTTGTGCAGACAAGAAAGAAGGGCTTCCTACTTTGTGATGAGTCAGTGAAGGAAAACATAAAAAACTCTTGATAAGGCCACCAAGTATACTTTTAAAATAAATTATGGTCTACTTTAAAGATGATTAGTTAATATAATTAGTGCTTGGATATCATACTACTGACCTTCATTGATGAAGTATAGCTTTTGCTAGTTATGGGGTGCCTCCACTTTAACAAAAATTCTTGGCACAGAGATAATAACTCCAGGTCTTTCCATCTTCTTGTGAATTACATGATTCTGTTCTTCTTTATAGCTGAATAGAATTCCATTGTGTGTATTTCCCATAATTTTGCAATCCATTCATTTGTTGATAGAGACTTAGGTTGGTTCCATATTTTGGCTATTATAAACTGTGCTGCTATAAACATGGGTATGCATATGCTACTGTAGTTCTGTGATTTCAACCCCTTTGGAAAGATACCCAGGAATGGTATAGCTGGTTCATATGGTGGATGCATTCCCATTTTTCTGAGGGATCTTGACACTGGTCTCCATAGCAGCTGAACTAGTTTGCACTCTCACCAACAGTGTAAAAGAGTTCCTCTTTCCCCACATTCTCACCAGCATTTGTTGTTATTTGACTTCTTTATGCTTGCTACTCTGATTGGGGTTAGATGGAATCTCAGGGTAGTTTTGATTTACATCTCCCTGATGGCTAATGACTTTGAACATTTTTTCATGTATCTATTGGCCATTTGTATCTCTTCTTTTGTGAAGTGTCTATTCAATTTAGTTGCCCATTTCTTGATTGGGTTGAACACATTCTAACATAACAAGCTCTTTAAAGTCCCTATGTATAAACACAGTTGTTTTCTGAGGTCTCAAGGTTAGGACATCCCCAATGAATTGGGAAGGACACAAGTAATCTGTGCCACTGAGGAATCTCCAGCCTAGGGTGGATGCTGTGAGCTGCTCTGGCCAGCACAGCACAGGACACCTACAGGAAGAGTAGAGGGATCCAGTCATGGTGGTGGAATGGATGGGACTGAATGAACTCCCCATTCTCTTACAAGTCTTCCTCAAATTAATTAATTTTACATCATTAAGCACTTACATTGAAAACAAATTTAGACTATGGATCAATAGCTCCAAAGAGAAGGGTAGATGAAGTGATAAAATTCCATGGACATGATTGATCCAGGTCTGATTCAGACACTTTACATAGGCATATGTGGCAAATAGCTAGTAAATTTGAGGGGCTTGAGTTCTTGATAGCTTCCTTAATCTAATATAAAGTGTATCTTTACATCTGGCAATATCTGTAGTGAATGAGAGAGGACACGCTAGTCATGGTGGCATGGTAATCCCAGTACTTGGGAGGCTGAAACATGAGGATCACAGGTGCAAGGCCAGCCTCAGCATATACATAGCAAGGCTCTCAGAAACTTAGTGAGACATTGTTCAAAATAAAAAAATAAAATAAAAATAGGGCTAAGGGTATATCTCAGAATAGAATGGCCCTGTGTTTAATTCTGAGTGTAAAAACAAAACAAAACCAAAACAAAGGACAAGTTTTATAAAACTCAAAATTTTCAAATATAATTCAGAGGCTTCCAAAATCTGTGATACTACTCCTCATTGTTATTGAATAAAAATAAGGGATGGTAGAAACAGGAGGATCATAGGTTCAAGGCCAGCCTCAGCAACATAGCAAGGCCCTCAGCAACTTAATGAGACCCTGCTTAAAACCAAAAGATAACAAATTGGACTGAGGATATATATCAGAGATAGAATGTCCCTGGGTTCAATTTTGAATACAAAAACAGAAAAGAGAAACAAAAACATAGGGCAAGTTTTAGAAAAGTCAGAATTTTTAGTCAGAGGTATAGCTGGCTCATATGGTAGATCCATTCCCAGTTTTCTGAGGGATCTAGACACTGGTCTCCATAGCAGCTGAACTAGTTTGCACTCTCACCAACAGTGTAAAAGAGTTCCTCTTTCCCCACATCCTCACCAACATTTATTGTTATTTGACTTTTTTATGCTTGCCACTCTGATTAGGGTTAGATATGTAGTCAGAGGTTTAAAGAGGCAGTAAGCCTATGTGTTTGGGAACCTATACTAGGCTATCAAAACACAATGAGCCTTACTCTAGGTGTGATGGCACATGTAATCTCCGCTCTTGGGAAGCGGAGACAGGAGGATCGCGCAGGTTTGAAGCCAGCCTCTCTGGCTTAAGAGATCCTGTTTCCAAATAAAAATATTAAAAATAGGTGTCTGGGAGTGTAGCCCAGAGGTAGAAGGGTTTCCTGGAACCTCAATACCACCAAAAAAAAAAAAACCCACAATGAACCTGGCTCCCATAAACCAAGATACATCTTTCTTGTGTTATCTTAGTCTTCTTTGGGGCTAAACTGCTTATCTTTTGGACTCAATCAGATGGCACTGTGATTTTTTTTCTCCCTTTTGGAATATTTTTTCTCCATTAAATTTGTTCTCTGCTGTGGGCAAGGGTTTTATCCAGTTACCCCATCACAGAATATGCCATTTTATATGTGTTTAGTAGAAGCAAGTGCTTATGTGATCAGTTTGGATGAGATCCATCTGAATTGGAATACTTCTGCAAGCTATGTACAGTATTTTATTTTACTATTTTCCCTTTATAGAGAACACCCCAACCTCCTCTGATTCTTTGCTCATTAACAGTATAAATCATGCAAAATGTTAAAAGTCACTGTTGCAATGGTATTTGATAGAAAATTTAAATTAGACCACAGAGAAAAATGACAGTATTCCTCTGAGGTGGTATGATTCATTTCTTGGTACCAAACCAGAAGTTGAAAAATGCAGTGCAATTTTATAATGAACAGAAGCATTTGCCTCTGAGCCTTGCACAGCTTCAAAAATAGCAGAACAAGACTGACCAAAAATCAGAAAATCAGAAGTGTCCTGTGCAGAACATGTTCATGTTCATTTTTACAGGTATAGATTCCTGCTCCCTCTGAGCGCCTCTCTCTCTCTCTCTCTCTCTCTCTCTCTCTCTCTCTCTCTCTCTCTCTCTCTCTTCTCTCCCTCTCTCTCTTCTCCTCTCCTTTCCTCATCACTTCTCTTCCCTCTCTATTCCGTCCCCCTCTTACTCTCCTGCTGTCTCTTTCTTTGTATGCATTTGTGTTCTTCTCTCTTTAATCCCTGTCTTAGCTATTCTCTAAGTCTCTTTTATTGCCCAAATCACTTTATGCACACACACACACACACACACACACACACACACACACACTGAACAGTGCTTATAGCAATGCTATTCTTAATACATTTCTATTGGTGCACTGTAATTATACATCCTGGTGAGGTTCAAAAATTAGAGAGGTTATTTCTCAAAAGTCCCACGACCATTTCTGCCTGATGAGACATAAAGGAATTTATCGTGTCTTTTGTTTTCTCCAAGCATAGATTTTTTTTTTTTTTTGCTGCTTTACTCTGGGGGCTAAGATGCAACCATCTTTCAGACCACTCACCCCAGCTTAGCTCAATGTAAAACTTGCCAGCTGGCTTTCAGGTTGCCTCCGTAGTCAGTTTGCCCAGCAGCGGCATCCTGAAGCCATTCCCTGGCTTTGCTGTTGCCATTATTTGGCACTTCCAGGTTACTTAACATGCAGTGTACATGGTAATTCCGTTCTAAACCTTGTGATGTAACTCTAAAGAGTGTTCTGTATAGTATATCAGGCTTAAAGAATAAATATTGTGAAGAAACTTTAGATTTAGACTTTTGAATAGCGTAAGGGTCTTAAAATCAGAGAGAGCCAGATAGGGTCATAAAATTAAGGAATAAACCCGTTATGCAAGTGGGCAAATGTATATATTAATTCAGATATAGAGTACTTTGTACTTTATGAACAGTTAATTGCATAGTTCTTGGGAAAAATAAACAGCACTGTTATAATATTATGATATAATTACTATTGTTTCCTGAGACGTTAACTATGTAGTTGCTACATTATTACAAAAAAGCCTGTTGTTTTTTTTCACAGTAACTATACAATTAGTTCATGTCACCATCAAATGTACATTTATTGAACCAACAAATAAATAGAATGTTCCGTTTTCCCTCCATGTTCTGAGTCATAATATTATCCCTCTTTTAGAAATGACATAATAAATCAATGTTCTAATGTATAAAATATGCAAATTATGCTTTTTCCCAACAATTTTTTTTTTCGGGTGAGCAAATAAATACCTTGGAAACTACAGATGCAAAACAGTTAGCATGCCAGATAAGTAGGCAAAAAGTTCTATCAAACAAATCTATTGCATTTGTGGGGAGAGAAACAGTGGACCCTTTTTGTTAAGAATGGTCTAACTCGACAAGTCAAAGGCCTCAGAGGCCAGAAAGAATAAGAAAAGGATTAAAAGTATTGTGTTCGGCATTGCATGCAGACTAAAAGCATACCAAACAAAAATTGGTACCATGTTATGTGTATGTACATTCACAGATAAATTTCAGTTTCTATTGCACATACTTTGAAGAAGAAATCCAATGTTTCAATATTTAAATCATTCTATAAATAGCAAACCACTTGGTTAAGGTTTGAATGCACTATGAGAAGTTGGCTCTGCTAGCGTAGC
Source organism: Muscardinus avellanarius (assembly GCF_963383645.1). Lineage (NCBI taxonomy): Eukaryota > Metazoa > Chordata > Mammalia > Rodentia > Gliridae > Muscardinus > Muscardinus avellanarius. The sequence continues at coordinate 87,109,589 of NC_137799.1, forward strand.
AGAGATTTAGAATTAAAATGAAGGGGTGTGCGGTACTGTTTAGTCAATGTCGACATGTCTTTACACTTAGAGTCTTGTGTACAATAATCTTTCTATGAAGCTAATTGCTAGCTGCTTAAAATAATGAGAACAGTTCTGTTTATTGTAACTAATTGATTTCCAATACTTCAAAATTAATTAGGCAGAATAGGTCATCCCAAGCTTTCTTTGAGGCATGTTTTAATGGGCTCTGAATTTAACAAATTAATGGACAAATTAATATAATTTATTTATTTTCACATTTGTTATTTTTCTAGAAATAGCTCTAAAATTCTCCTGGGAAAATATCCAATTCCTCTCCTTTATCTCAAACCTCTTTATTTTTTCTACACAATGCTCAATTCACATCTCCTTTTTGCCAGCAAGAAAATCCCTGCTCTCTTTAGTTTGACTGAACTTAAATTCTAACCATGAAAGCAGATTCCTGAGGACATCTGCATTCACTTAAGTCTTTACAATACAGTAGCCATCCTCTTTGATGGACAGAAAATACACGAAGGGAAACATGTTTGTCTTCTCATCTATGCAATGCTTACATTTACATGTGGATTCCCTAATATTCATTGTTGATGTATTACTTTTGGCAAATGTAGGTTGGTTACAATAACAGTTTTAAAACTTTGTATTAGAACATAGTTCTAAAGACTATTTAAAAGTACATTCCTAAAAATCTGATTTAGTGGCTATCAATCATGAAAATACATATGTATCAACATATCTTTTTTTTCCCTCTGTACAAGGCATTGAACCCAGAGACATTTTACCTCTGAGCTACATCCCAGGCCCTTTTACTTTTTATTTTGAAACCAAGTCTCTCTAAGTGTTGAGGATCTCACTAAGTGGCAGAGGGCTGAGTCTGGCCTCAAAACTTGTCTCAAGTACTGGGATTATAGGTGTGTACCAATCATGGCTGGCTTAAATATATCTTTTTAAAAGACAGAATAATCAAGTATTTGTGATCTTCATTATCCCAGAGAAGCCAGAGATTCAGATTCCCTAAAGGCAGTTGAGAGTAGAACTAAATCTAAGTTTACCTATGATTAAAGTAGGGATAGTGTATATTTCTCCCAAACCATCTCCAACTCTTTGCTGGCCCCAAACTTTTAGGGCTTTTATTATACATAGAACACAAGCATCTCTCTGAGTATTATGCTAGAATTTTCATTTGCCATTAATCAGTAAACTAAAGGCTCATTTCTTCAAAAGGAGAAAGAAGCACTTTGGTGGTTGGCAGGATTCTAAAATGACCCTCAAGATTCCCTGCTCCCTGGTGTCCACGCTCTGTGTCATTCTTAGACTGTGACTGCAGTCGATTTCATTTCCACCATTTGGTTATGTTAAAATATTCAGAGTACCTGGGTGGACCTGACCTAATCATATAAGCTGTTTAAAAGAGACATCCTGCTGGGCGTGGTGGCACACGCTTGTAATCCCCGCGCTTGGGAGGCGGAGACAGGAGGATCGCACAGGTTCGAAGCCAGCCTCGCTGGCTTAAGAGACCCTGTTTCCAAATAAAAAAATACAAAATAGGTCTGGGAGTGTAGCCTGGAGGTAGAAAGGCTTCCAGGAACCCCAGTACCACCAAAAAATTAAACAAAAAGAGACTTTCTTTCAATTAGCCACAGAAAAGGAGACATGAGCTCCCAGTAGCCTAGAAAATGGCCAGGTTCTTTATGGTGAGCTACCATTGGGGCTACACTAGAAAGAATGACAGATGAAGCCAGGTGTGGGGGCACACACCTGTAATGTGAGTTCTTGGAGGCTCAGACAGGAAGATGGCAAGTTCAGGCTGGCCTCAGCCACTTAATGAAACCCTGCTTAAAAATTTAAAGAAATAATAAAATTATTATGTTCCAGAGGTAGAACACCCCTGGATTAAATTCTCAGAACCAAGAAAGTAAGAAAGGAATGAGAAGTGGACCCAGAGGTTGAGAGTAGACTCTGGTCCACAGTGAGAAGGCATACAGGCACCTACAGTCTACAACCACAAGGAAATAAATCCCATCAATAATCAGTGAGGCTGGAAGAAGGCTCCAAAGCCAGACAAGGACCACTGGACTGATACCTTAAGTTAGCCCAGTGAGACCCTGAGCAGGGAATCCATTAACACCGCACAAGTTAACTGACCTACTAAAATGAGAGAGAACACATTATATTATTAAGTTCCTAATGAGTTGCTACACAGCAACAGAAAGATTATACAATTGGAGAAAAAGCATTTGACCCGCAAGTCTGTGGGACTTTCACTTTCATACTTTCCCTTCCAGGCCGTTTGGACATATGTTGCTGAGGTCTAAGAATGGTTTGCATCTTTTTCTAATAAAGCTTTAGATACAAAATTCAAGAGTACCTGTAGGTACTCATTATTTAAAAAGTTTGTGCAATAAAAAATTAATAGCACTAAAGTGCCTCATCCATTAAGAGGATCCATATTTTCTGTCAGTGCAAGTTTTTCAAGAAGGGGCTCCTTTCCACTTGAGCATCAAGTTCTCATTTAGGAAAGTCCAGATAGCACTTGAGGCCACTCAGGACCAGGGTTTGATTTGGTTGGAAGCATCCACTAGACCTGGCATAAACGGTTGTCCTTCCAGGTAGCATGATTCATAGATGAAGGGAGCAAGAGGAAAGTCCAGCTCTGCATCTGTCCATATCACAGTGTGAGACAACTCAGAAAAAGAATATGATTTCATGTTCTGAATAGATTTAGAATGCAGAAATCAACCAAAACATGGTCTCAGTCATTTCAAGAATGTTTATTGTAATCATGATTTTATTCATTAATACTCCTGGCAAGCTTCATACAACTTATGCTATTTCAGAGTAGAGAGAGAGTAAATTATTACAACCCGAAAGGCAGGTTGGGCAGTCCATTAACCGTGAAGCTCAGCCGTGTCAGGGTCTCAGGTCCAGGTCAGTTGTGATTCTGGTCTGGGTCTTCAGGCCTTCCCTTACCAGTGCTCAACCAGAGCTGAAGGTGAGGCATTTCCCTGCCGCTACAGCATTCAGCCTCATCATCTATGGTCAGGATGGGAAGATGACAAGGCTTCTTGGCAGAAGAAGTGCAGGGCTTGGCTGCAGGGTTTTGGCCAGAGGTTGGCAATTATAGTCCACATGTTGCTAGAGACTCCAGTTGGTTGCCAGGTGCTCCTGGTCACCTGCACATTACCCATCATGCCTGTGCGTTGCCCCTGATACCACAAGGTTCTTGCCCATTGGGTGCTGTGAGAGTTACATTTGCGCACTGCGCATCATGTGTGAAACACGTTTGGGACTTAAGTCCTTTTTGGCTTTAAGGGTACCCATTTTTAAAAATATGCGCTCCATATATTTCAGCTCTCACAGTTGATTCTGCAATGTTAGCAAACATGTAAAGGTAGGAAACACTATGCTTTGTGTAATGTATTACTGCAGATAAAGTCTTTACAGTGATCTTGTTGAAGCAGAGCCCATGTATAGACTGGCATTTAAAACAGTTACCTTGCCTTGCAGGTGAGCCATATTCAGAACCAGGCTGCTGCTCTCTTGCCATTAGGACACACTGCAGTGAGGAGTTGAGGGCAGGAGAACCTTCTAATCTTCTCTGCTCTGGTCCTTTGGTAGCAGTTGTTAATTTTACGTTTTAACTCAGTAGCTTATCCTTTTGTACATTGTATATATGTGTGTATATGGCTTTTTCTGGGTGTCTATTGTGCTGTCAAAGCAAAGGTTTTTAATTCCTCATTTTAAACTATAATTAATGTGCCATAAAACTCTTTTGAAGTATGAAATTCAAGCCAGGCATGGTGGTGTGTATCTGTAATCCCAGTACTTGGGAGGCTGAGACAGAAGGATTGTAGGCTTGATACCAGTCTCAATAATTTAGCAAGGCCTTCAGCAACTTAGCAAGACCTTGTTTCAAAATTAAAAACAAAAATAGGGTTGGGGTATAACTCAGAGGTAGAATTCCCCTGGGTTCAATCCCTAGCACCACAAACAAAAATAGCAACAACAAATAAAGTGTAAAATTTAGTGGCCTACAATATAGTCATAAAGTTGTGAAACCATCACCATTGTCTAATTTTAGAATTTTTTATCATCCCACATAGAAATCCTTTACCTATGCCGGGCGTGATGGCACACGCTTGTAATCCCTGCACTTGGGAGGCGGAGACAGGAGGATTGCGCAGGTTTGAAGCTAGCCGCCCTGGCTTAAGAGACCCTGTTTCCAAATAAAAAGTATAAAATAGGTCTGGGAGTGTAACCCAGAGGAGGAAGGGCTTCCAGGAACCCCAGTACCACAAAAAAAAAAAAAAAGAAGAAGAAGAAATCCTTTACCCGTGAAGAGTCATTACCCTAGTTCTCTCCGCCGATGCCCCTGGAAACCCCTACTCTACTTTTTGTTTTTATAGATTTCCCTTCTGCATCTTTCATAGAAAAAAAAAATATATATATATATACACACACATATACATATATATGTGTGTGTGTGTGTGTGTGTGTGTGTGTGTGTGTGCGTGTGTGTGTGTGCCCTTTCTATGTGGCTCAGTATAATACTTATTAGTATAATGTAAGGTATTTAATTACATTTAAAGGCCAAATTTCCATTGTATGGATGGACCTCCTTTTTTATCTCATAATTACTTAGTGAACATTAGAGTTGTTTTCTACCTTTTAGCTAGGATAAATAATATTGCTAGGAATACTCATGTCTAAATATTTTGTGTGGACCTGTGTTTGCATTTCTCTTAGGAATGAAAGTTGGATCGTATCATAATCATGATTAGCATTTTAGGATAAACAGGACTTCTGGGAAGATGGCGACCGAGAAAAGCGGGGCTTAAGAGCCCCGCCAACAACCAATCTCCATTACCACAAAATCAGCGCCTTTCATAGCCAGAAAACACCATCACCAGAGAAACAAAAAAATCACCAGGCTCCAGAGAGAAAGCGGACTGAGAACAGAGCTCAGAGCCACAGAGGAGATACACCGGCCTCACACTCGAGGATGCGGCAGCAGCGCCATACTGCCGGCGGCAGCGGCAAATTCACCGGATGGCTACAGCAAGCCAAGGTGAGCCGCTGCGGGACAGCCAGGCAGGATCTTTTGGTGCAGGGAGCATCTAAAGCTCCCAGTGGCTGAGCTCAGCACATGCTGCAGGGACTCAGAGTGGAACTCAAAACCAGAGAAGAAAAAATACGCCAGTCTCACGGCCGAGGGTGTGGCAGCGGCGCCATATTGCCACCGGCAGCAGCAGCAGTGAATTCACCGAGTCCAGTACAGCTACATCTGCGAACTCAAGAACAGTGAGTCAAATTGCGGGCCACAGAGGAGAAATCCCAGTACTGTACTCCCTGGGACGTGACCCAGTGGGGGCGTGGCGGTGGCAGAGATATCACACCATAGGAGAACGTGCAACCTGGCACCCCCCATAGTCTAAAGCAGCCTCTATCGACTCCCTGGGTTGGAGACTCTGTGATACAACCCAGTAAAGGAGTAGTGGGGTCAGAGATACTACAGACTCGAGATCCAGAGCACCTTAAGCGAAGTCATAGTGACCCAAGGGAAGAACCCAGAGAAGGCACAAACTTCCAAAATCATGGGAAAGAGGAATAACACTGGAGCAATGAATGCCCACAACCCCACAACATCAGAACCCGATAAAACAGAAAATCAGAGATTTCTAGAAGATCAAATCAGGAAAATAACTGTAGAAATAATAGAGGTGCTTCGAAAAGAACTCAGAGAGAGCCAAAAAGAGATAAAGGATGCAATTAATGAAGTAAAGGTCTAAATTCAAAGCATGAACAACCGATTAGACCACATGGAGAACAGAATCTCGCTCCTAGAAGATGATCATTCCAAAAATGAACGCATAGTTTCTAATCTAGAAAAAATATCTGACAGCAGGAATCTGACATTGAAGAAATATGGGCCCATTTTAAAAGAGCTAACCTAAGAATAATTGGAATAGAGGAGGGAAAAGAAAGTGAAACCAAAGGGATCAACAATCACTTCAAGGAAGTAATAGCAGAAAATTTTCCAAACATAGAGCAAGAGGTTGATACACAGGTCCAGGAAACTTATAGAACTCCCTTTAGACAGGATCAGAGAAGAGGATTCCCATGGCACATAATTGTCAAAATGACCAATGTGGAAGCCAAGCAGAGAATCTTAAAGGCAACAAAAACAAAGGACCAAGTGACATTCAGAGGCAAACCAATTAAAATCACTCCAGACTTCCCAAACCAAGTCATGAGTGCCAGAAGGGCTTGGAGTAACATATTCCAAACTCTGAAAGAAAACAACTTCCAGCCAAAAATTTCCTAGATAAAATTTTCTATCAAATTAGATGGAGAAATAAGAAGCATCCATGACAAACAGAAACTGAAGGAATTTATGTCTTCAAAACCAGCACTAGAGAAAATACTCAAAGAGATTAACTACAAAGAAGAAATAGGTAACACACACCAGAACCAGAGAAACAAGATTTTCCATCCAACAGACAATTAAGATTGGTTATCTGTGGAGATTCATTACTTATGTTAGTCTTTTACCTATCTCTAAATGGTATTGTTTGCCTTTATTGTTGTAAATTTTTAGGATTTCTAGTTGGAATATTAATATACCTTCAAATATAGCATTTGGAAATATTTTATCCCATTCTAACAGTAACCTTTAACTCTGTTTACACTGTCTTTGGATATACAATATTTTTTTTATTTTTTAGGGAGTTTGTATACTCTTCTGTTGCCTGTGCCATTGAAATCATATCCAAGAAATCACTGCCAATTTCAATGTTGTGAGGTTTTATGACCCAGATTTTCTTCTAAAAGTTTATAGTCTTAAGATTTATATTTAGGTCTTTTATCTATTTTGAGTTAATATTTGTATATGGGATTAGGTAAGGGTCCAATTTTATTCTTTTCCATGTAAATATTATTTTTCAACAATATTTAGTTAAAAGATTATTATTTCCACCATCAAATGTTCGTGGAAACCTTGTCAAAAATAACTTGACAATATAGGGAAGAATTTAGCTCGAGGCTTTTATTTAACTCCAATGGTTTATATATCTGCCTTTATAACAGTACTACACTGTTTCAATTATTGTAGCTTTATATGGTTTGAAATCAGAAAATATACATCTCCTAACTTTGTTCTTTTTTGAGATCGTTTTGGGTATCTAGAATCCATATTCCATATTAGGATAGATTTTTTTCTGAAAAATAAATATATAAATATATGATAGTTTCACCTAAAAAAAGAAAAGAAAAAATATTCTCTGGTAAGAAAGAAAGCAAAAAGAAATTGAAATGTTATCTTTATATTATCAAAAGCTTGGTATCAGACAAATGAAACTGCTATGTGAGATTATCATTTTTAATTTTGGATAAATTGCTATAATACTAGATGTCAACCATTAAGCCAAGCATGGGAAGGAGGGATGGGGAGGGAATGGGGTGGGGATCGGGTGGGGGTTGACTGGCGATGTGTGCATGTATGTCTACAAAAGTTTTCTTGTATCACACTATGATGTATGAATACAGTGCACAAATTAAAAAAAAAGATAAACACTCATAGTAGTAGCATGTTATAAAGAAACTATCTCTGTAATCATCTATTTGTTTTGCTAAGAATAAAAATATGCTGAAATACACATATAAAAAATAAAAAATATTTTTTAAATGATTAGCATTTTAAGAAACTGCCAAATCATATTTTGCAAAGTAGCTGCACATTTTAAAATCTGACCAACAATGTACTAAGGTTTCAATTTTCACACACACTGGCTAACATTCAGTAGTAGTCTTCTTTATTCCAGCTATCCTAGAGGCTATGAAGTATTACCTTACTCTAGTCATAATAAATATTTCCCAAATCTCTACTGATGTTGAAGATATTTCCATGCTTGTTGAACACTTGTGCATCTTTTTTGGATAATGCATACTCCAATACTGTGCTCATTTTTTTGTGTGTGGTACTGGGGTTCCTGGAAACCCTTCTACCTCCGGGCTACACTCCTAGACACCTATTTTTTTATATTTTTATTTGGAAACAGGGTCTCTTAAGCCAGTGAGGCTGGCTTCAAACCTGTGTGATCCTCCTGTCTCCGCCTTCCAAGTGTGGGGATTACAAGCGTGCGCCACCAAGTCTGGCTACTGTGCTCATTTTTAAGTTGTGTTGTCTTTTTATTATTGAGTTATAAGACTCTGTGTATATATTATATATAAGTCCCTTATCAGGTATATGATTTGCAAATATTTTCTCGCACTCTATGGATCATAGTTTCATTTTCTTGATATGAAAGTTTTTTAAAATCACAAAAATTTTAATTTTTATAATCAGATTTTTTGTTGCTTATGTTTTGGGTGCTATAGTTAAGAAACAATTTACTAATCCAAGGTTATAAAGAGTTATACTCATGTTCTCTTCTAACAACTTTATAATTTTACTTTTTACATTTAGATCTATGATCCGTTTTAATTTTGTATATTGTATGAATTAGAGGTCCAATGTCAGTGGATATTCACTTCCCAGCACTGCTTGTGAAAAGACTATTCTTGTGCCATTGAATCTCTTGAAGCTCTTACCAAAAATCAATTTAGCATAAATATACATGCTTATTTTGGGGCTCTCAGTTCTATTCCATTGATGAATATGTATATCCTTATGTCGGTAGCACACCATCTTGGTTACACTAGCTTTGTAGTAAGTTTTGAAATAGGGAAATTTGAGTCCTCCAACTTTGTTCTATTTCAAGGTTGTTTTGGCTATTCTCGATCCCTTGAATTTCCCTATAAATTTTAGGATCAACCTTTCAAGTTTTGTAAAAACTACCGCTGAGATTTAGATAGAGGCTGTATCAACTCTGTAATAAAATTTGGGGAATATGACAATCTTAACATTATAAATCTTCTAATCAATAAATATGGAAAAAAATTTCAATTTTAGATCTTCTTTATTTAATATTTTGTAGAAGTCTTTATTTTAATGATATCCAGAAGTCTTGTACCTCTTGTTAAATTTATTCATAATTATTATATCCTTTTACTTCTATTGTAAATTGAATTATTATTTTAATTTCATTTTTTCATTCATTCATTACAAGCCAGAGCAATATGTTTTTAGAGCAATGTGACTATAGTGAATTCTAGGACATCACGGTTATGTCAAAGACATTCTTCAAAGCTCTGTAAGTAATTGTCTTAAACTTGCAAAGAACTTTTTGCCTTTTTATTTTTATTTTGAAGATAAAATAGTCTCTTATTTTTAGATAATAGAAATTTAATTTTATATAAAATATAGCTATAAATATAGAAGCAGCTTCCTATATTCTTTATTCAGGCATCAAACATTTATTGACCATGTTTTATGAACCAGACAGTACTGTAGGTTTTTGGAGTACATCAGTAAGCATAGCAAACAAAGATACACACCTCCTTAGTGTTCTCCTTTCTTATACAGAGAATTTGTTCAACATTTGAAGAGGAAAAATAATTATTAAAGATTTTGTTCTTGAGAACAGTCTAATATGATTAACATAGTTATCAAAGTAATAGGATGGCATTCTCCATGAATATAATTGTTATAAACACATATATGTTGGTTAAGGTTTTTAAGTATATTTACTAAGACCTATACTAAATGCTGCTTAAGACATGACCTCTGTCTCAAATGCCTTACATCTTTAAATGAGAGCTATATAATCACATTAAATGGGAGCTATACATTGTTAGTGCCAAATGTTACAGGATAAGCCACAAACAAGATGGCAAGACGCCAAACAATTTGGTTGATGAGAGATCACACCCAGCTATATTCATGGAGTAGTCAAAGTATATTGAGACTAGATGATTAATATGTGAATAAGTGAGTATTATGGGGTGGGGCTTCCATTAACACAAAGGAAATGTACATTACGTATGTTGCATTGTAAATACATATATAAATACATATACATATTTTCTTTCTTATACACTCTGATTTATTTCTGCATGAAGAGAAATAAGAGAGGAAAGAGGAAGAAAAAGAAAATAAGCAAAACAAGAGAAGAAGAACAAAAAATGATGGTAAGTAAGGCATGTGAAGGATGAAAAGGAAATGAACAGTAGAGAAGAAAGAGAGTAGAGAAATAAGACACAGTTACCACGATTTATTTTGGTACATGTCACAGGAAATGCACTGATTAAATACTCTCCAGTAATTGGTTCACTTTTTTCTTCACAGAAGTTCATGGGGGAAGATGTTATTAGCATCTCTAGTTTGTGGATGTACTAAGGCCTGGAATAGTCAGAACATAAATTAACCAAATCATCTACAGTGAGCTGTAGAGGAAGAATTTGTCCCTGTCTTTGTCTCAGTGAATTCAACTCCATATTGGGGAGAGGGGAAAGGAAGACCACAGAAAGTGAGAGTTTGAAACAAACAAAATCTTAGAAAATCCGTTTTACTTGTATCAGAATCAGGAACCAGCAAGTGAGATCATGAAGCAAAGCTTGTGTCTCTTCATTCTTCTTCTCCCAGCACTCAGAATAATGGTCATTATATTTGGAAACCAATGGCTATTTGAAAAACAAATTAGAAATGTGATGAGTGTCACAGAACCCCCCCAAAAAACCTCAAAAAAAAGTGGTAAGCAGTGTTCCATGCCAGAGAGATTGCAAGAAGAATGTGGAGTGAGGAAAGACTTTGAAATGAAGGAATTGAAAAGCTTCCTCATTATCTTAATGCTGTCATCATTGATCTCTTTTCCTTGATCAATTTTATTGAGGGATAATTTACATAAAAAATTGGATTCAGACAGAGCTACATTTTGATGAATCTTGAATACCTACCCCATCTATGCCACCAAAAAAAGATTTTGAATAGTTTCATTGGCCCAAAAAGAGTCTTCATGTAATAATATTCTTTAATTATCAGTATTTCTTAAATTTTTTTGGTGGTACTGGGGTTCCTGGAAACCCTTCTACCTCCGGGCTACACTCCCAGACACCTATTTTTTATATTTTTATTTGGAAACAGGGTCTCTTAAGCCAGTGAGGCTAGCTTAGAACCTGCGCAATCCTCCTGTCTCCACCTCCCAAGCGCAGGGAATATAAATGTGCGCCACCACGCTGGACTCAGTTTTTCTTAATTTTAATTTGTTTCAATTTTATGAGTAAAATTTCTTTTTCTGAACAGAATTTGTTAGTATTAATATAATCCATTATATCAATCTCTTTTATTTTTACAGTTTGTAGATCCTATGTTCTAAGAAAACTTTCTACATCCTGAAATCATAAAGACGTTCTCACATATTATTTTAGAAGTACTATTGCTTTTACATTCACAGTAATTTTGGTATCCAACTATTCATCAGCTATAGAAACTTAATAAGAATAAAATGTGCCCACCTATTAGACAATCTAAAATAAAGATGGATTGTCCAAGTATTGGAAAGGAGTTTGATGTTTCTTAAGTAATTAAACCACTATTACAATATGCCCTAGTTATCTTCTCATAAGTATTTTTTCAAGAAAATAAATGTTATGTCCTTACGAAGACTTAACCATAAATATTTATAGCACCTTTATTTGAAAAAGTCAACAACTAGAAATTACAGAAATGTCTAGAAGCAGGTGAATGAATGAGTAAATCTTATATATTGATAAAGTAAAATATTAATCTAAAAAGAAAAGGAATAGACCTTTCTGTTGATTAAATCTTAAGTATGCTATGATAGAAACTATATACAAAAAGTACACATACTATATGACTGCATTTATACAAAATATTTTAAAACACAAATGATAGTAGTAGAAAGCTGATTTCCAGTTATTTATGGCTGTGAAAAGTCAAGGTAGAAGGCAAAACTGAAAAAGCATACTAGGAAATTTAGAAAAATAGTGGATATATTATCTTTATTGTGATTATAGTTTTTAAATGTATCCATTTGTTAAAACTTAATGAATTGTGTACTTCAAATATATATGAAACCCAGTGTTTCAGTTAAGTCCTAGTAAAGCTATTAAAATAATAAAACTGTGCACATTCATACAATAAAGCAAGTTTGAATAAACTACAGATCTATGTAACATCATAGATCACTCTTGAATTGATAAGCAAAAGAAGCCAGACAATAAAAAGCATAGACTCTGGTTCTAATTCATACGATGTTCAAGAACAAGCAAAACCATTCCATTAAGAGTTACAACCGTGGAAAACTTTGGAGATGATAGGTAGTTTTAGATGGAGATGAGGGAAGGCTCTCAGAAGATGAGGATTCTCTATTTCTTAAATGTGGTGGTGTTTATTTTGTAACAATTTATTGAGTTTAGTGTTCATGTTTGTTTTTTGAAACTTTGAAACAGCACATTATGGTTCAATTAAAATTTAAAAACATAATAAAGAAAAGGCTAAAAGTGAACCTTGGTGGGACGATTGTAATAGAGTGGGTAGAACTCCTGTCACGAGCAGTGAGGCAGTAGGCAGTATTCAACTATAAAAGCAAATGATAAAAAAAAAACTCTTTCAAAAACACTTGAAATAAAGCAATAAAAAACAGGACATAAGAGTCAAGGGCATAATAGTACTTCTTAAAAATGTTTAATCTAGTGGTACAGAGCATGTGTTTGGGAATCAAACATTTTTCATTTCAAATCCTTGTTCTATGCCTTAAATAGCTAAAATTCAGGGAGGTCCTCTACCTAAATGTTACTCAAACATAAAATGAGAATAACAATAACTTAATTCTCACAATTATTCTGAGCACTAAATGATAATTAAGTAATTAAATACAGTACAACATGAAACATGACACCTACTAAGTTCTTTTAAAATATCAATAATTATTTGATAATGATTGAAAACCCTGTTTGTAAATAGAGGAAGAAAAAATACTGCAAAGGGATTATGAGAGTTTCTCAGACTTTAAATGTATTAATTGACAGGTGGGGTCCCTCCCCGCAGGGCCAGAACCTTAGAAAAGGAGGAGACTCTGCTGGACGATATCATATCGCGACAGGAGATATCGCGAGAGGGGTGGTGTTCCTATGCATAGCCCCACCTACAAGATGTAAACCTTAAAAGGAAGGGCATTTCCTTTCCACAGACGAAGGAGGAGCTCGGAGGTCTCCACGAGCAGTCCAGCCCCTATCCCCGAGAGAAGACCACATTAAAATTCTTTTCGGCGCACCCGGTCCCTCTCGCCTTTTTACTGTGCCAAAAACCTAACATTAATGTTTCATTATTATAACAAAATACCTGAAGGGTTGTCATATATGGCTAACATATCTCTCAAAAATACTTCTGCAGCTGGGTGTATCCCAATACTTGGGAGGTTGACTGGGAGGTTGATGGGAGGACTACAGTTTTGCAGCCCATCTCAGGAACAAAGCAAAGCCCCTTGCAACTTGCTAAGATTCAAAATAAAATAAGACTGGAATTGTAGCTCAGAGGTAGAATGCCCCTGAGTTTAATTCCCAGTACTAAAAAGATAAGAAATAAATAAACTTTTGGAGCAGGAGCCCAAAACTAAACTAAACATTTATTGGGGACAGATCTGAATTTTCCTATCTGTCCCCCTTTTTAAAAGTCTTTAAAAATACTTTCAGTTGAAAGCCTGCAAGTGCCTTGAGCTAGAACTAGGAGAGGAGAGGGAAAGTGAGTCTCACCAAAACTAGCCTATTTCACATCCAGATTAATCCCTGATTTAGTAGAGATGATCAGCCCAAATGATTTTACCTGATAAAGGCAAGTCCAACTCCACTACTGTGAAAGACATGTGGATTCTCTTCTTTCAAAATATCCAGAACATAATAAAATGTTCCTAGACATTCAAGAAGCCATGACCATATGATTAATGATCAAGAGAAAAGATAGAAGCCAACGTGCAGATGACACAGTCCACTCACAACCCATACCAAAAACAATCCAAAATAAGTGATGTGGACTTCAAAGTAACTATGATTGGTAGGTTCAAAATAATATAGAAATGGAGGAAAATATATGAACAGATAAAATGATAAAGCTCCTTAAGAAAATCAAAAGAAAAACTGAGTATCAAAAACATCAGCAAAATTACGAAGAAACTGAGTAGCTTAAGCATTCTATTAGACATGTTAGCAAAAGAATATAAAGAAAATGACCAAGAAGCCATATTGAAAAGATGCAAACAGAACTGAGAGGGGAAAATATGTTTTCAGATCAATGGTGCATTCTGAGAATAAAGAACGATGACAAATATATATATTGTATCATAATATGAAAGACAGAAAATCTTAAAAGCAGCTGAAAACAAAAAAAAAGCTACTTTCTTATAGAGGATTGACAAACTAATAGCAAACTAACAGCAACAATAGATGTCTGAAATCGACAGAGTAATTGCTTTTAAGTGCAGAAGAAAAATATATGGCAGTTTAGAATTGTGTACCCAGGTATACTTTTCTTTATGGATGAGAATACAATAAAGGAAATTTAAGACTACACAAGGACTAAGAATTCTTAAGAAGAAATATAAATGAGAACATATTGTTTTATTTATATAAACCTATAGCACTGAAAATTATTATCTATAAGGTAAGAAAAGGAAATATAATAAATTTCATAGGAGAATTTATCCTACGAATTTATCCTATGAATTATTTATGGTCATCAGTCATAAGATAAATAAGAATTTAAATAAAATAGAAAATTCAGCTAAAATTACCCTATATGTTTTAGAATAAAGACTAGATTCCTATATAACTTACTAATGACTGAGGAAATTATAATAAAAATTTACAAATATTTATAACCATTAAGCCTTATATGATGAAAGTGAAGCAGAGCTTTGCTGGGGAAAGGTTGGAATTGATACATTTATTTGAAAAATTAGAAACACTTAAAGTGAATGATTGTCCAACTCAGTAAATTAGAAATTCAAATTAAAAACTCATCTAAATAATATACAAAGAACAAAGCAAAAGTGGGATTAAAAAACAGAGACTTATAAAAATAAAAACAAAAATAATTAACATATGAAAAACTGCTCCTTTGAAGAGTTTCTTAAGCACAAAAAAACAAAAACCTTAAAAAATAGACATGTAAAATTAAATAAATGAATATGAGATTCTTCAATAATAACATCACGAACAAAATTTAAAGTGATTTATTGGCTGGGAGAAAATATTCACAAGGTATATGAGTTTTCAAATTCAAATTAAAAAAGCTGAGCTGGGCATGGTGGTGCACGCTTGTAATCCCAGCATTTGGAAGGCTGAGACAGAAGGATCTGGGTTCACAGCCAGCCTCAGATACTTAGTGAGGCCCTTTGCAACTCAGTGACCCTGTTTCAAAACAAAGAATACAAAATAAGACTGAGGGTGTAGTTCAGAGTTAGACTACTGCCTCTGGGTTCCAGACCCAGTACCATAAAAAAGAAAGGAAAGAAGGAAAGAAGGGAAGGAAGGAAGGAAAGAAGGAAGGAAGGAAGGGAGGGAGGGAGGGAAGGAGGGAGGGAGGGAGGGAGGAAGGAAGGAAGGAAGGAAGGAAGGAAGGAAGGAAGGAAGGAAGGAAAAGAAAGAAGCAAGCAAGCTAGCTTACTTAATGCATGCATATCTATGTTTATTAGCTGCACAATTTACAATTGCCAGACTATGGAACCAGCCAAGATGTTCATCAACAAATGAATGGATTATAAAATTATGAAATATGTGCACAATGGAATTTTATTCAGCCATAAAAAAGAACAAAATTATGTCATTTACAGGGAAATGGATTGAACTAGAGAATATTATGCTAAGTGGGGTAAGTCATTTACAAAAAGTGGAAAGTCAGAACTGCTTTCTAATATGTGGAAGCCTGTTTCAAAATAAAAAATAAATAAAATAGAGCTGGGGATATACTCAGAGGTAGAATGCCCTTGGGTTTAATCCCTACTACCACAAAAAAAAAAAAGAAAAAAAAAAAGAACACTCACTGCAGCACTGTCTTTAATTGGATATTTGAAATAAAAATCCCTTAATTACTTTACTAAAGGAATTTGATTTAATAATTATAGCATATTCATATTCTCATTATATTCCATATGGAAGCAACAGTATAAATTAATGAAATCAAACTTTATATAACTACATCGATTTTTCCTAAGTATAATATGGATATATCTTAAGTAAAAACAAGTTAAGTTATAGAAATAGATAGCCAGAATGATAAAACTTAACCTGAAAACAGTACTGTATATTGTTTTTAAAAACATGTATGTATTTTATTTGTACTGAAGTTTGCATGGGGAATCTATTTCCAGGTTTAGGACAGTTATTCTTTTGTGGAAGGAGATAAAGAAGGAATCGAAGCAAATGCTGAGCTTCTTCTCTCATGTACATTTTTGTTTGTTTAAATAAAAGATTTAAGTCAAATGAGATAAAATACTAAAATTCATTTAAGTCAAAGAGAAAATACACAAGTATTTTACTAATTATTCTCTATGTGACCTGTGTGTTCAAAATGCTACAATGTGAAAAAAACCCATGTGCAAGAAGGATTTTCTTGTACTTGAGCAAAGTGGGGACAATGTGTCCATAGGGTGGGAAGCAGGGTCTGCTAAGCAAGGAACTTGAAGTAACAGTGGGGCCAGTGTGTATGTAACACAAGGCCCAGAGCCTTAGCAGCAAGACCACAACTGTGGTACAGTGTATGAAGCATCCTGAGTCATACAGACCAGTGCATAAAATTCAGAGAAAGGGTACAGGATTTGGAGAATGGATTAGGGTGCCACATGCAAAAAGGAAAAATATTTAAAAGGCTACTAGTAACATGAACACATGCTATGGCTCAGATCATAAATGTCCCTGAAGGCTCATGTGTTGAGGCTGTGGCCCCATTTAGAGGTACAATTGGTTGGTGGCAAAACCTGTAAGAGGTGGGGCCCAGGAGAAGGAAGTAAGGTTACTGTTTACACACCCTTCAGGAAGATATTAGAACCCGAGCCCTTTCGTCTCTCTCCCTCTCCCTCTCCCTCTCCCTCTCCCTCTCCCTCTCCCTCTCCCTCTCCCTCTCCCTCTCCCTCTCCCTCTCCCTCTCCCTCTCCCTCTCTCTCTCTCTCTCTCTCTCTCTCTCTCTCTCTCTCTCTCTCTCTCTCCTTACCAATCACAATAAGTTGGCCAGCTTTACTCTATCTTATATTCATTATCATGATTTGGAGCCAGAGCCAAAGCAATGGGACCAAGCCACAGCAAACTGAAACCTCAGAAATTTTGAGCCAATGCTTGCCTTTTTTTTTTTTTATACGCTGATTATTTTCAGTATTTTGTCACTGTGGTGGAAAGCCAACTAGCACAACACATATCTTCTGACACATTTAAAGTTTTCCAGTGGAGGATGACCTTGGCAATGCTATTTGGAAGATGAAAACTAATATATATTACTACCAGAGAGGATGATGTCATTATGTCATTAGGACAAAATATTAATAACTTTCAAGGGCCGCACTGAAGGCAGAGCACATCAGACCCATCTTTTCAAGTCCTCCTTACACACACACACACACACACACACACACACACA
Source organism: Muscardinus avellanarius (assembly GCF_963383645.1). Lineage (NCBI taxonomy): Eukaryota > Metazoa > Chordata > Mammalia > Rodentia > Gliridae > Muscardinus > Muscardinus avellanarius. The sequence goes on from NC_137799.1 coordinate 87,127,131, forward strand.
CACACACACACATCTACGTGTCTATAGACAAATGAAGATTTAAGCTGACTGGCCTTGGCTCTGCCCCTATCAACCAGAGCTCACTGAACTATTTGATTGTGAATAGCTCCTTTGGTTTTTAAACTGGTTGAATATGATGAAAATCTGTGCACAAACTTGCAAATGAATCACAGAAAGACAAAGGCCTTCGAAATGGACATTTCAAATGAGCTAAGTAGGCCAGGAGCCTGCAAGTAATTGTTCATATTTCACGGGGACTTGGCTCTTCATGAATTCATCTCAGTGTCATCTTTCATACATATTACGGCGTCGGTTCATTAAAATTCTCAATGCAGCGCTGAACCTGGTCAGACTGAAATGGGGCTGACAAACCTCATGTCTGCCGCACAGATAACCAGACCTTATGAAGGTGAAATTAGTTTTCAGGAGCTGTGCTGCTCACTTGATTGATTCCGTCTTAGAAGTCATATGACTTAATGTTTCCTGCTTGGGCTGCCTCTGTCATGCAAACATGACCTGGTAACACATTGTCAGGAGCGCTCCGGAGAGCTAACAGCAATCTAACATCTTTCTACCGAGTGTGAAGTTCCATCTGAAATGTGCATATTTGATAAGCAGCTCGTCTCCTCTCTGTCCTTTTCATTTTCAGAAAGTTAATCTTCTCTGCTCCAGTGCAGGCAGTGGAGAGATGAGGTGGATGGACGTGCCGCAGGTGGCCCCAAGCCCCAGCACATGGGAGAGCTCGCTATCTAGAGGCCGATGTGTCCAGACATCACTTTTAAGAGGCAGCCAGGCAAGGAATGACAGGGCAGGCCCACAGTAGTGTGCAGGGACTGGCATTTCCCAGGACTCATGGGAGGAGAATTAAACTCAAGATTTCTATCACCGAGTGGTATTCACCTTTTTTGTCAGTGATTCATTTAACTTGCCTTTGACCATGGCAAAAATCTGTGTCATGTGTTCAGTCTAAAATACAAACTGCCTACCTTTGAATTAGAGATTTAATTGTAGAGTTTTAACACTAGGTGATGTATAGATTCCCCCTCCCTCCTGAGCCTCATTTTACAAATGGACAGATAAGCCCAAAGCAGCAAAGCGGTCACCCAAAGTCACACCGCTCTGTGAGTGGCAGGTAGAGGAATCAGACTGGGGTCTGCAGACTGGATTCACTCCATGCACCGCCCCACCCCACTTGGGCTCCAGAGAGATTATAAGCATAAGATCATACTTGGATGCAGTACAACAGCTTCTCATTCCTGGTCCACGCTTCTAATTCTCTCACATAATAACACATTTTTATTGAACTTTACAAGTTGCAAACTGTAACCACAGACATTATGTCATCACCCTTCTCAAAGAAATTTTATGGCACAAAGCATGGTAAAGCCTTGTTCTTATGAAGAATGCAAGAACCAGAATAGTAAGGTGCTATAGTTTGGACCTGGAGTGTCTCCCCAGGGCCTGTGTTAAAGGCTTAGTCCCCTGGTTTGGTGCTGCTGGAGGTGGCAGGACTCTTTAGGTGTGGGGCCTGGTGGGAGGTCTTCTGGTCTTTGAAAGGGATGGCAGGAGCCCCACCATTTCTTTCTCTCCTTTTTTATGTCCTAGCCAACCGTGAGGCGAATGGTTTCCTCATCCACACAGAAGCAACATGGCCACTTGATCATGGACTGAAATCCCCAAAGTGTGAGCCTCAATAAACCATTTTTCTTTACAAGTCAATTGTTTCAAGTACTGATTACAGTATCAGAGATCTGACTAACACATTGTGGGACTCATGCAGTCACCCAGAAAGTACTTGGAAAAATCGGTCTGAGCTAACAAAGAAGAGAAAGTCATAAGGACTCAAGAGTCAGAGTGTCCTACCATGAAGAGTGACCAAGTGTCCATTATGTTGCCGGGCTGAATAGCAGCGAGTGAGAGGACAGACAGCAGGACAGAACTCTCCATAAAGAAGCTGCCAAGAACATAAGGAGCAAACACAAACTATCCACTTGTTAATCTTAATTTTTCCAGCTTTATTGAACAATAATCAGCAAGCAAAAACTATATGTATATATATATATATATATATATGTAGTGTGCAATGTGATTAACATATGTATACCTTGCAGTTCTTAAATCAAGATAATTAATATGTCTATCATCTTAAATACTTTTTTGTGGAAGGAATAGTTAAGATATCTCTTAGCAAATGTCAAGAATACACTTCATTAAGCCAGGCATGGTGGTGCACACTTGTAATCCCAATACTTGGGAGGCTGAGACACGAGGATTGCAAAGGTCTAAGTGGCTGAGAGCCAGTTTTCAAATAATGGAGTGCAGCCCAGAGGTAAAAGTCCCCTGGGTTCCATCCTCAGTAACACACACACACACACACACACACACACACACACACACACACTACAATTCTTTATTATTAACTATAGTCTCCATGCTGTCTGGTAGATCCCCAGAATGTATATATTCATCTTAAATGAAACTTGTACCTTTTGAGTATCTCCTTGTTCTGCTCTTCCCCTTCCCAGCCCCTCATAACCATTTTTCTATTCTCTGCTTCTATGAGTTGTTAGATTCTACATATAATGGGGACCATGCAGTATTTGTCTCTATATGCTTGGCTTATTTCACTTCCTTTAGGCTCATCTATATTGTAACAAATTATAAGATTATCTTCTTGGTAAAGAATGAGTAGTATTTCATTGTAAATATACACACCACATTTTATCCATTTATTTGTTGATAAAAACCGATTAGTTCCATGTCTTCCATATCTTGGCTTTTGTGTTCTAATGAACATGGGGATGCAGATATCTCCTCAGCATATTAATTTCATTTCTTTTGGAGTAAGGTTTTTAGGTCATATGGTAGTTTAATTTTTAAGTTTTTGAGTAATGCCCATAATCTTTTTCATAATGGCTATGCTGAAGCCATGTGTGGTGGCACACGCTTATAATCCCCACGCTTGGGAGGCGGAGACAGAAGTATGGCACAGGTTCCCGAAGCCAGCCCCGCTGGCTTAAGAGACCCTGTTTCCAAATTAAAAAAACTAAAAATAGGTCTGGGAGTTTAACCTGGAGGTAGAAGGGTTTCTAGGAATCCTGGTACCACCAAAAATTAAATTAAATTAAAAAGAATAAAAATAAATAAAAATAAAAAACATAATGACTATGCTGATTTGCATTCCCATCAAAAGTACACAAAGGTTCCCTTCTCTTTATATCTTCACCAATTATTGCTAGTTTTTGTCTTATTGACAATATTCATTCTAATATCTCTTTATAGTTTTAATTTGAATTTCTCTGATTAGTGAGCATTTTTTCATATATCTGTTGGCCAAATGTCTATTCAGTCCTTTGCCCATTTTAAATTAATTCCCTTGCTATTGAGTCGTCTGTATTTCTTATAATTGTAGATATTAATGCTTTATCGGGTATGTAATTTTTATGTATTTTCTTCTATTCTGGATATTATTCTGTTGATTGTTTCCATTGCTATGTAAAGACTTTTTTGTATGATGCAATTTCATTGGTCCATTATTGCTATTGTTGCCTATGCTTTATTTTGGAGTCATATCTAGATAGATAGATAGATAGATAGATAGATAGATAGAGATATAATATTTACATGTCAATATATATTTATACAGTATACAAAATATTATACAGAATATCATATATTCACACACACATATGTATGTCAAGAAGTAAGATTTTTAGTTTCAGGTTTTACATTCAAGTGTCTAACCCACTCAAGTTAGTTGTTGTATATAGTGTGGAATAAGGGCTCAATTTTATTTTTAAGCAGGCAGATATCCAATTTTTCCTGAAACATTTATTAAAGAGACTATCTTTCCTCATTATGTGTTCCTGATAACACTGTCAAAGATCAATTAATGTAAATATGTTGATTTCTTCCTGAGTTATCTGATTCTATCCCATTGGTATATACATCTATTTTTATGCCGGTGTTGTGCGATTAGATTACTATAGCTTTACAGTATGACTTCTTTGATTATCAGTAAAAGAATATTCACTTTTGTTGAAAGATCTAGAAGATAATCTTGAATAAAAGACACAAGGAAAGCTGATTAAATTTTAAAAAGACAGACATCAGTTATCTCCAGAAAAATATTCAAAAAGAAGCATTGTTCTGTTCTAACGTAAAATTTAAAAATCATAATAATGAAATGGCTGACTTTTGATTAACCAAAATTAATAATATAAATATTTCAAGTAAAGTTGTAGGAAAGATAGGAGTGTAAGAGAGCTAAATCCTTATCAATCATAAAAGGAAGTCAATAAATAATATCCAAAGTTTAAAAAGTTTTGCTATGTAATAACTGAAAATATTCATAGCTTGAAATAAGTACTACTTAATTTGCTCAAGATTCTGTGCAGTAATGACATAGACCAAGCTTACATGAGATGATTTATCTCTGGTCTGTGAGCTCAGCTGTGTCTATTCGTGTGTTGTGGTCAAAGAATGGTAAGTAGCTTCACACATGTATGTGGCAGTTAGCTGGATGTCAGCTGGGTCAGTGGAGACAACCAAACCTCCCATGTGCTTGGATTACAGGCATGGATTACAGTGTCTAACTAAAGTCTTTAAAGACTAGAGAGCCAGGTGTGGTGGCTTACTCCTGTAAGCACAGTACATGGGAGGCTGAGCGAGGAGGATTGCAAGTTCAAGGACAACCTAAGCAATGTAGCAAGACTCTCAGCTACCTAGTGAGACCCTGCTTCAAAAGAAAACAAAACAAATAATTAAAAGGGTTGGGAGTATAATTTGGGGGTAGAATGTCCCTGGGTTCAACTCCCAGTATCACAAAAATTAATTAACAAATTAATTAGGATCGGGGTGTGGTTCAGAAATAGAATCCTCTGGGTTCATTCCTTAGTAACACCCAAAAAAAAAAAAAAAAAAACTGTACAAAAGAAAAATAGTTTAATTACCAAACACCTTTCTTTTCTTTGCCTTTCTTCCAGTGCCATCAGTTGATGTAAAATACCTTATCTATTGATTCTACACTGCATTTCTCAGCATGTTGCTACTCAGTCTAACTCCAGAAAGGAAACAAGAAATGTGATCACCTCCCAGACCTCAGAAACCTGAAATAGAAATAATCTTTATAAACTAATCCCCAACTGCAAGAACTTAACACCGTGTTGGGTTTCTTTGCTTTTCGGCTTATGGTAAATTCTGTGGCTGACTTGAAGGTGCATGGTGATGACCTTGTGGTCCTGGTGAGTTCAGAGCCGAATTAGCCCTTTTCCGACCCATTTGCTAACCTCTCTGGTGCTTTTCCAGAACCAAACATGGGCTGCAGCCATTGGCAGAGAGGTTGTATACAATCATCAGTCAGAGCTTGAAATTTCCAAATAGTTTTTTCTTCTGTGATATCAATTGTGTTTGGGAGCATAGGTGACAGGCTTATGTGTTTGCCTGAGTGTTTGCTCTGCTTCAGAGACTACAGACAAGCCCTTGGCATCACCTCACTGTCCATTGCATGCTCTAAGCCTGCTCAGGTGAACGCCATAAATGCCACGCTAAACCTGGTCACATTGATTGTGTGTCCCAATTCCCTCTTCTTTTTAACAAGAGAAATTTTCCTTTTCTGGTCTCTCTTCCTCACGCCTTTGAGAAATTTCCTCCAGGCCTAAGCATTCATTTACTTTCTTCTTGAAATTCTTTAGATGCATTTTTCAGATCAGCCACTAGATGCTCAGATGCCAAAATAAAGCTAGCAGCTTTTCTGAAGAAAACACAGTGGTTTGAGGATTTAACAAAAAAAATTTTCAACCATACTATGAACAGACCTGGTAAAGAATTTTTTGTCTTCATAAAGTCTGTTTGTTTTAACATAATATATTTAGAAATATAATTATACAGCTCAAGGGAAAAGTTATTGGAAACCAAGGCTTCTTAGAAATAGAGAATTTTGAAATATATCAATACTTTACCAATGATGTTTGTACCAGTACTGTAGGGGAAAATCTCAGTGTTTTACTTAGAACCTAGTACCTTATAGACTTAAACTTTCATTTTCCCCATGAAAAATTATCCCATCCACTGCCCAACTTACCTGTGGCAGCACCTAGCATCCAGGACCTGGTCTCTGACAGCTGATGAACAGGAATTTGAAGTATCCCTGACATCATATTGGTAGGAATGAAATCTTATTGTCATTGTCAGTATCCTCTTAACAGACTTTCCTGCTTCCGTTCATTTGGAAGATAAATGGGCTCCATCCTGGCTGCAATTTGTGTGAGATGTGGACCATCTACTGAGAATCTACACTGCAATGATCTAGACTGTAAAGAACCTCAGAATCATAGCCTGGAAGATACTAGTGAAGGAAGAGAGTTGGATTTGCCTGTGTCAAAATGGCTAAAAGAGAGAGACAAAGCAGAGAATTAGGGGAGATTTTTAAATACACAAAAGACTGTAACATGGAAGTCAAAATGATGGAGCCAGAAGACACCTCTGAAGGCACCGTCACCAAGAGCGGGGATAATGTTCTCCCCTCCGTGGCACTTTTTCTTGCTGATGAACATAGCCCTTCTCTAATTCTGCAACTTAGCTAAGTACACTACAGAACTTTAATTAAGACTACAATGTAATGATGCTACAAAATAATAAAAGAGACATACTATACAGGTAACTTGAAATCATCTGCCAGCTTCTCACTCATCATAGTGTCTGTGACTAAGATGGGTTCTGGCCTCACTTCCAAGCTGCCTTCTGGTGAACAGGGGCTCTTCATCTGCCTAGGGAAAGAGATTTCACTTTAGGGTTCAAACCAAACTCCCCTTGGCTCTCCAAGAAGGAGGCAGTTGTATAATGCCTTCGTGTTAAAATATGCTGCTACAAGGCTTTCTCCTCTGCTCCAGGGAATTCCTGGGTTGATGGTGAGTGAACTGCCACTTCTCCTGCAGGTGATCTACTCCTTCTCACTAGCTTCTGATCTCTCTATGCTCACAGCAATCAAAATGGGCTGAATATTTAGATTTTCTCACTAACACTCAGTGTAAGAGACAACATTCCAACAGCTAAAACTGAGCAACAGGGGGATGTGCATAGTTCAAAGTAGTGAGTGTCCTATCACTGAAAGGGTTTATGAAGCCCAGTGAAGCCCCTCTCGAGCTATTGGGGTAATGGTTGCTGAATTGGGGAATGCTTAGCCTCAAAACTCTCATTTAGTAATTCCCTTCCACTTCTCTGTTTATGTTGTTAAAAGAGAAAATTAGAACAAATCTAATTTGTGGAAATCTTAATTGGCTTTACTTGCGATTCAGAATCTGGCAGCAGTCCAGACAAGAACGTTCTACTATACCACATGGGCAGGTTATAATTACAGCCAGAAAGAAGGAAGTAATTTATAGAAAATGGCAGTGATGTCAAAATAGCCTGATTGGTTACAGTTTCTGTCTATCGCATGGTTTCAACAATTGTCCACTTATGATTGGCTGAGACTCAGCTACTTGTTACCATAATAGGTTACATTCTGTATACCCATCAAGTTAAGTTGAAGTGCATCATGTATAAAAAAGTCTTTGGACCAAACTTAAAATATATAGAGAGGCAGACCAAACAATGAAATTTAATATTGTTATATTATAGACCACATCCTGGAAAAAAGGGTAGATCTAGTATTTGGGAGCTATACAAAGTAATCAGATACCTATAAATACACCTATTTATTTATATGCCGATAGATAGATAGATTTTTTCCTAAGACAGAAAGTTTCAATATGAGGTTAAGAAATCAAATAAAATTTCCCTAACAGAACTATGTATAGCTTAAAAATATTTATTAAAAATATCTGAAAAAATGACTCCAACTATTTTTAAAGTAATAATTTTTACACTGAACAATGTTTTCTATCAACTATTGATAACTTAAGCCTTCAGAAAATTCTAGAATCACTTATTTTAAAGAACAAATAACTTTTACTAAAAAAAAAAAAAAAGATAAACTTGAGTCAGAATTCTGGTTGGCTAATTCTAGACAAGGTATTTGGCAATACAGGCCTATTATTTAAGTATTTTCTGTTTTCCAGAATTGTTATTTGTATAATCTCATCACTTTAGGAAGAGTTTCCTTCATGCTGTTGAAAACAAAGAAATGCATAGAATTCACTGTCAGGTTACAAAAGCAGAAGGTGGGGGGAAAAAAAAAAACTTTACACAGATTCCTTCAGAAGCAAGGCATTTACTCAAAAACTGCATTGTTACCAAGTATGGTGTGTCAAGTAATTTGAAGCAACATTCTCACTCAAAAGAACTACAGATGTTGCCATTTACTAATTTATGATGTTGCATGTCATAAAAAATTCAAAGTTAGAAAAAGTCAAGCTCCTAAGCAACATCCACCCAGGAGAGGACTATGATGGCTTGGATTTAGAATGTCTCCCAGACCTCATAGAAACCAGAAAGCTATGTTGGAGGTTGGGCGTGGTTAACAAGGAGAAGTTTCTGGGTTATGCCTTTAGGGGTTATAAGGCCCCTCCCATGGTTCTCTCTCTTGCTTCCAGCCTCCATGATGTATGAACAGAGCCCTTGCTCTCTCCCTCTTTCTGCTTTTCACTGCCATGTTCTGAGCTCTGCAAACCCAGCCTGACAGTGAGTGAAACTCCAATATCTCCAAAACCATGGGCAAACAAATCTTTCTTCCTATAAGTCGCATGCTCAGTTGTTTTGGACTACATCAGTGAGAATGTTATCTGAACTAAGTAGTAAGATTTGGGAATGAAGCTATTGTCACCTTAAGATTCATATAGGCCAAGCATGGCTATAAATCCTTCTCTTCTATTAAACAGTTGTTTTTTATATCAATCCTTTAGTTTATTCTAGAAAAAGAGAAAAGGATTTATGGCACATTATGGCAAGTACCAACTCCCTGCTGGAGATGAGGAAAGAGGGCGACCCAAACTTTTTAGGTCTCAGGAGAGGGCATGTTTCTCAACTGTGCACTAATGGGAACACAGACCATTCCTGCCAGTGAATCAAGACCAGCCAATTCTCTCTGAGAACTCTACACACCAGGACAAGTGCTGAGGCAGGATGGGATTCTTGTCTCCACAAATAGCTACCCTTTTCAAGGCAGAAAATTTTAACCATGCACTCCCTTTCTTCCCTATATGAGTCTTACAAAATAGTATGTGCTTAAATGTAAACTTTAACTTCGGCTCATGTAGGCACTATTATTAATAGTCTCCCAAAAGAATAATCTCACGTCTTGATGTCATTGTTTCTACAGCCAACACCTTTTCTGTTAACCATACATTGGCATGGAGAAGGCCTCGATGGAGACTTCCGGGAAGATGGCTACCGAGAAAAGCGGGGCTTAAGAGCCCCGCTAACAACAAACCTCCATTACCACAAAATCAGCGCCTTTCATAGCCAGAAAACACCATCACCAGTGAAACAAAAAATCACCAGGCTCCAGAGAGAAAGCGGACTGAGAACAGAGCCACAGAGGAGATAACCGGCCTATCGCCCGAGGACGCGGCAGACGCGGCGGCAGCAGCGCCATACTGCCGGCGAATTCACGGGACGGCTACAGCAAGCCGAGGTGAGCCACTGCGGAACAGCCAGGCGGGATTTCTCCGCACAGAGAGCATCTAAAGTTCCCAGTGGCCGAGCTCAGCACACGCTGCAGGGATTCAGAGTGGAAACCAAAACCAAGAAGAAAAAACCAGCCCCACAGCCGAGGGCGTAGCAGTGGCGCCATATTGCCACCGGCAGCAGCAGCACCGAATCCAGCGAGGCCAATACAGCTACATCTGCGCACTCAAGAACAGTGAGTCAAATTGCGGGCCACAGAGGAGAAATCCCAGTACTGTACTCCCTGGGACTTGACCCAGTGGGGGAGGGGCGGTGGCAGAGATATCACACCATAGGAGAACGTGCAACCTGCCACCCCCCACAGTCTAAAGCAGCCTCTAGCGACTCTCTGGGTCGGAGACTCTGTGATAAAACCCAGTAAAGGAGTAGTGGGGTCCGAGATACTACTGACTCGAGATCCAGAACACCTTAAGTGAAGTCATAGTGACCCAAGGGAAGAACCCAGAGAAGGCACAAACATCCGAAATCATGGGAAAGAGGAATAATACTGGAGCAATAAATGCCCACAACCCCACAACATCAGAACCCGATAAAACTGAAAATCAGAGATTTCTAGAAGATCAAATCAGGAAAATAACTGTAGAAATAATAGAGGTGCTTCGAAAAGAACTCAGAGAGAGCCAAAAAGAGATAAAGGATGCAATTAATGAAGTAAAGGCCTCAATTCAAAGCACAAACAACCGATTAGAACACATGGAGAACAGAATCTCGCTCTTAGAAGATGAGCAATCCAAAAATGAACGCATAGTTTCTAATCTAGAAAAAAATATCCGTCAGCAGGAATCTGATATTGAAGAAATATGGGCCCATTTTAAGAGAGCTAACCTAAGAATAATTGGAATAGAGGAGGGAAAAGAAAGTGAAACCAAAGGGATCAACAATCTCTTCAAGGAAGTAATAGCAGAAAATTTTCCAGACATAGAGCAAGAGGTCGATACACAGGTCCAGGAAACTTATAGAACTCCCTTTAGACAGGATCGGAGAAGAGGATCCCCACGCCACATAATTGTCAAAATGACCAATGTGGAAGCCAAGCAGAGAATCTTAAAGGCAACAAAAGCAAAGGGCCAAGTGACATTCAGAGACAAACCAATTAGAATCACTCCAGACTTCCCAAACCAAGTTATGAGAGCCAGAAGGGCTTGGAGTAACATATTCCAAACTCTGAAAGAAAACAACTTCCAGCCAAAAATTTCCTACCCAGCAAAACTTTCTATCAAATTAGAAGGAGAAATAAGAAGCTTCCATGACAAACAGAAACTGAAAGAATTTATGTCTTCAAAACCAGCACTAGAGAAAATACTCAAAGAGATTAACTACAAAGAAGAAATAGGTAACACACTTCAGAACTAGAGAAACAAGATTTTCCATCCAACAAACAACTAAGATTGGTTATCTGTGGAGATTCATTATTTATGTTAGTCTTTTACCTATCTCTAAAGGGTATTGTTTGCCTTTATTGTTGTTAATTTCTAGGATTCCTAGTTGGAATATTAATACACCTTCAGATATAGCATTTGGAAATATTTTATCCCATTCTATTAGTAACTGTTAACTCTGTTTACATTGTCTTTGGATATACAATTTTTTTTTTAGGGAGTTTGTATACTCCTCTGTTGCCTGTGCCATTGAAATCATAACCAAGAAATCACTGCCAATTTCAATGTTGTGAGGTTTAATGACCCAGATTTTCTCCTAAAAGTTTATAGTCTTAAGATTTATATTTAGGTCTATTATCTATTTTGAGTTAATATTTGTATATGGGATTAGGTAAGGGTCCAATTTTATTCTTTTCCATGTAATTATTATTTTTTAACAATATTTAGTTAAAAGATTAATATTTCCACCACCAAATGTTCGTGGAAACCTTGTCAAAAATAACTTGACAATATATGGAAGAATTTAGCTCTAGGCTTTTATTTAACTCCAATGGTTTATAGATCTGCCTTTAGAATAGTACTACACTGTTTCAATTATTGTAGCTTTATATGGTTTGAAATCAGAAAATATATATCTTCTAGCTTTGTTCTTTTTCAAGATCGTTTTGGGTACCTAGAGTCCATATTCCATATTAGGATAGATTTTTTTTCTGAAAAATAAATATATAAATATATGATAGTTTCACCTAAAAAATAGAAAAAAAATATTCTCTGGTAAGAAAGAAAGCAAAAAGAAATATTGAAATGTTATCTTTAAGTCATCAAAAGCTTGGTATCAGACAAATGAAACTGTTATGTGAGATTATCATTTTTAATTTTAGATAAATTGCCATAATACTAGATGTCAACTACTAAGCCAAGCATGGGAGGGAGGGATAGGGAGAGAATGGGGTGGGGATTGGTTGGGGGCTGACTGGGAAAAGTGTGCATGTATGTCTACAAAAGTATGTATCCTACTATGATGTATGAATACAGTGCACCAATAAAAATAAATAAATTTAAAAAAAAATAAAAATAAAAAAAATAAAAAAAAAAAGAGAAGGCCTCGATGAAAACATCGCAAGGAATAATGAGCTACCATGTAATGGGACCATTTATTCCTCTATGCACTTGATATCCATTTATCAGACATTGACTATGTAGTTGGCACAGAACTGAGCTCTACTGGTACAGATATGAGCAAGAACCGTAGTCCCTATACCCCATGAATCTTCATTTCCACTCAGTAAGGTGAGTGGTATGAAGGGGTTGGACAGAGAGAGTAAGGGAAATAGAGAATATGTGTAGAGAAAAGACTTCATCTCAGCTGGAGAAAAGACTGCAGTTTTCAGCTTACAATGTGTGATGATGGATAATTGAAGGGGCAAAGCCATGAAGACATGAGAAAGCCAGTCAATGGGTTTATGGAGTGACAGAATGTGAAACTAGGAAGGCAGGTGGTTGGCAGGAAATAAACGGTGTTCCTGACATTATCCTAAAGCACGGAAAAACCACTGAAGAATTTTAAGAGAGTACCTAGTACAATCATATTCATGTTCTAGAAAGATTACCCTATAGCAAAAGAGCAAAAAGAAAGAAGAGTATCAGAAGAAAATAATATTATTAGGAGATTCTGTGTAGGAAAGAAAAAAAACTTTCCCTTCTTGTTCTTTGGTTCAGTTCATGGTCTCTGTAAATTCAATTAACAGAAGACAGATTAACAGAAAATCCCAGTGGTTATGTATGCATGTAACTTTATATATATAAATATATAATATGTATTATATATATTATATATTATATATATTTATACATTTATAAATATATTTTATATATAAAGTTATATTAAATATAAAATTATATTATATATATAAATTATATAAATAAAATTATATTTAAATTAGATATAATTATATATTTATATGTATTATATAAATAAAATTATATTTAAATTTAAATATATATAAATTTGTATATTTATGTATTATATTTATATATTATATATATTTATATATTATATATTATATATAATTTATATATTATATATTATATATTTATATATTTGTACATATTTTATATATTTATATATGTATTTACATATATATATATATATATATATATATATATATGAGAAATAAATAATGAATGACTCAAAAGGAAAGTTAAAATTTGGGGCTTCAGCCAGGTGGTGGCTCACATCCATAAAATCACTACTTGGGGGCTAAGACAGGAGGATTGCAGGCTCAAGGGCAGCCTCAAAAAATTAGTGAGGCCCTCAGCAACTAAAAGAGTTGCTTAAATTTTTTAAATTTTGTGGTACTTGGGATGGAACCCAGGGGCATTCTACCTCTGAGCTACACCCCGGCCCTATTTTTTATTCTTTATTTTGAAACAGGGTCTAACTGAGTTGCAAAGGGCCTCACTAAGTAGCTGAGGCTGTCCACAAACCGCAGTCTTCCTGTCTCAGATTCATATGTGCTGAGATTACAAGCATGCACCAACATATCTGGCTTAATTTTTTTTTTTTTTTTTTAAGGTTAGGGTGTAGCTGGGCATGGTGGCTCAGGCTTGTAATCCCCTCATTTGGGAGGCTGAGACAGGAGAATCGTGGATCGCGTACAGCCTCGGCTACTTAGTGAGGCCCTCCGCAACTCGGTGAGACCGTTTCAAAATAAAGAATAAAAAATTAGGAAGGGTGTGTAGCTCGGGTTCCATTCCCCGAATATATATATATATAATGCCGGGCGTGGCGGCGCACGCTTTAATCCCCGAGCTTGGGAGGCGGAGACAGGAGGATCAGGCAGGTTTGAAGCCAGCCTCGCTGGCTTAAGAGACCCTGGGAGTGTAGGAGTGTAGCCCGGAGGTAGAAGGGTTTTCAGGAACCTCAGTACCACCAAACATAAATAAATAAATAAATAAATAAATAAATAAATAAATAGCCGGGCATGGTAGCCCATGCTTGTAATCCCCACGCTACAGCTGGCTTAAGAGACCCTGTTTCCAATTAAAAAATATAAAAAGGTCTGGGAGTGTAGCCCGGAGGTAGAAGGCCCCTGGGTTCCATCCCCAGTACCACCAAAATTGATAATAATAATAATAATAATAATAATAATAATAATAATAATAATAAATAAAGGCTAGGGTGTGACTCAGAAGAAGAATGTTTCTGAGTTCAATTTCCAGTACAAGAGATGAGAGAGAGAGAGAGAGAGAGAGAGAGAGAGAGAGAGAGAGAGAGAGAAGAAGGAGGAGGAGGAGGAGGAGGAGGAGGAGGAGGAGGAGAAGAAGAAGAAGAAGAAGAAGAAGAAGAAGAAGAAGAAGAAGAAGAAGAAGAAGAAGAAGAAGAAGAAGAAGGAGAAGAAGGAGAAGAAGGAGAAGAAGGAGAAGAAGGAGAAGAAGGAGGAGGGAGGAAGGAGAGGATTGTGGATCTTCTATGTCTGGTAACAAGTGACTGACAGAGAAAAAGATAAAGACAATGGTAATAGATCTACATTACAATGTGAGACTATAATGCACCAACAAAAAAGACAATGACAGAATGCAGGAAAAATAAATGAGTTTTCAAGAGAACAAACGAGATAAAAAAATTCAATAGCCCAGCGTGGTGGCGCTATCTACAAGCACTCAGGAGGCTGAGACGGGAGGATAGCAGTTTGTGGACAGCCTCAACTACTTAGTGAGGCTCTTTGCAACTTAGTGAGACCCTGTTTCAAAATAAAGAATAAAAGTAGGGCTCAAGGTGTAGCTTGGAAGTAGAATTCCCTGGGTTCTATCCTCATTACCACAAACACACAAAAAAGGGGAAGAGTTTTGGGAAATATTTTCTTCTCTTTCTTCCTTCTAGCTGTACATCCACTCTGAAGAATAATTCATTGCAGTCTTATGTCACACAAAAAATGTTGCTTTTGATCAGATAAGGGAAACCCCAAGAAGAAAATGTTTCTGCATTTATTGAATCTCAGAAATCTTTAGCTAAAATAATTGTATGTCTAAATGACGCATTTTAAGAGGGCCCTAGGACCATGGTAGCGAAGATGAAAGAAGACTGATTTAGAAGCAGTTTTGCTCATTTAGTTAACTCACTAAATTGGGGCGGGGGCGGGTAAGGATAAGGAATGAGGAGTATTTGGGGCTTATTTGCAGATACCTGGCTTGATCTAGGACTATGACCCTCAAAAAAATTAAAATTAATTAAAAATTTTTTAATTAAAAATGTCCACATTAAAATTAATTAGGACATTTGGAAAGTATGGAGCATGGGTCCTCCTCCCCACCAGTATCCTTATTGGATGTTGGGAACTGTATTTTTTAACAGCTCCCCAGATGACTATACTGTATAGCCACATTTGAGGACTTGTAATCCAGGGGATAAATGTGATGCCAAGAGTTCAGAAACAGAAAGATGGAAGCAGGTAAATATCACTGAACAGAGAAGAAAAAAAAAGCGTTTGAGAATTTCTGGTCCTGCTGAGTTTGAGAAGGAGGTCAATTTCTGGGTCAGCAAAAAATTCAGCATCTGTACCACTCTCTCAACATGCACCAAACATTTGTTGAAACGTGTGTTCTGATCTGTGGCTCCAAATGCACAGCTCTCTTTAGCAGAAGATTCTGCAGGTGGGATGTGAGAAGAAAAAACAACTGCAGGGAAATGCTCCTGCAGGAAAAGGGGATGAAAAGGGTCAGGGATAACACAGCAGGAATTTAAATCCAAATGCAAAAATGATGTGCTTGCAGGTTATTTCTGGGGAAAAGCTTCCTAACCCATGAATCCTTCCTTTTCACTAAACACTTAAGCTAGGAAAGTATTGCTGTGTGGAAATCAGGCTGCATACCCTGGGGCACTAGGGGATTTATGAATAGTTGTGTCAGTAGTCCATCCCACAATCCAATGAATAATCAGTGGTAAATGAATTGCAAACCTGGTAATAAGGAGACTTGAATCCATAGAAGTATGCCCTTATCAATTTCTCAATGTAAATATTAATGAAGGGCCACTGCTTGTATTGACTTTTTACCTCCTCTTTTGAAAGCTGGGCACAGTAAACTGGCCGTTTGGTAAAAAGTATTTTCTGCCTATACTCTGTGTGCAATGAAGTACAACTGACAGTTACCCAGCCCATCACCTCCTCTTTCCACCTGGAAAGAATGAGTATAAAGATAACTATGATCTTCCCTTCCACTTGCTCTCAGGACTGAAACAAAGGACAAACATGTGGCAGCTAATGCAACGTGGTCTTTAGGTGTCCAAAAGGTAGGGTTCAGAATATTAAAAATGGACAGTGGACTCAGAGAGGTTTAGTATTGCTCCTGAGGAAAAACTGTATTTGCTTTTTACTACTGCTTGAAGCAACTCATTATTATCATGACATTTATTAGTATGGAAGTATTATTGTCAAAAATATATACATACTTATATTAATCTCATTTAAAATAGCCTTGAATAGATCATGTCTTTCTAAGCTGTAAAAGCATGGACAAGTTACTTACATCTCTTCAAGCCTTGGCTTTCTATTCTCTAAAGTGAGCTAATAATTACTTCATGGTTTAAGAGAGTTAAATAATCAGGAGTGCTTATCATGTCACGAAACAGATAAGCACTCTTGGCTAGTGCTGACATACCTAGTGGCATGTGCCTTCAAAATTCAGGCGAGACAGGTAGAAACTTCCTCAATAAGACCCCCCCCCAAAGTTCAGGAAATTAAAACAATGATTAATAAATGGAAGTACAGTAAATTAAAAAGTTTCTGTTCATCAAAGGAAACCATCAAGAGTCTAAACAGAGAGTGTACAGAATAGGAGAAAAGCTTTGCCAGATATTTTTCTGATAAAGGATTAATATCTAGAATATACAAAGTACTTAAAAATACTTAGCACTTGACACTAAAAAAAATAAACAATCAAGAAATGGGAAAATGAACTAACTAGGCATTTCAGAAAATAAGTACAACCAAGAAAAATATTTAGCATCATTGGTAATCATAGAGATGCAAGTCAAAACTCACCAGGCAATTCCATCTAACCCCAATCTGAATGGCAATCATCAAGAAGTCAAGCAAGAGCTGGGAGTGGTGGGGCACAGCATTTGGGATGCTGAGACAGGAAGATCACAGTTTGTGGACCGTCTCAGCTACTTAGTGAGGCCCTCTGCAATTAGTGAGACACTGTTTCAAAATAAAAAGAATACAAAATAGGGCTGTGGATGTAGCTCAGAGTTAGAATGCCCCTGGGTTCCATCCCCAGTACCACAAAAAGGAAAAAAAATCAAGCAAAAATAAATGCTGGTGAGAATGTGGAGGAGGAATTAGGAACTCTTCTACACTGTTGGTGGGATGGCAAATTGGTATAGCCATATGGAGATCAGTGTGGAGATTCTTCAGAAAATTGGAAATGGATCCCCCATATGATCCAGTTATAATACTCCGGGGTATCATTCCAAAGGGACTGAAATAAGAATATTATAGTAATACATGTATAGCCGAGTTTATAGCTGCACAATTCATAATAGCCAAATTATGGACCAACCTAGGTGTCCATCAACAGATGAATGGATTGCAAAATTATAGTATATTAATATAATAGAATTCTACTCAGTAATAAAGAATAAAATTATGTCATTTATAGAAAAATGGATTGAACTGGAGAACACTATATTAAGTAGATGAACCGGTCGCAGAAAGCGAAGGGTCACATGTTTTCTCTCA